>NW_012099432.1:768879-773591 GCF_000951045.1 Mandrillus leucophaeus | reverse complement strand
TTTTTTTTTTTTTTTTTTTTTTTTTTTTTTTAGATGGAGTTTTGCTCTTGTTGCCGAGGCTGGAGTGCAATGGTGTGATCTTGGTCCACTGCAACTTCCGCCTCCCGGGTTGAGCAATTCTCTTGCCTCAGCCTCCCGAGTAGCTGGGATTACAGGCGTCCGCCACCATGTCCAGCTAATTTTTGTATTTTTAGTAGAGACGGGGTTTCACTATGTTGGCTAGGCTGGTCTCAAACTCCTGACCTCACGTGATCCACCCTCCTCAGCCTCCCAAAGTGCTGGGATTACAGGCATGAGCCACCATGCCCGGCCTAATATGCCATTTTCAACTGGTCATATCACATTTTTCTTTCTCTTTTTTTGTTTTAAAGACTAGGTCTTGCTGTGTTGTCCAGGTAGGAGTGTGGTGGCTATTCACAGACACGATCATGGCTCACTGCAGCCTGGAACTCCTGAGCTCTAGGGATCCTCCTGCCTCAGCCTCCCAAAGTGCTGGAATTACAGGTGTGAGCCACCACACCTGACCAGTTTTTCTTTTTTCGCTATGAAATATCTGTGCCTTCTATCCAATCTCAGAACTTCCAGATGTCAGGTTTTTCTGTTTTTTCTTTTTCTTTCTTTTTTTTTTTTTTAAGAGACAGCCTCTCTCTGTGACCCAGATTCACTGCAGCCTCAAAACTCCTGGGCTCAAACAATCCTCCTACCTCAGCCTCCTGAGTAGCTGGGACCACAGGCACGCCCCCCGCCACACCTGGCTAATTTTTTTTTTTTTTTTAACTTTTTTGTGGAGATGGGGTTTCACCATGTTGTCCAGGCTTTTTTGTGGAGATGGGCTCAAGTGATCCTCCCGCCTCGGCCTCCCAAACAGGTGTCAGTGTTGATGCAGCCAACTCTGCATCATTTTGGACAGTCAGTGGATTCAGCTGTTGCAGGAAAAAGTTTTCTTACCTCTGGGATCAGATCCTGGGGTAGCTGTGGCTGGCTTTGTGACTCCCAAGTGTGTGCCTGCTGGGGAAAGGATCGGGGTCAGGCCTTTACCCACCGCAGCTCTTCCAGATCTTGCTGATGTCTTGATTGTGAACCCGGACTCATCGGCGTCAGACCCTACGGTTTTCCACAAGCGCTATTTGAAAAAGATCCGAGATCTGGGCGAGGTGAGGGTGGGGCCCGGGCTGCTAAAAGGCCCACCTGGTCGGGGAGGAGTTTGGGGGTTGAGGATAAATACCTGCCTAAGGTGATTCTCAGGAGATGTGGGTGAGACCCTCTGCTTTGAGGGAGGTCTAGGTGCCAGGGAGTCTTAATAGCGCGGAGTGGGCTGGGCCTGGGGTATTCCGAAAGCATCTGCCTGGAGGAGTGGCCTGGGAAATCGGGGGTTGGGGAGTGGTGCAGGGATTGGGGAGATGGAGCTGACCCTGGTGCGCTCCCGACCAGGGTCACTTCGGCAAGGTCAGTTTGTACTGCTACGATCCGACCAACGACGGCACTGGCGAGATGGTGGCGGTGAAAGCCCTTAAGGCAGACTGCGGCCCCCAGCACCGCTCGGGCTGGAAGCAGGAGATTGAGATTCTGCGCACGCTCTATCACGAGCACATCGTCAAGTACAAGGGCTGCTGCGAGGACCAAGGTGGGCGGGACCCGGCGAGCCTTAGATACTCGAGGGGGCGTGATTAGAGCGGGGGGTGTGGCCTTGTAGGCGGGGCCAGTCTGGCCTAGCCAATTAGAGACTCAACCCCAGGCTGCAGAACGCGATTCTTGGCAGCTGGGTGAGCGTGGTCAGGCTGCCTCCTTCCTATCTGGGCGGTGCTACCTGCTGGGGCCAGGATGGACGGGAGCCACCAGCAGCTCCCTCAAGTGAGAATGGGGTTCTGTGCGCGGGTCTTGGCCTTCCCTCCCGACATTGGAGGGGCTCTGCTGGGCTCAGGGTAGGCGATCCCCGGCCCGCCCTTTATCGCCCCCCACGGGGGCCGCCCCTCTCCGCGGCAGGCGAGAAGTCGCTGCAGCTGGTCATGGAGTACGTGCCCCTGGGCAGCCTCCGAGACTACCTGCCCCGGCACAGCGTCGGGCTGGCCCAGCTGCTGCTCTTCGCCCAGCAGATCTGCGAGGTGGGTCGGCCCCGCCCCTGCTTCCGGAGCTTGCCCCTTCCTCTTCAGCTTGGGCTGGCCTCAGCTGTCCGATGCAGTCTGCTCTCACGCTCCGCCCCTGCTTATTTGCCCAGGCCCTCTTGTCCTTGCGCTGGTGCCTCCGAATTGGTCGGCTCGCTTGGCCACACCCCCTCCCCCAAGGGACCACGCACTGCAGGCTTGGCCCCTCCCAACTCGCCCTCCTGCCCAGCGTTGCTAGTCTAACCCCGTCCCTGCTCTCTGGCTTAACCTCCTTTTGCTTGGTGCCACGTGCCATCCGGCCCTCTCCAGCGGCCGGGTAGCCACAGGCCTGACCTGACTGTGCCCCAGCCTTGCTGGCTGCTCTGGTCCTGCGGTCGACCCCGGCCGAACCCCGCCCTGTTGAAACTGACGAGCCCTGCCCCGCCCCCAGGGCATGGCCTATCTGCACGCGCAGCACTACATCCACCGAGACCTAGCCGCGCGCAACGTGCTGCTGGACAACGACAAGCTGGTCAAGATCGGGGACTTTGGCCTAGCCAAGGCCGTGCCCGAAGGCCACGAGTACTACCGCGTGCGCGAGGATGGGGACAGCCCCGTGTTCTGGTGACCAGGCGGGGTGCAGTCTGAGGGGGTGCTGGGGTCACTTGGAACAGGCAGGGTGGAGTAGACGGATGCTGAGTCTCATGACGGCTTGGTCTCGGTGAAGTGCGTGCGGGGGTGGGGCCTATGGAGGCAAGGGGCTGTGTATAGAGTGCGGCTTGGCCTGGTGAGCAGGGTTAACCCGGCCTAGCCAATGAACGCCTCACCCCGCTCAGGCTGCGCTCTTTAGGGTGGGTCCCAACTGAGCCCAGAGGGTCCTTCAGTCTCAGGTGAGGGCTTCAGCCTGGTCTGATCCCCAAACCCTCAGTGCAGCCCCCCGAGGCCTGAGTGACCCCCTTCCCCTAGGTATGCCCCAGAGTGCCTGAAAGAGTATAAGTTCTACTATGCGTCCGATGTCTGGTCCTTCGGGGTGACCCTGTATGAGCTGCTGACGCACTGTGACTCCAGCCAGAGCCCCCCCACGGTGAGAGCCAGGCCCGCAGCCCCACCGGGAGTTTGCTAGAGCAATTAGAAAACCATGTAGTTAGGTAGGGCGCTGTGGCTCACATCTGTAATCTAGCACTTTGGGAGGCCGAGACGGGCGGATCACTTGAGGTCAGGAGTTCAAAACCAGCTTGGCCATCATGGTGAAACCCCGTCTCTACTAAAAATACAAAAAAAAAAAAAAAAAAAAAAATTAGCTAGGCATGGTGGTGTGTGCCTGTAATTCCTGCTACTTGAGAGGCTGAGGCAGGAGAATCGCTTGAACCCGGAGACGGAGGTTACAGTGAGCCCGAGATCGTGCCACCGCACTCCAGCCTGGGTGACAAGAGGGAGACAAAAAAAAAAAAAAAAAAAAAAGACATGCAAGTCCATGGCAAGTGTTAAAAAACAAAACAACAAAAAAAAAACCCTGCCAAGCGTGGTTGCTCACGCCTGTAATCACAGCCTGTTGGGAGGCCAAGGAGGGCGGATCACTTGAGGTAAGTAGTTTGAGACCAGCCTGGCCAATATGGTGAAAGCCCGTCTTTACTAAAAATACAAAAATTAGCCGGGCGTGGTGGCGGGCACCTGTAATCCCAGCTACTAGGAAGGCTGAGGCAGGAGAATAACTTGAACCCAGGAGGCAGAGGTTGTAGTGAGCCGAGACCGCACCACGGCACTCCAGCCTGGGCAACAAATGTGAAACTCCATTAAAAGAAAAAAATTGAAAAGCATGCGTTCACATCCCGGCTCCTCACTCTTGCCAGTACTCACCCACAAGAGCTCACAGTACTGATCTGTAAAATGGCCCACCTACAGTGCAGGGAGCCACAAATTGTGACAGAAACCCTCAAACGGAGGCAGGCAAAATAGGAACAATTAATTCTGCTATTTGCAAACTTCATGGATGGGGGAGCCAGGGACTTCATCCTGGACCCTCGGATCTCATCAGGAATCCTGTTCTCCATCTCTCGGATCTACTGTTCTTTGTGGTATCATCTGTCAGGCAAGGTTTCTCTCTGTGTGGTGGTAATAGTGCCCCCTAGCCCTCAGGGAACCCATACCTCTGGCTCAGGGTCCTAGTGGTCCTTTTTTCTGCTTAATTCTCAGGACTTGGTCTGATTGGTCCAGCTTGGTTCATGTGTGCACTCCCAGGTCTATCAATGCGTAGTCATGGGCCACAGGGATTGGCCAGCCCTGACTTTGGGGGAGGAGCCAAGGGTGTGTTAGGGGCTTATTCCAAAGTGCTTTTGTGAGAATAAAAAGGCTAGTGCGGTGGCTCACTGCTGTAATCCCAACACTGGGAGCTCGGGGGCGAGAGCACCGCTTGAACCCAGGAGTTCGAGACCAGCCTGGGCAATGTAGTGAGACCTTGCATCTTCTTTTTTTTCTTTTTTTTTTAGACGGAGTTGCTCTGTCGCCCAGGCTCGAGTGCAGTGGCGCGATCTCGGCTCACTGCAAGCTCCGTCTCCCGGGTTCACGCCATTCTCCTGCCTCAGCCTCCTGAGTAGCTGGGCCTACAGGCGCCTGCCACCACGGCCGGCTAAT
>NW_012099432.1:763432-765169 GCF_000951045.1 Mandrillus leucophaeus | reverse complement strand
AGGGTCTGGTTCTGTCACCCAGGCTGGAGTGCAGTGGCTCAATCTCAGCTCACTGCAACCTCCACCTCTTGGGCTCAAGTGATCCTCTGGCCTCAACCTCCCCAGTAGCTGGGACCACAGGCCTGCATCACCACACCAGGCTAATTGTTTTTTTTGGTACTTTTTGTAGAGACTGCGATTTGCTATGTTGTCCAGGCTGATCTCAAAATCCTGAGCTCAATCAATGCATCCATCTTGGTGTCTCAAAGCTCTAGGATTACATGGTGGTGAGCCACCACACCAGGCCTCAACTTTTTTTTTTTTTTTTTTTTGAGATGGAGTCTTTTTTTGTTTTCAGATGGAGTCTCCCTTTGTCGCCCAGGCTGGAGTGCACTGGCGCGATCTTGGCTCACTGCAACCTCCGCCTCCCGGGTTCAAGCAATTTTCCTGCCTTCCTGAGTAGCTGGGATTACAGGCATGTGCCACCACACCCAGCTAATTTTTTTGTTTTTGTTTTTGTTTATGTTTCGAGACGGAGTCTTACTCTGTCACCCAGGCTGGAGTGCAGTGGCGTGATCTCGGCTCACTGCAAGCCCCGCCTCCCAGGTTCATGCCATTCTCCTGCCTCAGCCTCCCAAGTAGCTGGGACTACAGGTGACCGCCATCATGCCCGGCTAAATTTTGGTATTTTTAGTTGAGATGAGGTTTCCCATGTTGGCCAGGCTGGTCTTGAACTCCTGACCTCAGGTGATCCACTTTTCTCCACCTCCCAAAGTGCTGGGATTACAGGCGTGAGCCACTGCGCCTGGCCAATAACTACTCACTTGCTATCTCATAGGACTCATGTAAAGAGCTCATGAGGTGGTGTCTGTGAAATGCTTAGCAGAAAGACATGCAAACAAGTGCTTAATAAATATACAATATTATTGTTGGCTGGGCGCAGTGGCTCATTGCCTGTAACCCCAGCACTTTGGGAGGCTGAAACAGGAGGATCCCTTGAGTCCAGGAGTTCGAGACCAGCCTGGGCAACATAGGGAGACCCTGTGCATTTATTTATTTATTTATTTATTTATTTATTTATTTGACAGAGTTTTGCTCTTGTTCTCCAGGTTGGAGTGCAATGGTGCTATCTCGGCTTACTGCAACCTTCCGCTCCTGGGTTCAAGCAATTCTCCTGCCTCAGCCTCCTGAGTAGCTGGGATTACAGGCATATACCACCACATCTGGCTAATTTTGTATTTTTAGTAGAGACGGGATTTCACCATGTTGGTCAGGCTGCTCTCAAACTCCTGACCTCAGGTGATCTGCCTGCTTTGGCCTCCCAAAGTGTTGGGATTTCAGGCGTGAGCCACTACGCCTGGCCTATATTATTTTTAAATAAAAATTTTAAAAATGAAGTTGGCTGGGTACAGTGGCTCACGCCTGTAATCCCAGCACAGCACTTGGAAAGGCCGAGACGGGCGGATCAGTTGAGGTCAGGAGTTTGAGACCAGCCTGCCCAACATGGCAAAACCCCTTCTCTACTAAAAATACAAACATTAGCTGGGCATGGTGGCAGGCACCTGTAATCCCAGCTACTTGGGAGGCTGAGGCAGGAGAATCACTTGAACCCAGGAGGCAGAGGTTGCAGTGAGCCAAGATTGAGCCATTGCACTCCAGCCCGGGTGACAAGAGCAAAACTCTGTCTCAAAAAAAATAAAGACACATGCACACATATGTTTATTGTGGCACTATTCACAATAGCAAAGACTTGGAACC
>NW_012099432.1:756014-758177 GCF_000951045.1 Mandrillus leucophaeus | reverse complement strand
CTGAGGCAGGAGAATGGCATAAACCCGGGAGGCGGAGCTTGCAGTGAGCTGAGATCCGGCCACTGCACTCCAGCCCCGGCGACAGAGCGAGACTCCGTCTCAAAAAAATAATAATAATAATAATAACAGCAAACACCTGACTCAGGCTTACTCTATGAATATTAGTTTAACGTTCACAGTAATCCCTGGTGGCAGATGTTATTACCCTATTTTATGGATGAGAAAACCGAGGCCCAGAGAAGTGATCTCAAATTCAAAGTCACACAGCTGAGAAGTGTAAGAGGTGGGATTGGAACCCATGCAGTCGATTTCACGAAGTTGCAGAGTGATTTCTTTTTTCTTTTTTCTGTGACGGAGTTTCGCACTTGTAGCCCAGGCTGGAGTGCAATGGCACAATATCAGCTCACTGCAACATCCACCTCCCAGATTCAAGTGATCCTCCTGCCTCAGCTTCCCAAGTAGCTGGGATTATAGGCGCCCGCCACCACGCCCAGCTAATTTTTGTATTTTTAGTAGAGATGGGGTTTCACCATGTTGGCCAGGCTGGTCTCGAACTCCTGACTTCAGGTGATCCACCCGCCTCAGCCTCCCAAAGTGCTGGGATTACAGGCATAAGCCACTGCGCCCGGCTTTCATTGCCTCTTGAAAAGAGCTTGCCTTGTTTCTCCTGTAGAAATTCCTTGAGCTCATAGGCATCACCCAGGGTCAGATGACAGTTCTGAGACTCACCGAGTTGCTGGAACGAGGGGAGAGGCTGCCACGACCCGACAAATGTCCCTGTGAGGTGAGACTTCCTTTGTCTTTCCCTGACCCCACCATCCTGCTGTGGAGAGGGCAGCCCCCACCAGCCCTAGTTTTTCCTTCTAGGTCTATCATCTCATGAAGAACTGCTGGGAGACAGAGGCGTCCTTCCGCCCAACTTTCGAGAACCTCATACCCATCCTGAAGACAGTCCATGAGAAGTACCAAGGCCAGGCCCCTTCCGTGTTCAGTGTGTGCTGAGGCACAATGGCAGCCCTGCCTGGGAGGATTGAACCAGGCAGTGGCTGCAGACGGGGCCTTCTGCTTCCTGCCCCAGGATGAAACCAAGAGGGAGACGTCAACCTCACCTACACCCTGTGCCTTACTCCTGTCTGGAGACCCCACCTTTGTGAACTTACTTTTCTTCCATGGCCGTGAACCTGACCATGATTTTGAAGGACCCACGATGTGTAGGGTCACTAATCCGGCCCTTGAACCCCCAGCTTCCAAACTTGAGGCCCACCATTTCCACCATCTGGTAATAAACTCCTATTTCCTCTGCTGGAGCCCGTGACTCTTGGAGCCCTCTTTCAGAAAGGTGGGTTAGCTGGGGATCTGGTCTCCTGTGGACAGCAGCTAGCATGAGACAGCGCAGAGGTAGCTAGATTCAACTATTTAACATTTTTATTTTTTTGGATAGGGTCTGGTTCTGTCACCCAGGCTGGAGTGCAGTGGCTCAATCTCAGCTCACTGCAACCTCCACCTCTTGGGCTCAAGTGATCCTCTGGCCTCAACCTCCCCAGTAGCTGGGACCACAGGCCTGCATCACCACACCAGGCTAATTGTTTTTTTTGGTACTTTTTGTAGAGACTGCGATTTGCTATGTTGTCCAGGCTGATCTCAAAATCCTGAGCTCAATCAATGCATCCATCTTGGTGTCTCAAAGCTCTAGGATTACATGGTGGTGAGCCACCACACCAGGCCTCAACTTTTTTTTTTTTTTTTTTTTGAGATGGAGTCTTTTTTTGTTTTCAGATGGAGTCTCCCTTTGTCGCCCAGGCTGGAGTGCACTGGCGCGATCTTGGCTCACTGCAACCTCCGCCTCCCGGGTTCAAGCAATTTTCCTGCCTTCCTGAGTAGCTGGGATTACAGGCATGTGCCACCACACCCAGCTAATTTTTTTGTTTTTGTTTTTGTTTATGTTTCGAGACGGAGTCTTACTCTGTCACCCAGGCTGGAGTGCAGTGGCGTGATCTCGGCTCACTGCAAGCCCCGCCTCCCAGGTTCATGCCATTCTCCTGCCTCAGCCTCCCGAGTAGCTGGGACTACAGGTGACCGCCATCATGCCCGGCTAAATTTTGGTATTTTTAGTTGAGATGAGGTTTCCCATGTTGGCCAGGCTGGTCTTGAACTCCTGACCTC
>NW_012099432.1:751236-752094 GCF_000951045.1 Mandrillus leucophaeus | reverse complement strand
GCCTGGCCTATTTTATTTATTTATTTATTTTTTAGAGAAGGAGTCTCACTATGTCCCCCAGGCTGGAGTGCAATAGCACGGTCTTAGCTCAGTGCAACCTCCACCTCCTAAGTTCAAGTGATTCTCCTGCCTCAGCCTCCCCAGTAGTGGGATTACAGGCACCTGCCACCATGCCCAGCTAATTTTTGTATTTTTAGTAGAGACAGGGTTTCACCATGTTGGCCACACTGGTCTTGAACTCCTGACCTTAGGTGATACGCCCACCTCAGCCTCCAAAAGTGCTGAGATTATAGGTGTGAGCCACCACACCTGGCCATCTGGCTAATTCTAAAATTTTTTGTAGATACAGAGTCTTACTCTGCTGCCCAGCCTGGTCTCAAACTCCTGGGCTCAAGTGATCCTCCCACCTTAGCCTCTTGAGTAATAGGATAACAACTCAATTTGTTTAGAACAGCTTTAGGTTTACAGCAAAGTTGAGTGGAAAATACAGAGTTCTCCTATGCCCCCTCCCCCCCACCCCCCTGCACAACCTCCCTTGCTGTCCACATCCTATACCACAGTGATACATTTGTTAGAATCTATGAACCTCGGCAGACACGGTGGTTCATGCCTGTAATCTCAGCACTTTGGGAGGTCAGGAGTTCAAGACCAGCCTGGGCAACATGGTGAAACCCCATCTCTACTAAAAATACAAAAACTAGCCATGCATGGTGGTGGGCACCTGTACTCCCAGCTACTCAGGAGGCTGAGGCAGGAGAATTGCTTGAACCTGGGAGGTGGAGGTGGAGGTTGCAGTGAGCCAAGATCGTGCTACTGCACTCCAGCCTGGGCGGCAGAGCGACACTCCATCTGAAAAAA
>NW_012099432.1:750271-751186 GCF_000951045.1 Mandrillus leucophaeus | reverse complement strand
CTACTAAAAATAGAAAAATTAGCCAGATGTGACCAGCCTGGCCAACAGGGTGAAACACCTGTCTCTACTAAAAATAGAAAAATTAGCCAGATGTGGTGGCAGGTGCCTGTCATTCCAGCTACTTGGGAGGCTGAGGCAGGAGAATCGTTTGAACCTGGAAGGCAGAGGTTGCAGTGAGCCAAGATTGAACCACTGCACTCCAGCCTGGGCAACAAAGTGAGAATTCATCTGAAAAAATACTGATAATAATAAGATCATCTTCAGAACTCAGTTCCTGGTGCATGAAGAGATTCCATACAGCCCCCTCACTTTCAGTTCTTAGAAAGAAGAATATGCCAGCCTGACCAACATGGTGAAACCCCCGTCTCTAATAAAAGTACAAAAATTAGCCAGGTGTGGTGGCGTGCACCTGTAATGCCAGCTACTCAGGAGGCTGAGGTAGGAGAATCACTTGAACCCGGGAGGTGGAGGTTGCAGTGAGCCCAGCGTGGGCGACAGAGCGAGACTCATTCCCACCCCTCAAAAAAAAAAAAAGAAGAAGAAGAATATGAAAGAGACAGGATCAATAACTACCTTCATTGTTTAATAGCCTAAGAGTGAAAACCAAACACAGTGGCTCACTCCTGTAATCCCAGCACTTTGGGAGGTTGAGGTGGGAGGATCGCTTGAGTCCAGGGGTTCGAGATCAGCCTGGGCAATATGTCAAACACTCATCTCTAGAAAAAATACAAAAATGAGCCGAGTGTAGTGGCACCTACCTATAGTCCCAGTTACTAGGGAGGCTGAAGTGGGAGGATCACCTGAGCCTGCGAGGTCAAGGTTGCAGTGAGCCATGATTAAGCCACTGCATTCCAGCCTGGGCGGCACAGCCAGACCCTGTCTCAGGAAAAAAAAAAAAAAAAAAAGCCAAATCTT
>NW_012099432.1:741255-743196 GCF_000951045.1 Mandrillus leucophaeus | reverse complement strand
ACAGAGCGAGACTCCGTCTCAAAAAAAAAAAAAAAAGATTGTTTCCTCATAATCGTAAAGCCGTTATACTCAGTGCAGGTACAGCTAGTACATTTTGCTCAACCCCCGACAGGCTCTGTTCCCTTTACGAGGTATTTATTTATTTTTATTTTTGCGACAGAATCTTGCTCTGTCATCCTGGCTGGAGTGCAGTGGCATGATCTTGGCTCACCGCAACCTCCACCTCCAGGGCTGTCAGTTCTTGTGCCTCAGTCTTCCAAGTATCTGGGGGTAGAGGCGTGCACCACCACGTCCAGTGAATTTTTTGTATTTTTAGTAGCCATGTTGGCCAGGCTTTTACTAGCTATTTATAATATGCTTGAATCACTCATAGGAATGAAATACTGTCAGTATCAATAGTTAGCAGCCCTTTCAAAATACATTTTGTTGCTTCTATAGAAACCTTAACTATTCTATTAGTCCAGTAATTCCAAATGGTCTTATTATTTCTTGGGTTTTTTGTTTTTTGTTTTTGTTTTTTTTTTGAGACATTGTTTCTCTCTTGTTGCCCAAGCTGGAGTGCAATGATGCGACCTCGGCTCACTGCAAACTCCTCCTCTGAGGTTCAAGTGATTCTCCTGCCTCAGCCTCACAAGTAGCTGGGATTACAGGCACGAGCCACCATGCCTGGCTAATTTTTTGAATTTTTAGTAGAGACCGGGTTTCATCATGTTAGCCAGGCTGGTCTCGAACTCCTGACCTCAGGTAATCCATCCACTTCAGCCTCCCAAAGTCCTGGAATTATAGGCGTGAGCCACCGCATCTGGCTGATCTTATTATTTCTATACATAATATATGATATTTTGACTGGGCACAGCAGCTTATGCTTGTAATCACAGCACTTTGGGAGGCCAAGGCAGGTGGATCACCTGAGGTCGGTGGATCACCTGAGGTCAGCAGATCGAGACCAGCTTGGCCGACATGGCAAAACCCCATTTCTACTACAAATACAAAAATTAGCCAGGTATGGTGGCACACACCTGTAATCCCAGCTAGTCTGGAGGCTGAGGCAGGAGAATTGCTTGAACCCGGAAGGTGGAGGTTGCAGTGAGCCGAGGTTGCGGCACTGTACTCCAGCCTGGGAGACAGAGCGAGACTCCATCTCAAAAAACAAGAACAACAACAACAACAACAACAACAACAAAAGGCCAGGCACAGTGGCTTATGCCTGTAATCCCAGCACTTTCAGAGGCCAGGCAGGCTGATCACAAGGTCAAGACATTGAGACCGTCGTAGCCAACATGGTGAAACCCTGACTCTACTAAAAATACAAAAATTAGCTGGTTGTGGTGGCACACGCCTGTAGGCCCAGCTACTTGGGAGGCTGATGCAGGAGAATTGCTTGAACCTGGGAGGCAGAGGTTGCAGTGAGCCAATACCGTGCCACTGCACTCCAACCTAGTGACAGAGCAAGACTCAGTCGCAAAGGAAAAAAAAAAAGTTTATTTATGGAATAGGTCCCATGTTTTTATTGAAGATTCCCAAACGGCTTTTAGAGGGTTTTTAATTTTTTCTTTAATTTTTTTTTTTTTTTTTTAATAATAGAGATCGGTGTCTCCCTATGTTGCCCAGGCTGGTCTCAAACTCCTGGCCTCAAGCAATCCTCCCACCTCATTCTCCTAAAGTGCTAGGATTACAGATATGAGCCATCATGCCCAGCCAAGTTTAGCTTTTTCACAATAAAGGAAAGGAACAGTGTCAATCCATGATTATCAGAACAGCAATTTAGTAAGATCATCTTCAGCTGGGCACGGTGGCTCATGCCTGTAATCCCAGCACTTTGGGAAGCCAAGGCAGGTGGATCACCTGAGGTCAGGAGTTCGAGACCAGCCTGGCCAACAGGGTGAAACACCTGTCTCTACTAAAAATAGAAAAATTAGCCAGATGTGACCAGCCTGGCCA
>NW_012099432.1:738789-740264 GCF_000951045.1 Mandrillus leucophaeus | reverse complement strand
AAAAAAAAAAAAAAAAAAAGCCAAATCTTTTCATCCCAGGATGTCTGAAAATGACAGAGTCTATGGAGTATGGATGCAGAAAAGTAGTTATTCCTACTAGGAAAAAAAAAAAAAAAAAAGAAATGTGGACACAGCCACTCAAGATCAGAGACTCAACCAGTGAAAGCAATTAGCTTCAATTTCATTGTCACCAGGAGGGCACACACCAGAGAACCTGGGAGAAAGCCTGGGTTAGAGCCCTTAGCATTCTCAGTGTTACTGGTGCTGTGGTTCAACAACCTTTGTGGGAATGAGGAGAACCAGAGACCATCACCATCACTCCTAAAAAGGATACTATAGCAACAATGTGGCTGTCAAAAATCAGCTGGAGGCCAGTTGTGGTAGCTCAGGCCTGTAATCCTAGCACTTTGGGAGGCCAAGGCAGGCGGATCACCTGAGGTCAGGAGTTCGAGACTAGCCTGGTCAACACGGTGAAACCCTGTCTCTACTAAAAATACAAAAAATTAGCCGGGTGTGGTGGTGCGTGCCTATAATCCCAGCTACTCAGGAAGCTGAGGTAGGATAATCACTTGAACCTGGGAGGCAGAGGTTGCAGTGAGCCCCAGACTGTGCCACTGCACTCCAGCCTGGGTGACAGAGTCAGACCCTGTCTCAAAAAAAAAAAAAAAAAAAAAAAACAGCTGGAGTTTAATTTATACACTGTTTGCAATCCAGACTGTATTTGCTTTCTTGTCAACGGCTTGAGATATGTGCAGGAGCTCCTTAAACAAGTGTAAGTGACCTTTCTCTGTCGCCCAGACTGGAGTGCAGGGGCACAATCTCAGCTAACTGCAACCTCCACTTCCCAGACTCAAGCAATCCTCCTGCTGCAGCCTCCTGAGTAGCTGGGACTACAGGTGTGTGCCATCAAGCTTGGCTGATTTTTTGTATTTTTAGTAGAGACGGGGTTTTGGCATTCTGCCCAGGCTGGTCTGGAACTCCTGACCTCAAGGGATCCACCCATCTTGACCTCCCAAAGTGCTGGGATTACAGGTGTGAGACACCACTCCTGGCCCAGAAATACTTCATCACCAGAAATATTACTGGAGGGTGTCGAAGGGTACACCGATAATCCCAGCACTTTGGGAGGTCAAGGCAGGCAGATCCCCTAAGCTTAGGAGTTCAAGACCAACCTGGGCAATATGATGAAAGCCGTCTCTACAAAAAATTAGCCAGGCACGGTGGTGTGCACCTGTGGTCCCAGATCCTAGGGAGGCTGAGGTGGGAGGATCGCTTGAACTCAGGAGGCTGAGATTGCAGTTAGCTGAGATTGCGCCCCTGCACTCCAGCCTGGGTGACACAGTGAGACTCTGTTTCAAAAAACAAAAAAGAAATATTACTTATTTACAAATATTTCTTTCTTTTTTAGTTTTAGAAACGGGGTCTCACTATTACATAATTATTATAAATCATATCTATAATATATCTATAATATA
>NW_012099432.1:732657-738739 GCF_000951045.1 Mandrillus leucophaeus | reverse complement strand
AAAAAAAAAAAAAAAAAAAAAAAAAAAAAAAAAACTATGAACCTCCACTGACATATCATTTTCTCCTGAAGTTTGTACTTTACATGAGGGTTCACTCTTGCTGTTGTACGTTCTGTGGGGTTGGACAAACGTGTAAAGCATGAACCCATCAATATAGTATCACATGGAGTAGTTTCCCTGCACTAAGTCATTCATGCACTGCCTATTCATCCCTCTCTTCTCACTAACCCCTGGCAACCGCTGATCTGTTATTTACTGTCCCCATAGTTTTGAGACAGTCTTGCTCTGTCATCCAGGCTGGAGTGCAGTGGCGCAATCTCTGCTCACTGCAACCTCCCCCTCCCATGCTCAAGTTAATTTCTGTATTTTTTGTAGAGCCGAAGTTTCGTCATGTTATCCAGGTTGGTGAAGACCCGGGCTTAAATGATCCCCCTACCTCAGCCTCCCAAAGTGCTAGGCTTTCAGGCATGAGCCACCACACCTGCCCAATAGATCATTTATTTTTAGTTCTGAATAATTAAATAAAAATACAAACAAGGTTCCCAATTGCATTTGGTTGAGGCTAGTTTTCTGTAAGTCTCTTTTAGTTCTGAAAAAATAAAAAATAAAAATACAGGGCCAGGCACAGTGGCTCACGCCTGTAATCCTAGCACTTTGGTTGGCCGAGGCAGGCAGACCACCTGAGGTCAAGAGAGACCAACATGGCCAACATGGCAAACCCCGTCTCTACTAAAAATACAAAAATTAGCTGGGTGCGGTGGCATGCGCCTATAATCCCAGCTACTCAGGAGGCTGAGGCAGGAGAAATGCTTGAACCCAGGAGGCGGAGGTTGCAGTGAGCCGAGATTGCGCCACTGCACTCCAGCCTGGGCAACAAGAGTGAAACTCCATCTCAAAAAATAAAATTAAATTAAACAAAAATACAAACAAGGTCCCCAATTGCATTTGGTCGAGGCCAGTTTTCTGTAAGTCTCTTTTGGTCTATGGGTTCCTCTTTATGTCTTTTGCCCCCTTGCAACATATTTGTGGATGAAACTAGATTGTTTGTCTTGTTGACTTTTTTTTTTTTTTTTTTTTGAGATGTAGCCTCGTTCTGTCGCCCAGGCAGGAGTGCAGTGGCACGATCTTGGCTTACTGCAACCTCTGCCTCCTGGGTCCAAGCGATTCTCCTGCCTCAGTCTCCCAAGTAGCTGGGATTACAGGCCTGGGGCCAGTACGCCTGACTAATTTTTGTATTTTTAGTAGAGATGGGGTTTCGCCATGTTGGCCAGGCTGGTCTCGAACTCCTAACCTCAAGTGATCCGCTCACCTCGGCCTCCCAAAGTGCTGGAATTACAGTCATGAGCCACTGCGCCTGGCCTGTTTTTTTTTTCCTTTTTCTGCATTGCTATTAAAGATTTTGGCTGGGGCGGGGCGTGGTGGCTTATGCCTGTAATCCCAACTCTGTGGGAGGCCAAGGCGGGTGAATCACCTGAGGTCAGGAGTTCAAGACAAGCCTGGCCAACATGGTGAAACCCTGTCTCTACTAAAAATACAAAAATTAGCTGGGTGTGGTGGCAGGCGCCTATTATCTCAGCTACTTGGGTAGCTGAGGCAGGAGAATCACTTGAACCTGGGAGGTGGAAGTTGTAGCGAGCCGAGATTGCACCACTGTCTCTTATACACATCTAGATGTGTATAAGAGACAGCACCCAGGCTGTAGTGCAGCGGCACAATCTCCGCTCACTACAACCTCTGCCTCCCGGATTCAAGTGATTCTTCTGCCTCAGCCTCCCGAGTTGCTGGGACTACAGGCGCCTGCCACAACGTCCAGCTAATTTTTTATATTTTTGGTGGAGACGGGGTTTCACTGTGTTAGCCAGGACGGTCTCGATTTCCTGACCTCGTGATCCACCCACCTCAGCCTCCCAAAGTTCTGCTGGGATTACAGACTTGAGCCACTAAGTCTGGCATCTTTTTTATTTTATTTTATTATTTTTTTTTGGAAACAGGGTCTCACTGTGTCGCCTAGGCTGGAGTGCAGGGGCACAATCTCAGCTCACTGCAGCTTTGATCTCCCAGGCTCAAGCGATCCTCTCACCTCAGTCTTCCAAGGAGCTGGGACTACAGGCACCAGGTCCATGCTACTGGGCCCTGCTATTTACAAATACACTAGACTTGGGTTTTAGCTGCTCTCTCAACACTAGGTGGGAAATGAATTGTTCGGAAGGCAGAGGAATAGAGGAGGGACCTGACTAGGAAGGTGGGGGTGCTCCAGATGAGAGAGGAGGTTCTGTGACCTCAAGGTCTGGGAAAAGTGGGTGAACGCAGGGCCCCATCAAGGCCCTCAACAAGGTCCCTCTCTGGTGCTCAGATGTTAGGCCCAGAAGACAGGTCAGAGGCCTGAGGTCAGTGGCAGGTCAAAGGTGGGAGTCCCCCCTGGTCCCCTTGGTGCCTTCCCTTGGAATGAAGTGACCAGCTGCCTGGAAAGGTGGGCAAGGGGGCAACAGGATGAGGTAAAGGCCAGTTACAAGTAGAATCCTGGAAGGTCGGGCGAGGTGGCTTATGCCTGTAATCTCGGCACTTTGGGAGGCCAAGGCAGGCGACTCACTTGAGGTCAGAAGTTTGAGACCAGCTTGGCCAACATGGTGAAACCCCATCTCTTACCAAAAAGTACAAAAATTAGCCGGGCGTGATGGCACATGCCTGTAATCCCAGCTACTCGGGAGGCTGAGGCAGGAGAATTGTTTGAACCAGGGAGGCGGAGGCTGCAGTGAGCCGAGATCCCACTACTGCACTCCAGCCTGGGCAACAGAGTGAGACCCTGTCTCAAAACAAAACAAAAGCCAAATCGAATCCTGGAAAGACAGTGGCTCAGGGACTCAGCTGTCCCCAAATCACCTACCTTAGCTCTTCGTGCATGGGAGGGGAGATCCCCAAAATCTTCAAAGATAGGGAGATGTCCTCAAGATCTTCAAAGGTGGCCAGGCATTGTGGCTCACGCCTGTAACTGCAACACTTTGGGAGGTCAAGATGGGAGGAGGCCATCTCAAGGCCAGGAGTTCAAGACCAGTCGGGGCAACATAGCAAGACTCTGCTTCTGTTTTTTTTTGTTTGTTTGTTTTTGTTTTTTTTTAATGTTTCCTTGAAATCTCACCTTAGCATCTAAACAGTGGTGCCTACAGGTTTCCCCATTAACTTCCTCTCTGGGAACAGAATATTCCCCTCCCCACCTAAGTTCAGACGGAAGGAGATGCCTCATACCCCCACACCCAGGCTTCCCAGTGCTGAGAACAAAGGAAGCCAGTTCAGTTAGCATTTCCTGGCTAGGAACTGGGGGCCAGCAGTGCAACTGAGACCAGCCCTGTCCCTGGGGGAGACTCAGCAGTGCTGGCCACTTTGCAGAGCCCCGTCTGGGTCCCCCATTCTAGCCCCCCAGGGCCACAGCATCCCCTTCTCCCCACAGGCCTGGGTAAGGTGCAGTCCCCAGACTTCTGCAATCTTAACCGCTGTGCTTCCGTCTCAGTGGGAGGCCCCGCCTTTCCCCCTGCCTGCCCTTTGGGCACCTCAGGAAGGCACCTTCCTCTGTCAGAATGGCCACCATAGTACCATCTGTATCGTGGCCCGGGGCCTGCTGGACTCTGCTGGTCTGCTGTCTGCTGACCCCAGGTGAGGCTGGTCAAGCCCAGGAGGGCTGGAGAGGGCTGGGTTTTGGGGCTCAGTAGAAGGTGGAGGAAGAGAATGCAACACTCTTTGCATCCTGCCACACTGCGACTTGGCTGCTGACCCCGTATCCTCGGGAGAAAGTTCTGGTTCCTTAGTTCTGCCTTCAGGTGGTCAGGCCCCAGCATACGGCTTCTACGCCATCCCTCTTCCCCAACACACACACACACACACCCCCCTCACGCTTCCTGCTCCATCTGAACTCCTGAAATTTGCCCTTTGTGTATGTGGTTCCCTCTGCCAGGATCACCTGTCCCTTTCACTTGCTAACTCTTACTTAGCTTTCAGTTTCAGGCTGGCATGGTCCCCTCCTCCAGGAAGCCTTCCCTGACTCACCTCCTCCTATGCTGGATCAGAGCCTCTTCTGGCCTCCTTCTGAGTTCTCCCTGGTCCCTGATGGATTCTGCCTTTCCCACTGGACCATGAGGGCGGGAACCCTTCTATCTCGGCATAAGGAAAGAGGTGTAAATGGTGGGGCCTGCTGATACGCGGGTTGGGGGGCAACAAAACAAACACCAGGATTTCTTCATGTTCCTGAAGGTGCCCAGGGGCAGGAGTTCCTGCTGCGGGTGGAGCCCCAGAACCCTGTGTTTCCTGCTGGAGGGTCCCTGTTGGTGAACTGCAGTACTGATTGCCCCAGCTCTAAGAAAATCATCTTGGAGACGTCCCTATCAAAGGAGCTGGTGGGCAATGGCACGGGCTGGGCAGCCTTCCAGCTCAGCAACGTGACTGGCAACAGTCGGATCCTCTGCTCAGGGTACTGCAATGGCTCCCAGATAACAGGCTTCTCTGACATCACCGTGTACAGTGAGTCGATGTGTCCGGAGGTGGGACTGGTATTGGGTAGTGGTGTGGGCAGGTGGCCGATGGCTCAGGAGAATGGAGACCCTCAGTTTGCAAAGAATGGACCAGGGTTCTGACCCAGAGCTCAGACCTGGACATTTGTGTGTGTGAGATACAAAGACATAGAGACACATCTCAATCTCATGCCAAGGCAGCAATTGTGAAATCAATTAACTTGGGCCCCAACCAGCATTTTTTTTTTTTTTGAGACAGAGTTTCGCTCTTTTTGCCCAGGCTGGAGTGCAGCGGCGCAATCTCGGCTCACTGCAACCTTCGCCTCCTGGGTTCAAGTGATTCTCCTGCCTCAGCCTCCCAAGTGGCTGGGATTACACATGCACGCCACCACACCCGGGTAATTTTGTATTTTTAGTAGAGATGGCATTTCTTTTTCTTTTTTTTTTTTTTGAGACGGAGTCTGGCTCTGTCCAGCCCAGGCTGGAGTGCAGTGGCCGGATCTCAGCTCACTGCAAGCTCCGCCTCCCGGGTTTACGCCATTCTCCTGCCTCAGCCTCCCGAGTAGCTGGGACTACAGGCGCCCGCCACCTCGCCCGGCTAGTTTTTTGTATTTTTTTTAGTAGAGACGGGGTTTCAACATGTTAGCCAGGATGGTCTCAATCTCCTGACCTCGTGATCCGCCCATCTTGGCCTCCCAAAGTGCGAGGATTACAGGCTTGAGCCACTGCGCCCGCCTGAGATGGCATTTCATCATGTTGGCCAGTCTGGTCTTGAACTCCTCACCTCAGGTAATCCGCCTGCCTTGGTCTCCCGAAGTGCTGGGATTACAGGCATGAGCCACTGCACCCTGCCCCAACAAGTTGTTGTTTTTTTTTTTTTGAGATGAAGTCTGTCGCTCTGTGGCCCAGACTGGAGTGCAGTGGTGCCATCTTGGCTCACCACGACCTCTGCCTCCCGGGTCCCAGTTCAAGCATTCTCCTGCCTCAGCCTCCTGAGTAGCTGGATCATAGGCATGCGCCAGCATGCCCAGCTAATTTTTGTATTTTTTGTAGAGATGGGGTTTCACCATGTTAGCCAGGCTAGTCTTTAACTCCTGACCTCGTGATCTGTCCACCTTGGCCTCTCAAAATGCTGGGATTACAGGTGTGAGCCACCTTGCCTGACCCCAACAATAATCTCAACACTTTGGGAGGCCAAGGCAGGAAGATTGCTTGAGCCCAGAAATTTAAGACCAGGCTGAGCAACATAGGGACACCTTGTCTCTACAAAAATAAATAAAAAATATTAGCTGGGGCCGGGCGTGGTGGCTCACACCTGTAATCCCAGCACTTTGGGAGGCCGAGACGGGCGGATCACGAGGTCAGGAGATCGAGACCATCCTGGCGAACACCGTGAAACCCCATCTCTACTGAAAATACAAAAAAATTAGCCGGGTGTGGTGGCGGGCGCCTGTAGTCCCAGCTTCTAGGGAAGCTGAGGCAGGAAAATGGCGTTAACCCGGGAGGCGACGGAGCTTGCAGTGAGCGGAGATTGCGCCACTGCACTCCAGCCTGGGCGACAGAGTGAGACTCCGTCTCAAAAA
>NW_012099432.1:730128-730712 GCF_000951045.1 Mandrillus leucophaeus | reverse complement strand
TGCCTTAGCCTCCTGAGTAGCTGGGATTACAGGCACGTGCTACCACGCCTGGCTAATTTTTGTATTTTTAGTAGAGACGGGGTTTCACCATGTTGGCAAGGCTGGTCTTGAACTCCTGGTCTCAGGTGATCCGCCCATCTTGGCCTCCCAAAGTGCTGGGATTACAGACATGAGCCACAGTGCCCATCCTGAGGCCCAGGGTTTTGTAGGTGTACCTGGGAGGGCACCCAGCCTGGGAGTGTCAAGTCTCCTGTGACTGATTGTACCAGAGCATCTTGAGAGGCCGCCACAGGGCTGGTGAACCAGGAAAGCCCTGAGTGTCTGAACCTGATTGGAGAGAACTGAACTAATCTCTGGTAGAGGCCAAAGCAGGTGTTCAGGCCAGAAGCTAGGAGAAGGGGCCAACAGACTCCCTAGACATGATATCCAGGAGGCGCCTGTGCTACTTACCGTTTGTGCGTCCTTAAGTAATTCACCTCCCCTCTCTGGGCTATATATTTCTCCATCCATAAAAGAGAAAAAGGCCAGGCGCAGTGGCTCACACCTGTAATCCCAACACTTTGGGAGGCTGAGGTGGGTGAATC
>NW_012099432.1:718475-729419 GCF_000951045.1 Mandrillus leucophaeus | reverse complement strand
AAAGAAAAAGAGAAAAAAAAAAAAAAAAGAAAAAGAAAGAGAGAGAGAAAGGGCCGGGAACGGTGGCTCACGCCTGTAATTCCAGCACTTTGGGAGGCCAAGGCGGGCAGATCACCTGAGCTCAGGAGTTCAAGAGCAACCTAGGCAATATGGCGAAACTCCGTCTCTACTAAAAATACAAAAAAATTAGCCTGGCATGGTGGCATACTCCTGTAGCCCCAGCTACTCGGGAGGCTGAGACAGGAGAATCGCGTGAACCCGGGTGGCGGAAGTTGCAGTGAGCCAAGATCACACCACTGCACTTCAGCCTGGGCAACAGAGCAAGACTCCATCTCGGGGAAAAAAAAATAGTTACTGCTTATTGATATCTTTCCTTAGTATCTTTCCTTAGACCTTCAAGAGGTCATCCACCTTCATGCACACAACAACCTAGTGAAATCTTCTCTATTCTTCTCTTCTTTTCTTTTTTTTTGAGACAGAGTCTTGTCGCTGGAGTGCCATGGTGTGATCTCGGCTCACTGCCACTTCTGCCTCCCAGGTTCAAGCGATTCTCCTGCCTCAGCCTCCCAAGTAGCTGGGATTACAGGCGCACACCACCACACCCAGCTAATTTTTGTATTTTTAGTAGAGACAGCGTTTCACCATGTTGGCCAGGCTGATCTCGAACTCCTGATCTCATGATCCACCCATCTCAGCCTCCCAAAGCTCTGGGATTATAGGCGTGGGCCACAGCGCCTGGCCATAAACAGGAATTTGTAATATTAATGTCAAATAGTCATAAACGTTCATCCCTTCCTTCCTCTTTATTAATTTTTTTTTATTGTGCCATCCTGGAGAACAGAAAATTTTGTTTAGCGCCTCGCAAGGTGTCTGACAACATAGGAAATGATAATCACTGCACTAATGATAATAGCAAACGCTTTGGCCCAGTTCTAAGCCCTCTAAGTTTATTAACTCAAAGCTCACAGTTTTCCGCAGGACCGCCCTGTCTCCTCCCCAGTCCCTGGGGTGGGTGGGTGGGGTTGCAAGACCCGCTAAGTGCCATCCTCCCTTCCTCTCTCAGGCCTCCCGGAGCGCGTGGAGCTGGCACCCCTGCCTCTTTGGCAGCCGGTGGGCCAGAACTTGACCCTGCGCTGCCAAGTGGAAGGTGGGTCGCCCCGGACCAGCCTCATGGTGGTGCTGCTCCGCCGGGAGGAGGAGCTGAGCCGGCAGCCAGCAGTGGGGGAGCCAGCAGAGGTCAATACCACTGTGCTGACCAGCAGAGAGGACCACGGAGCCCATTTCTCATGCCGCACAGAACTGGACATGAAGCCCCAGGGGCTGGAACTCTTCTGGAACACCTCAGCCCCCCGCCAACTCCGAACCTTTGGTGAGAGAAGGGGCTTCAGACGGTGGGTGATGAGCTGAGTCAGGGTAGAGGGTGCCCTGGCCTTGGGGCTCATGAGAGTGGGGTGCCCCGGACCTCACAGGCTTCTGGGAAGTAAAGCCCCAGGCCACTGGGCAGGGTGGCCCCAGAAGGGAGGCCCAAGCCGTGGGATCTTTGGAGAAGGCCGTTTTCATGGCCGTGTGTGTCCTGGGAAGAAGGGTGACGCAGTCGGCAAGAATTCCTGATGGGGGGGATGAAGGTGTCCTGAGGAAGGCACAGTCCTGGGGGTTGTGCTCATGCCCACCTTTCTCCCCAGCCCTGCCGGTGACCCCCCCGCGCCTCGTGGCCCCCCGGTTCTTGGAGGTGGAAAAGTCGTGGCCGGTGACCTGCACTCTAGACGGGCTTTTTCCAGCCTCAGAGGCCCAGGTCTACCTGGCGCTGGGGGACCAGATGCTGAATGCGACAGTCATGAACCACGGGGACATGCTAACGGCCACAGCCACAGCCACAGCGCGCGCAGATCAGGAGGGTGCGCGGGAAATCGTCTGCAACGTGATCCTAGGGGGCGAGAGACTGGAGGCCCGGGAGAACTTGACGGTCTTTAGTAAGAGGAGGCATGGGAAGGGGGCGCGGCCTCAGCAGTCTGGGGGCGTGGCAGAGGGGGCGGAGACTAGCCGAAAAGGTGGGGCCTGACTTGCCCCAATAGTAGTTGCAACGTGGGCTGGGCCTGAGTGCCCGAAGTTGGACAAAGCCCAGAAAGAGGGCGAGGCTTGAACGCCAAAAGCGTGGCCCGGATATCCCGAGACGAAAGGGGAGGGCGGAGGGAACGGCTTGACCTGCAGGAAGGTCTTGTTCATTAAGCTCCTGGGCAATGCCCCGCCTTTAGGCTTCCTAGGACCCATTCTGAACCTGAGCGAGCCCAGCGCCCCCGAGGGGTCCACAGTGACCGTAAGCTGCATGGCTGGGGCTCGAGTCCAGGTCACGCTGGACGGAGTTCCAGCCGCGGCCCCGGGGCAGCCAGCTCAACTTCAGTTAAATGCTACCGAGAGTGACGACGGACGCAACTTCTTCTGCAGTGCCACTCTCGAGGTGGACGGCGAGTTCTTGTGTAGGAACAGTAGCGTCCAGCTGCGTGTCCTGTGTGAGTCGGTCACCCTGACCTTTAATCCCTTCACCCCTGCCCTGGAAAGATTAGACGCTCCTCTGCATCACCGTGCCTCGGGTGTGTTGGGTGTCTGATCACACATGGTGGTTCCACAGATGGTCCCAAAATTGACCGAGCCACATGCCCCCAGCACTTGAAGTGGAAAGACAAAACGAGACACATCCTGCAGTGCCAAGCCAGGGGCAACCCGTACCCCCAGCTGCGGTGTTTGAAGGAAGGCTCCAACCGGGAGGTGCCGGTGGGGATCCCGTTCTTCGTCAATGTAACACATAATGGCACTTATCAATGCCAAGCGTCCAGCTCACGAGGCAAATACACCCTGGTCGTGGTCATGGATATTGAGGGTGAGCTAACACTGGGCCGCGGGCCTGGACTGGCAAGCTGCGGGGGGTGGGGGGGTTGGAGACAGGGGGGACGCATATTGACTGAGCGCTTTCTCTGCACAGCTCCGAAGTCCCACTTTGTCCCTGTCTTCTTGGCGGTGTTAGTGACCCTGGGCGTGGTGACTGTCGTAGTGGCCTTAATGTACGTCTTCAGGGAGCATAAACGGAGCGGCAGGTACCATGTTAGGCAGGGGAGCACCTCTCTGCCCCTCACGTCTATGCAGCCGACAGAGGCAATGGGGGAAGAACCGTCCAGAGCTGAGTGACGCTGGGATCCGGGGTCAAAGTTGGCAGGGGCTTGGCTGTGCCCTCAGATTCTGCACCAATAAAGCCTTCAAACTCCCTAATCTGTGGTTTGATTCCACCCGCGCTGCAAGGCTCTCCTACCCAGGTGCACATCCACTGAGTAGTGTCGCTGCGACGGAAGGAGGCGGGGTCTGTGGCGCGCAGACGCACCTTGAACTCTTGGGAGGCGGGCTGGGGCTTAGCCAATGGGTTAAGGGGGGAGGGAACGAGGTGGGGCTTCTCTCAGCCAATCGACGGGCGCGCCCTCGTTGCCGCTCTATGCCGCTCCGCCCCGGCTCGCTGGTCCCAGAAGGCGCCGGGTTTCCCAAGATGGCGGCGGACGTGTCCGTTACTCACCGGCCCCCGCTGAGCCCGAAGTCTGGGGCCGAGGTCGAAGCCGGCGATGCCGCGGAGCGCCGGGCGCCGGAAGAAGAGCTTCCGCCTCTAGATCCAGAAGAGATCCGGAAACGCCTGGAACACACCGAGCGCCAGTTCCGTAACCGCCGCAAGATACTGATCCGGGGCCTCCCGGGGGACGTGACCAACCAGGTATGGGGGGGGGCGGTGTAGGAGCGTGGCGGGAAATACCACGGTGCGCGTGCGCGGGGGGAACCGGGCGACACCAACGCTGAGGTGCGCGGGGGTCGTTGGCGGGGGCGTCCAAGCACCGGATCCACGCGGGATCGAGAGAGACCAAGAGCGGGATGTGGGGGGGCGGTGATGAAAGGGGAAACCGGCTGTGAAGTGAGGGAGGGCGTTGCTAGGGGCGACCACAGGCTTGGTCGACAGCAAGTGATGGAAGGGGGCGGACAGCTTTGGTCCTGTTGGGGAATTGTGAATGGGCTGGTACATTGGACCACCAGTTGCCCCCTGCTTGGATGATGCTTTTCTCCACCCACTCTACCACAGGGTGGCGGGACCTCAAATCCAGAAGTTTCAGGACTGCGGAGAGTATGCCCCTCCGTCTCACGCGTTTATTCACTGCTCTCAGAGATAAATCCGGAAGTAACAGCAGCCCCTGGGTCTCAGCCCCCAAAACCTCAGGATTAATTTGGGAAAATGGGGTCTCCTGCCACCAGCCTACAGACCTACAGGAAGGAAGCGGGGCCTGTGTTCTATGGATCCCCTCGTGGCTAATCTTCCTGCTAGGAGTGCCCTTCTCATGGGGCCAGCATGGGGCAGCACTTCCCAATGCTCTTTGGACCCGGGGAAATGGCATCTCTACTGCCCTGCCCTATGGCGGTGAAACAGGTTCTCGCTTCCTTCTGCTGAGAATCCCTGCTCTCTGGCCCACCAGCACACCTGCCACTGGCTCTCCCTGCCCATGGGTGGGCACCTGGCTAGTGGGACCCCAGGGATGTTGGGAGGGGCTGAATTTGGGGACAGATCGGGGCAGGCATCATTAAGAATGGTCAGATTTGTTTCTGGGTCTTCCTCTCAGTGTCTGCAGTCTCTAAGCAGGAAACACATTGTTTATCCTGCAAGATGCATAGTGTATCTGGCCCCAGCAGGACCCAGCACTTTGCCTTCAAAGCTGACTTGAGGCTGGGCACGGTGGCTCATCCCTTTAATCCCAGCACTTTGAGAGGCTGAGGCAAGAGGCTGTCTTGAGCCCAAGGGTTCAAGACTAACCTAGGCAGCATAGTGAAACCCCCATCTCTACAAAAAATTTTAAATAATTAGGCATGGTGGTGCGTGCCTGTAGTCCCAGCTACTCAGGAGGCTGTGGTGGGAGGATCACTTGAGCCTAGGAGGTTGAGGCTGCAGTGAGCTATGATCGTGCTATTGCACTCTAGCCTAGGTGACAGAACAAGACCCTGTGTCTAAAAAAAAAGAAAATAAATGAGCTGGCTTGCAAGAGGGCAGCCTTATCAGGAGGAGGAAATTGGGAGGCATGTGAACCCACAGAATGTGGGGCTTACTAGTAGATGGGCTTCCCAGTCAGGTACCCGTGGGTGGCCGCACTGCCCAACTGAATGGCCTCCAGCTGATCTCTTCACTTCTCCTAGCCTAGGTTTTCTCGTGTACAACATGAGTTTGTTAATACTTCACTTACAGAGTTGTTAGAAACAGTGAATCTTGCAAAAGGAGGTTCATGGAGGTTAAATCTTCCCTAAAGGCATACTCCTTGTTTTTTTTTTTTTTTTAAGATGGAGTCTCACTCTGTAACCAGGCTAGAGTGCAGTGGCTTGATCTCTGCTCACTACAACCTTCACCTCCCAGGTTCAAGCGATTGTCCTGCCTCAGTCTTCCAAGTAGCTAGGACGACAGGCGCACTCCACTACATCTAGCTGTTGTTTTGTATTTTTAGTAGAGACGGGGTTTCACCTTGTTGGCCAGGATGGTCTCGATCTCTTGATCTCATGATCCGCCTGCCTCGGCCTCCAAAGTGCTGGAATTACAGGCGTGAGTCCGGCTTTTTTTTTTTTTTTTTTTTGAGACAGTGTCTCCCTTTGTCGCCCAGGCTGGAGTGTAATGGCACACTGCAACCTCTGCCTTCTGGGTTCAAGCAATTCTCCTACCTTAGCCTCCCGAGTAGCTAGGATTATAGGTGTGCGCCACCTATAACCAGTGGCGCCACCTATAACCAGTGGTGCCACCAGTAGCCACTCCTGGCTAATTTTTGTATTTTTAGTAGAGACAAGGTTTCACCATGTTGGCCAGGCTGGTCTCGAACTCCTGACCTCAGGTGATTCACCCGCCTCGGCCTCCCAAAGTGCTGGGATTATAAGCATGAGCCACCCCACCCAGCCAGCTAAAGGTATACCCTTTAAGAGCATGTTGCCTGGGTAATAGCACAGTCTGCAGCCAGGTTCTGAATCCCAGCTCTGCCAGGTATGAGCAGAATGACCTTGGCCAAATTACTGCATCAAGCCTCAGTTTCCTCATTGGTAAAATGGGGGGTGGTAATTGACCTGCCTTCATAGCTGGTGGCAGCTATGAGGGCGGCACCAGGTTGTCCCCTTCCATCTCCAGTAACTCCCTGTCTTTTGTCTTGTATCTCCACAGGAAGTACATGACCTGCTCAGTGACTATGAGCTCAAATACTGTTTTGTGGACAAATACAAAGGGACAGGTTTGTGGGGCCATGGGGTGGGCCAGGACAGGGAATGACCGTCCCTGAAGATGGGAGGGCCCTGGCTCACTGTCTGCTGTCTGAACTTCAGGCCCAGTATTGCCCCCCAGGCCAAAATGGCAGGTTGCCCCAATCTGCCTGTCATCCTGTCATCTTGGGACAGCCTTCATGTTCTCCTTGAAGAACACTGGGCATTGGGCTGATTCTCTTCCTATTCCACTCGCTTGGCATTGAGCTAATTCTTGACAACGTTTGGCCATGGGTTCATTCTCTTCCTACCCCTCTTGCCTCTTCCTTACCCAGCCAGTCACCCATGCTTGTGTGTTTTTGTTTTGTTTTGGTTTTTGTTCTTTGTTGAGATGGAGTCTTGCTCTGTCGCCAGGCTGGAGTGCAGTGGTGTGATCTTGGCTCGCTGCAACCTCTGCCTCCTGGGTTCAGCCCATTCCTCTGCCTCAGCCTCCCAAGTAGCTGGGATTATAGACATGTGCCACCACACCCGGCTAATTTTTGTATTTTTAGTAGAGACAGGGTTTCTACCTGGGTGGGTCCAGGTTAGCCAGGTGAGGAGGTGGGGCTCAGTGTTCCACGCTCAGGGAACAGCAGCTGTGAAGGCCCCTCTGGAGCGTGCCTGGTGTGGTCGGATAGCAGTAGTGAGATGGGAGGGGAGGTTGGCGAGCCCACGCAGGCTGCACTGCACCCTGCAGCTAGAAGCCACCAGATGGATGTGGCGTGATCTGGTTATCATTTTGAACAAAGCTTCCTGTGACCTCTGGGTGGATTGCAAATCTGGGGCAGCATGTGGCAGCAGGGTTCAGGGCACTGGTGGCCTGGAAAGGTGGCAGGGGTGGGCAGTGTAGAGTGGGGCTCTGGAGTCCAGCTGCCTGGGTTCAAGTCCAGGCTCCCCTACTTGGGCACAGGGGTGCTGCTCTGGGCCCGTTTCCTCACTGGCAAAATGTTGGTTGTGATGATTAAGTTATAACCATTTGACAGATGAGGAAACTGATACCCCCAAAGCCACCTGGGGCTTGGGGCTTAAATCTGGGCCCCAGTGAGCATGGGCTTAACCACTGCCCTTGGTATCATCAGAGTGACCCACGGCGTTCTTAGGACAGAGCCAGGTCCACAGTTGGTGGGCGCTGCTATGGGTGCGGGTGGACGCAGGGCTGGGAGAGGGAGTGGGCTTCGTGGAGCCTGGAGTCAATGGCAGGCGCGCTCGCCTGTGTGAGTCGCCAAGGCTGGCAACTGTTCAGATCGGCAGGCACCTGAAATGCCCAGCATTCTGAGGTCCCACCTGCTTTGCAGGGTGGCAGGGTGGAGGGGCAGGCCCTCGGGGCCCGGCTGACCTCGCACTGCCCTCTTCCGACCGCAGCCTTCGTGACTCTGCTGAATGGGGAGCAGGCCGAGGCCGCAATCAACGCTTTCCACCAGAGCTGCTTACGGGAGCGCGAGCTGTCGGTGCAGCTGCAGCCCACGGATGCCCTGCTGTGCGTGGCCAACCTGCCCCCCAGCCTCACACAGCAGCAGTTCGAGGAGTTGGTGCGGCCCTTCGGCAGCCTGGAGCGCTGCTTCCTGGTCTACAGTGAGCGCACTGGCCACTCCAAGGGGTATGGCTTTGCCGAGTACATGAAGAAGGACTCGGCTGCCCGTGCCAAGTCGGACCTGCTGGGCAAGCCACTGGGACCGCGCACCCTCTACGTGCACTGGACGGATGCTGGGCAACTGACGCCTGCCCTTCTTCACTCCCGCTGCCTCTGTGTGGACCGCCTACCACCTGGCTTCAACGATGTGGACGCTCTGTGCCGGGCGCTGTCAGCTGTCCACAGCCCCACCTTCTGCCAGGTGAGCCCTGCGGAGAGCACTGGGGAGCAGGTGCCAGGCCCGGAGCACCTGAGGGAGTCTTTGGAGTCATCTGCCTTTTCTTTTTTTTTTGAGACAGAGTATCGCTTTGTCAACCATGCTGGAGTGCAGTGATGCAGTCTCAGTTCACTGCAACCTCCGCCTCCTGGGTTCAAGCGATTCTCCTGCCTTAACCTCCAGAGTAGCTGGGATTATAGGTGCCCCGCTACCATGCCTGGATAGTTTTTATATTTTTAGTAGAGGTGGGGTTTTGCCATGTTGGCCAGGCTGATCTTGAACTCCTGGCTTCAGATGATCTACCCACACTGGCCTCCCAACATGTTAGGATTACAGGCGTGAGCCACCGCGCCCGGCCAGAGGATTTGAATCCCTGTGCAACTTCAGGCCTCACTGTCGCTCTGTCAGATGCAGGTGAGGCCACTCTTGTAACTGGATCTCGAGGCTTGCTCACCACTCACCTCCTCATTCGCTGGTACCTTCATCAAACCTCCCATGGGGTCCCAGACCCTGGCCAGGCATTGAGGAGGCTGCAGAGGAGCCCACAGTCTATTTGAACCTTGAGGTCAGAGACTGAGGCTTCGCTAGATCCCAGCCCCACCCTCGAGCTCGGGCCAGTCACTGGCTCTCTGATCTACAGTTTCCCTCCTCCGTAAGCAGGGACTCTACTTGCACAATGGGTTGGCAAAACAGCCCCTTGTTCATTCAGACCACATGTGCCAGGCACTTCTGTGTATGTGCCTCGCCCTGTGACAGGTGCAGTGGGGCGAGAATAGGCCAGACTCACTCTCTAAGAGCCCCCAGAAGGTCTTGATCCCCAGAGATCCTGAAGGGAACATTCCTCCAGCACTCACTGTGGACTCTGAGTACGTAACCTTTAGTTGCTTCATCCTGTAGCAACCCTGAGAGACAGGTATCACTCCCATTTTCAGGTGAGGATACCAAGGCACACAGGGGTCAAATAACTTGCCCAGAGTTAAACAGCCAGGGTCTGGCAGAGCTGAGATCAGAATACCACAGCCTAGCTCCGGAGCTTGGACCACTGAGAGGAGGCCAGTGCAGAGGCTTAGAAGGGGTAGGCCTGGCCAGACGCAGTGACTCACACCCGTAACCCCAACACTTTGGGAGGCTGAGGTGGGCGGATCCCTTGAGCCTAGGAGTTTGAGACCAGCCTAGGCAATATGGTGAAATCCTCTCTATACAAAAATTAGACAGGTATGATGGTGTGCCTGTAGTCCCAGCTACTCAGGAGGCTGAGGTGGCAGGATCGCTTGATCCTGGGAGTCTGAGGCTGCAGTGAGCCTTGATCGCACCACAGCACAATGACACTACAGCCTGGGTAATGGAGCTAGACCCCCATCTCAAAAAAAAAAAAAAAAAAGAGTCCTGGGCTCAGACCCCCAGCTCTGTGGCTTTGAGTGGGTCCCTCTCGTGTAAGTGGGGTATTGGTGCCCCATTTAAACTAGGTGTCAGTTGGGAGGCAGAGGCAGGAGGATCACTCGAGACCAGGAGTTCAAGACGAGCCTGGGTGAGATAGTGGGACACCATCTCTATATTTAAAACAAGAAACAGGCTGGGTGAGATGGCTCATGCATGTAATCCCAGCACTTTGACAGGCCAAGGCAGGTGGATCACTTGAGGTCAAGAGTTCAAGACCAGCCTGGCCAACATGGTGAAACCCTGTCTCTACTAAAAATACAAAAAAAATTAGCCAGGTGTAGTGGCACAGGGCTGTAATTCCAGCTACTCAGGAGGCTGAGGCAGGAGAATCGCTTGTACCTGGGAGGCAGAGTTTGCAGTGAGCCGAGATCGCGCCACTGCACTCCAGCCTGGGTGACGGAGCAACACTCCATCTCAAAAAAACAAAAAAACAGGCCACGCGCAGTGGCTCACGCTTATAAAGCTTTGGGAGGCTGAGACGGATCACCTAAGGTCAGCAGTTTGAGACCAGCCTGACCAACATGGAGAAACCCCATCTCTACTAAAAATGCAACAAAAAAAAAAGTAGCCAGGCATGGCGGTGTGTGCCTGTAATCTCAGCTACTTGAGAAGCTGAGACAGGAGAATTGCTTGAACCTGGGAGGCTGAGGTTGCGGTGAGTGGAGATCGTCCCACTGCACTCCAGCCTGGGCGACAGAGCGACACTCTATCTCAAAGAAACAAACAAACAAAAAGCTGAGTATCCATGAGCCATGGGAATCCCCTCTCTGTTTACTCATCATTCATTCATTCATTCATTCTGCCGCCTTCTCTTGGACACCTGCTACATACCAGGCCACCTGTGCGGGCTCAGGACAGAAGATGAGTTAGCACAACGGCCTCACCTTTTTTTAAATTTTTTATTTTTATTTTTTTAAGACAGAATCTCACTCTGTCACCCAGTCTGGAGTACAGTGGCGCAATCTTGGCTCACTGCATCCTCCGCCTCCCGGGTTCAAGTGATTCTCCAGCCTCAGCCTCCCGAGTAGCTGGGATTACAGGCGCCCGCCACCACACCCAATTTTTGTATTTTTAGTAGAGATGGGGTTTCGCCATGTTAGCCAGGCTGGTCTCGAATCCCTAACCTCAAGTGATCCGCTCACCTCGGCCTCCCAAAGTGCTGAGATTACAGGCATGAACCACTGTGCTGGCCTGGCCTTACCTTCTTATGTGGAGATCAAAAGTCACAGGGTCATGACCAGCTACAGGTACTCTTCTAGCCTGTTTCCCCATCTCAAAATGGGGTTGTCAGTGCTTCATGATCAGGTTATTGTGAACAGCTGCCCATTCATTTCTCCACTGGAACATTCACTAAATTTTTTTTTTTTTTTTTTTT
>NW_012099432.1:716378-718425 GCF_000951045.1 Mandrillus leucophaeus | reverse complement strand
GGTGTGTGCCTGTAATCTCAGCTACTTGAGAAGCTGAGACAGGAGAATTGCTTGAACCTGGGAGGCTGAGGTTGCGGTGAGTGGAGATCGTCCCACTGCACTCCAGCCTGGGCGACAGAGCGACACTCTATCTCAAAGAAACAAACAAACAAAAAGCTGAGTATCCATGAGCCATGGGAATCCCCTCTCTGTTTACTCATCATTCATTCATTCATTCATTCTGCCGCCTTCTCTTGGACACCTGCTACATACCAGGCCACCTGTGCGGGCTCAGGACAGAAGATGAGTTAGCACAACGGCCTCACCTTTTTTTAAATTTTTTATTTTTATTTTTTTAAGACAGAATCTCACTCTGTCACCCAGTCTGGAGTACAGTGGCGCAATCTTGGCTCACTGCATCCTCCGCCTCCCGGGTTCAAGTGATTCTCCAGCCTCAGCCTCCCGAGTAGCTGGGATTACAGGCGCCCGCCACCACACCCAATTTTTGTATTTTTAGTAGAGATGGGGTTTCGCCATGTTAGCCAGGCTGGTCTCGAATCCCTAACCTCAAGTGATCCGCTCACCTCGGCCTCCCAAAGTGCTGAGATTACAGGCATGAACCACTGTGCTGGCCTGGCCTTACCTTCTTATGTGGAGATCAAAAGTCACAGGGTCATGACCAGCTACAGGTACTCTTCTAGCCTGTTTCCCCATCTCAAAATGGGGTTGTCAGTGCTTCATGATCAGGTTATTGTGAACAGCTGCCCATTCATTTCTCCACTGGAACATTCACTAAATTTTTTTTTTTTTTTTTTTTTTGAGATGGAGTCTTGCGCAGGCTGGAGTGCAGTCACGTGATCTCAGCTCACTGCAAGCTCCGCCTCCCAGGTTCACACCATTCTCCTGCCTTAGCCTCCCGAGTAGCTGGGACTACAGGTGTGAGCCACCGTGCCTGGCCTTATTATTTTTATTTTTATTTTTTTTGTTGAGACAGGTTCTCACTCTAACACCCAGGCTGGAGGAGCCCAGGCTGGAGGAGTGCACTCCAGCCTCGACCTCCAGGGTTCAAGAGATCCTCCTGCCTTGGCTTCCCATGTAAGCTGGAACTACAGGAATGCATCAGCATGGCCAGTTGATTTTTAAAATTTTACGTAGAGGCCGGGTGCAGTGGCTCATGCCTGTAACCCCAGATCACTTGAGGTCAGGAGTTCGAAACCAGCCTGGTCAACATGGTAAAACCCTGTCTCAAGGCCAGGCACGGTGGCTCATGCCTGTAATCCCAGCACTTTGGGAGGCCGAGGCGGGCGGATCACGAGGTCAGAGATCAAGACCATCCTGGCTAATATGGTGAAACCCTGTCTCTACTAAAAATACAAAAGTTAGCCGGGTGTGGTGGCGTGTGCTTGTGGTCCCAGCTACTTGGGAGGCTGAGGCAGAAGAATCGCCTGAAACTGGGAGGCAGAGGTTGTGGTGAGCCAAGATCCTGCCACTGCACTCCAGCCTGGGTGGCAGAGTGAAACTCTGTCTCAGAAACAAACAAACAAACAAAAAACAGAAAAAAAACCCTGTCTCTACTAAGAATACAAAAAAAATTAGCCAGGCTTGGTGATGGGTGCAAAATTATGTGAAGATGGGATCTCCCTATGTTGCCCAGACTGGTCTGAAACTCCTGTGCTCAAACAATCCTCCTGCCTCGGCCTCCCAAAGTGCTGGGATTACAGATTCGAGCCACTGGGCCTGATCTCACCAAACATTTGTTGAGCATCTGATGAGTACCAGGCATTGAGGTGACGTCCTCCAAGGAGCTCACCTTTAACGTTAGGTGACCCGTTTGAATGGAGGATGGGCTTGACAGTGAGGCAGCTTGAGGTTCACACATCAGTCCCCCTACTTAGGAATTGTGTGGCCTTGATCACTCTGTGACCCCTCTGAGTCTCTCTCTGCTCATCCCTAAGATGGGTGTGATTATGGCCGGGCACAGTGGCTCGTGCCTGTAATCCAGCACTTTGGGAGGCCAAGGTGGGCAGCTTGCTTGAGGTCAGGAGTTCGAGACCAGCCTGGCCAACAT
>NW_012099432.1:712363-713743 GCF_000951045.1 Mandrillus leucophaeus | reverse complement strand
CAGGAGGCTGAGGCAGGAGAATGGCGTAAACCCAGGAGGCGGAGCTTGCAGTGAGCTGAGATCCGGCCACTGCACCTCAGCCTGGGCAACAGAGCGAGACTCCGTCTCAAAAAAAAAAAAAATTAGCTGGGCGTGGTGGTGCACGCCTGTAATCCTGGCTATGGGGAGGCTGAGGCACGAGAATCACTTGAACCCAGGAGGCGGAGGTTACAGTAAGCTGAGTTCACATCACTGCACTCCAGGGCGACAGAGCAAGACTCCATCTCAAAAAAAAAAAACAAAACAAAACGATGGGTGTGGTTATGGGAGATCTGTGCCCAGACCTTGGCACAGGGCGTGGGCCAAGGCGAAGGGCTGCTACCTGCACCTTTGCTGCCCAGGCATTCAGCAAGTGCTGGGACCCAGGCCCAGCCACTTCCCTTAGCATTGCTACCTGGCTTGGCCACTGTCTGGAACGAGAGCCCTTCCTTCCCCACCCCTTGCTGATTATCTTTTTCTTTTTTTGAGACAGAGTTTGGCTCTTGTTGCCCAGGCTGGAGTGCAATGGCGTGATCTCAGCTCACCGCAACCTCCGCCTCCCAGGTTCAAGCGATTCTCTTGCTTCAGCCTCCCTAATAGCTGGGATTACAGGCATGAGCCACCATGCCCGGCTAATTTTGTATTTTTAATAGAGACACGGTTTCTCCATGTTAGTCAGGCTGGTCCTGAACTCAGGTGATCTGCCCGCCTCGGCCTCCCAAAGCGCTGGGATTACAGGCATAAGCCACCGCGCCTGGCCTCTTTTTCTTTGTTTTTAAGCAACAGGGTCTTGCTCTGTCCTTGGAGTACAGTGGCTCAATCATAGCTCACTGTAATCTTGAATTCCCGGGCTTAAGCAGTATTCCCCCCTCAGCTGGGACCATAGCCCGGTACCACCACATCCTGCTGCAGCACTGTTTCTTGGGACAGCCATCACCAGTACCCTGATGTGGCTGGTCCCATGAAGGCTGTCAGCCTGGCCTTGTCTGATTCCAGCTCTAGACTGTGACCTGGACAAGGGACTGTCCCTCTCTGAGCCCGAGTTTTCCCACCTACAAAGTAAGGGCGCTGACAGTGCCTGCCTTTTTTTCTTTACTTTTTTTTTTTCTTTTGAGACGGAGTCTCACTCTGTTGCCCAGGCTGGAGTGCAGTGGCCGGATGTCAGCTCACTGCAAGCTCCGCCTCCCGGGTTCACGCCATTCTCCTGCCTCAGCCTCCTGAGTAGCTGGGACTACAAGCGCCCGCCGCCTCGCCCAGCTAGTTTTTTGTATTTTTTAGTAGAGACGGGGTTTCACCGTGTTAGCCAGGATGGTCTCGATCTCTTGACCTCGTGATCCGCCCGTCTCGGCCTCCCAAAGTGCT
>NW_012099432.1:707763-711987 GCF_000951045.1 Mandrillus leucophaeus | reverse complement strand
CCTGCCTCAGCCTCCCAGAGTGCTGGTATTACATGTGTGAGCCACTGCGTCCGTGGCCTTGGCTTTGGTGGTGAGGCGGCTCCCAGCTCCGCCCTCCCTCCAGCTGCGTGGTCTTGAGTGCGCTGACCTCTCCGTGCCTCAGTTGCCTTCTCTGATAAATGGGTATGATGCAGCCGCCCAGGGTCATTGGGAAGAGGAGATGAGCTGATGCAGGAACGAGGCGCAGGGCAGTGAAGGCCTGGTGTGGAATTCACCCTCATGGGGCAGCAGAGTCTGGTTACGGTTGTCACTTCCCGGGGTGGTGCAGTCACTGCTGCCTGGGTGCTCATGACTGCCTGCTTTCCTCCGGCAGCTGGCGTGCGGCCAGGATGGGCAGCTGAAGGGTTTCGCGGTGCTGGAGTATGAGACGGCTGAGATGGCGGAGGAGGCACAGCAGCAGGCGGACGGTCTGGCCCTGGGGGGCAGCCACCTGCGAGTCTCCTTCTGCGCCCCTGGGCCCCCCGGCCGCAGTATGCTGGCTGCTCTCATCGCTGCCCAGGCCACGGTGAGCCTGTGTGGGCAGGGGTGGAGGGGTGGGGATGGGAGCCCCATGGGGATATCAGGGCCCCGGCGGCGCTCTGAGCTGCTCTGTTCCTGCAGGCCCTCAATCGGGGGAAGGGACTCCTCCCTGAGCCCAACATCCTGCAGCTGCTCAACAACCTGGGCCCGTCTGCCTCCCTCCAGCTGCTGCTCAACCCCCTGCTCCACGGCAGTGCAGGGGGGAAGCAGGGTAAGGTGGGGCTGGGCAGGGGCCCCCACTGTGCAGAACGGGCTGCAGCACTGTCTCTGGCACTCCCCGAAACTGCTCATCTTGGCCACAGTGACAGGAGCCCAGGAGTAGGGCTGAGGGGGAGTGTGGAGTCATAGGGGGAGCTGCTGTTGTCCACAACTGGGGGCCGCGACCAGGGCCACACAGCGGCCTGCAGTGAGCTGGGGTGCTGGCAAGAGGGGGTGGACTTCACTGGACTAGCCTCTGCTCCTTCTAGGCCCTTCCTTTGGGCAAGTCCACTGCCCACGCCCCAGCCCTAAAGCATCAGTTTCCTGCCCCTTCAGTGGGTTCAGGGCTGTGTTTCATGAGGCGGGGCAGGGAGGACACAGGGACCCCCACCCATCCTCCTATGTCTCCCTGCAGGCCTCCTGGGTGCCCCCCCAGCCATGCCGCTGCTTAGTGGGCCAGCCCTGTCCACGGCGCTGCTGCAGCTCGCCCTGCAGACCCAAGGCCAGAAGGTAACACACACGTCCCCCTCACCCACCGCTCTACAGCCCCTCCTTGCTCTTTTCAACACAGCTGGCGCAATTGGTGGGTTGGGGGGACCTCTGGCTGTGCCCTGGGGGCCCAGAACCCGGGTGAGGCCGACTCCCCCCAACCCCTGCCTTTCCCACCCACATCCCCATCCCCCTCTGGCAATCGCTCATGACAGGGTTTGCCATCTTTCCCTCCATTCTGGAGAGGGCCCCTGGACTTGGTGCCTGGGGTGGGGTCAGGGGACCTGGACACGCCCATTTACAGCCTGAAACTGGGTGTGGGCTAGGAGCACGGCTGCTGGGCACCACTTTGTGAATAGACTGCTCGGAAGCTCCCCTGTGGAAGAGGCACCTGGGGAAGAAACTCCAGGTCTATCCCCTCAGTGCGCACGCACATACACGCACACACACAACTCACACCTAGAAACACAGGTATACATACAGACTCACACATACAAAGATGCAGATATACACACACAGAGACAGACACAGACATAAGTCAAAGACACACATAGACACACAGAGAGACATAAGACAGACTCATGCACGCAGAAACAAAGACATATATGCGCGCGCGCGCACACGCACACACACAGACGTACACCCATGCTCCGCCCTGTCTGGTGTGGGTCCCTGGATTCTAAGTCAGTAGTGTCAGTGTGTCTGTCTGGTGGTAACTGACAGAGTACGTGAGCCTGTGGGTCTGACCTTCTGTGACTAAAAGTGGCTGTAACACTGTATGGCTGTCCCACTCCATGTGGCTGCAGTTGATACTGTGCTGTAATCACTGGCCAGGGAACTGGGGCCTGGCGCTCAGGACACCCTCGGTCACCATGGCTGATGGGGCGAATGATGGGGTTGGAGTGTGGCAGGCACTGGGGAACCCCATGCCTGTCTGCCCAGGACCGGCCAAGCCCTGGAGTCAGGGTGTGTCTGCCAAGACTCTGGGCCACACCTGTCTGCTTCCCTGGGCCACCCTGCCGCCATCTGCAACTGTCTGCTCTGTCCCTAGAAGCCCGGCATCCTGGGAGACTCACCCCTGGGCGCCCTCCAGCCTGGGGTCCAGCCGGCCAACCCCCTCCTCGGGGAGCTGCCTGCAGGTAACGCAGACCCCGCCCACACGGTGTCCCCCAGCCACTTCCGCTTCCTTCCTTGCTACGTGGCCTTGGACGAGTGACCCAACCTCTGTGGGTCCCCGTGCCCTGGTCCATCAGTTGGGTGTCTCCCCCAGGGCCCAGGCATGAGCTCTGCTCAGTGGCCAGCATGGATTTGTCTCTTGACCACTGGGCCCTGGTCCAGGTGGGAGCTGGAGGGCCCTGGGGAGAGGGGTCCTCTGAGCCTGGGCCCCTGAAATCCTCCTTCCCTCCCTAGGAGGGGGCCTGCCCCCGGAGCTGCCGCCCCGGCGAGGAAAGCCACCACCCCTGCTGCCATCCGTGCTTGGCCCTGCTGGGGGTGACCGGGAGGCCCTGGGCTTGGGTCCCCCAGCGGCCCAGCTCACTCCTCCCCCCGCCCCTGTGGGGCTCCGAGGCTCTGGCCTCAGAGGCCTCCAGAAAGACAGTGGGCCTCTGCCGACGCCCCCTGGGGTAAGGCCCTGCCCTGCGCGCGGCACCACACCAGCCTCCTGTTCCACAGAGTCCCCTTTCCTGGGGGCCCTTGTGAATCTGGCCCTCCTGCCGCAGGTCTCACTGCTGGGGGAGCCCCCCAAGGACTACCGGATTCCCCTGAATCCCTACCTGAACCTACACAGCCTGCTCCCGGCCAGCAACCTGGCGGGTAAGGAGGCCCGGGCCTGGGGAGGCGCCGGGAGAAGCCGCCGCCCAGCTGAGGGCCCCCCACCTAACCCCCCAGCCCCTGGAGGTGGCAGCAGCAGCAGCAAAGCCTTCCAGCTCAAGTCCCGCCTGCTCAGCCCCCTCAGCAGCACCCGCCTGCCCCCCGAACCAGGGCTGTCTGACAGCTACGGCTTCGACTACCCCTCGGTGAGTGCCTGGCTGCAGCTCTCTGTCCCCTGAGGCCAAATCATTCTCCAAACTGATATTTCTCTAGGATGGACTATGCCAGGCCATATGCTAGGGAGGCGACAGGGAACGTGCCGCATAAGGTCTCTGCTTTTTTTTCTTTTTTTTTAAGAGACGATCGCCCTATGTTGCCTTGGCTGGAGGGCAGTGGTGCTATCATAGCTCACTGCAGCCTCAACCTCCTGGGCTCAAGCGATTCTCACACCTCAGCCTCCTGAGGAGCTGGGACCATAGACATGCACCACCATGCCCAACTAATTTTTAAATTTTTGGTAGAGACGGAGTCTTATTGTGTTGTCCAGGCTGGTCTCAAACTCCTGACCTCAAGTGAGCCGCCCACCTCAGCTTTCCAAAGTGCTGGGATTACAGGCAAGAGCCACCACGCCCAGCCTCATGCCCTTAAAGTTTCCTGTCTCTCTGCACATCACCCCCTGCTTCCCGGTCCACCTGCCTGTCTGTCCATTCCCAAGACCTGGAGGATCTTGCGTCTCAGTCTGTCTGTCATCCTGATTCTGTCTGTCTGTCTCTCCCAAGAGGACTTAGGCCACACTGTCTCTCCTCAGAGACAGGGCTTACCTTTTCTATCCCTCTCTCTCACCTTTGGTTCCTGTTTGTACTCCTGGAGATTTGGTCCTTCTATGACGCCAAACTCCTTGGCAGGTCAGAAATTACAAACTGGGCCAGGTGCGGTGGCTCACACCTGTATTCCCAGCACTTTGGGAGGCCGAGGTGGGCGGATCACCTGAGGTTGGGAGTTCAAGACCAGCCTGACCAACATGGAGAAACCCTATCTCTACTAAAAATATAAAATTAGCTGGGTGTGGTGGCACATGCCTGTAATCCCAGCTACTAGGGAGGCTGAGGCAGGAGAATTGCTTGAACCCGGGAGGCGGAGGTTGCGGTGAGCCGAGATTGCGCCATTGCA
>NW_012099432.1:701184-707563 GCF_000951045.1 Mandrillus leucophaeus | reverse complement strand
CCATAGGTCACCTGGGTGATGTTTGGCCCCCTCTGGATTTCAAACAAATAACAACGGAAATTAACGCCCCCTCTGGATTTCAAACAAATAACAACGGAAATTAACGCTGACACAGGAAAACTACAAGAGTCCACAGGCCTGGAATTCCCAGCTTGCCTGGGAAACTCCAAACACTTAGACCTATGGGGGGCACCCCCTTCACAGCAGCCATCCCTGGGGCCGAGCTGCATCCAGCCCCAAATTTGCCTCTTCCTGGTTCCAGAGTGGTGGGGGCTGTCTTCCCTGATGACAGCTGTGCCAGCGGAGTTCAGCCAGGGGTGAGGCTGGGACAGACTCCAACCCATTGTGCTTCTCCCACTTTGATTCAGGATGTGGGACCACGGCGGCTCTTCTCCCACCCACGGGAACCAGCCCTTGGGCCTCACGGACCCAGTCGACACAAGGTGAGAGCCACCTGGTATGGTGTATGTAGCAATCAGCTTTTAGTATATGATAGGCTGTGCCATGACTTAGTAGCCTAGAATAGCAGACCTTGTATTTTGTGTGTTCTTTGTGCGGTTTTTTTGAGACAGGATCTCACTGTGTTGCCCAGGCTGGAGTGCAGTGGCTCCATCATAGCTCACTGCGGCCTCAAACTCCTGGGCTCAAGCGATCCTCCTACCTCAGCCTCCTGAGTAGCTGGGACCATAGGCACTCACCACCATGATGGTTAATTTTTGTACTTTTTGTGGAGACGAAGTCTCCCTATGTTGCCCAGGCTGGTCCAGACCTCCTAGGCCCAAGCAATCCTCCCACCTTGGCCTCCAAAAGTGCTATTATCCCAGGCATGAGCCACCGTGCCATGCCAGGCATTGTATTACTTCTTGCTACTCTGTGGGGCAGTGGGCGGTCCCTGGCACTCACCCGGGCCTCAGTGAGCTACGTGGCCTCACATATTTGGCTTCCATAAGCTGGAACAGTTTCTCTGTGTCCCTTCGTGCAGTGATGATCCCCGGGTTCCTGGAGGAGGAAGAGGAGGTGGGTACCCATGTGCCAGCTCTCCTCAGTCCTATTAGTCAAAGCTAGTCTTTGCAAAACCCAGAATTGCTGGGCATGGTGGCTCACGTCTATAATCCCAGCACTTTGGGAGGCTGAGGCGGGTGGATCACCTGAGGTCATGAGTTTGAGACCAGTCTGACCAACATAGAGAAACCCCATCTCTACTGAAATATAAAAAATTAGCTGAGCATGGTGGCACATGCCTGTAATCCCAGCTACTTGGGAGGCTGAGGCAGAAGAATCGCTTGAACCTAGGAGGCAGAGGTTGCAGTGAGCGAGATCATGCCATTGTACTGCAGCCTGGGCAACAAGAGCGAAACTCCATCTCAAAAAAAAAAAAAAAAGCCCAGAATCATTTTGGAGGATCATATACACAGGGCTGGGTACTACAATTGCCTGCTTCACTCCACCGACCCTTCTTCCGCAGATGTCCCCCCCGCCCAGTGGCTTCGGTGAACGGAGCAGCGGTGGGAGTGGCGGGGGCCCCCTCTCTCACTTCTATTCAGGCTCGCCCACTTCCTACTTCACCAGCGGCCTGCAGGCTGGCCTCAAGCAGAGCCACCTCAGCAAGGTGAGGAGCCTCTCTGGCTGAACACAGGCATCCTGGGACAGCTACGATTCGGGGGTGCTTGCCACCGGGGCTCTGTGACCCTCGGTACCCAGGCCAAAGCTGGGGTGGTGGCAGGGGTCGGTCTTGCTCAGGGTGGAGTAGCAACAGCCTGTTGTCCTCTATCCACCCTGTGCATCAAGCACCTAGCACTGCTAGCCTTCCAGGCTTTCTGTCACTTGCTCCCTCTACAGCCCAGGCTGTGGGTGCTACTTGGCCCCATTTGACAGATGAGAAAACCGAGGCTCAAATAAAATGGAGCAATTGGCCCCCAGGTCTCATGGCTAGAAAGTAGCAGAAGCAAGATTTGAACCTGAAACCTGAAACCCTTCCCCTGCGGGGACAGGGAGGGCAGGGAGGGCGCGGGTGCGGGGCGGGAGGGGTGCTTCCTCTGGCCCCCAGGGAGTAACCTGTTCCACCTCTCCATTTCTTCCAGGCGATCGGCTCTTCCCCACTGGGCTCCGGAGAAGGGCTCCTGGGCCTCGGCCCAGGGCCTAATGGTCATAGCCACCTGCTGAAGGTACGGGCAGGGGGTGGGGACATGCAGGGCTGGGGAGCCCCGGCCCCCCAGCGGCCCCTGACCTGCCCCGCCCTGCCCTCTGTCTCCAGACCCCACTGGGCGGCCAGAAACGCAGCTTTGCCCACCTACTGCCCTCGCCCGAGCCCAGCCCAGAAGGCAGCTATGTGGGCCAGCACTCCCAGGGCCTCGGCGGCCACTACGCGGACTCCTATCTGAAGCGGAAGAGGATTTTCTAAGTGGCTGGCGCCAGAGATAACTCAAGGGCCTGCACCAAATCGCTTTTGGGTTTTCTGGTGTTTTGTTTTGTGTTTTTTTAAACCATTTTCTCTCTTTCGGTAATAGAAAAATCTCTGAAAGACTTTACTGACCAATCAGCTGGAGCCCCAGGAGCCCAAGGGGTGTGGGGGAGTCTGGAGGCCTCATTGCACCTCTGGCTTGCTCCCCACACCGAAACCCTGCAGCCTTAAGAGAGAGGGGCCCCGGCCTGCTCTCCCTCCCTTCCCCCATCTCCTCTTCCGATGTGCCCGTCTCTCCGGAGCCCTCCTGCCTCGTTGATCCTGTAATTTTGGCCTTTCGAGTGCCTTGGAGGTTTCCCTGACCTCCCGTGAGGATACAGAGACTGTCTCCTTTTTTTTAACTTTGACAACTGACTTCTGTTTCCTTTTCTAATTTTTATTTTTAAAACCACCGCGGACAACCCCCAGCTGTGATTCCTTCAAGGTCCGGCCTGTCCGGGCCACCATTCCACACTTTGCAGTTTGAAACAGCTCTTTTTCCTACATCTGCTGCAGGCATGGCTGTCTCCTGCCCCTGCCTGCCCATCTGGCCAATATCCCAGCCCCGGGGCCCGGGGTCCCTGCCGCAGCCCCCTCCCCTTCTGATGCCTTAAAAGCTGGGCCCCAGGCCCTGCTGGCCAGAGCCACAGATGCCAAGCTCTGGGAGCTTGACTATGGACCAAACAGCTCTGGCCTAGGGATTGGGCCACCCTACCTAGGATCTCCACCCTGGGGACAGTAGAAGGGCAAAGCCTTCATCTTGGCGAACCAGCCCCACCACCCCCTCCTGCCTGGGCCTCGGTGCAGAGATGGGCTTTCTCTGCCAATCCCCTGCTGTCTGTCTGTGGGAGTCGGACGTTGTGCCCATCTCCCAGAGCCTCTGCTGTCACTCCCTTGTTGAAGATGAATTCTTGAATTCTGCCTGCCCACCCCAGGCCAGATCCCTGGAGCTGGCCTCCTTTCAGCCCAGTGCCAGAAACCAGCACTCCATGAAGATAAGCTCTGGGCCCGCACACCAGCAGGACCTGTCGACCTGAGGTGACCCTGGGCCTTGCCCCCAGCCAACTGGGCCACTAGCTTCCCTCCCTTGACTCTGGGGGTCCACATCCACTCCAAGGGGACTATTCCCCGGACCCCACCCCAATCTCCCCACACGGACCTTTGCTGAATTAAAGTTTGTAAGTAAATGGTTTTAAAGAAATCAGAGTTGGCTGGTTCTTGGGACAAACAGTGGGCCTTAGTGGGAGGTCTGGGATGGCCCCGCGGGTTTACCTGAGCTGGATCCCGCCCTGCTCTTCCCTCCTTGTCACCGCAGGCCCTAAGCAAACATCTGCGCTTCTGTTCCAGTAATTACGGGCCCTTACCTCGCGTCCCTGGCGCGGCGCATGCTCAGTCGGTGGGTCACGTGATGCACGTCATGGCTGCCTCCATGACCCGGGGCGGCGTGAGTGCCAGGGTTCTGCTTCAGACTGCAAGGGGCACCTGGTGGAACCGAACTGGGGGCACTTCGGGGTCGGGGGAGGGGGTGGCGCCGGGAACAACCAGAAAGTTTCAAGCGACAGGTACCTGAGGCGCCCGGGGCGGGCAGCGTTAACCCGTCAGATGCCGGCGGGGCGGGGCTCTGCGCAGCCGCTCACTCAACCGTGTTTTCCAGGCTCGCGCTCGGCGGGAGAGGAGGAGACAGGCGGCCCCGAGGAGCCCGGGGACGTGTGAGTGCAGGGGGCCAAGTCCCCCATTCCTCATCCCACGGAATTCCTCTGGTCCCCATCTTGCCCTGTAGCTTCATCTCGCGGTCCCCCTTCTGCTTTGCCCTATTCAGCACCTGTGCGTCAAGCCTCAATCCCTACTTCCTAACCCTAGATTCTACCCGGGCCCTGAGCCCATCATCCAGTTCGGCATTCGCACCTCCATCTGTCCCCAGGGTGAACGTGGTGTTCGTAGACCGCTCAGGCCAGCGGATCCCAGTGAGCGGCAGAGTCGGAGACAATGTTCTCCACCTGGCACAGCGCCACGGGGTGGACCTGGAAGGTAGGAACTGGGCACAGGGAGTTAAGGAGGTCCTTATCCATTTGTCCAAAACAAAAACAAAAACAAATCAGGTGTGTCTCTTCATGACTTTTCCCACCAAATATGGACTAAAATCCAAACCCCTTACCACAGCCTCATCTGTTGCCAAGCTCTTATTTATTAAGCATTTATTAGAGATCACTAGGACTCCTGACTCCCAGGATTTTGTGTTCTCTTCCCCCTTCCTCCCTGTATTCTAGCCACATTGGCTTTCTTTTTGTTGTTATTTTGAGATGGAGTTTCACTCTTGTTGCCCAGGCTGGAGTGCAATGGCTTACTGCACCTCAGCTCACTGCAACCTCCACCTCGCGGGTTCAAGCGATTCTCCTGCACCACCTGCCAGACTAGCTGGGATTACAGGCGCCCACCACCAAGCCCGGCTAAGTTTTGTATTTTTAGTAGAGACAGGGTTTCACCACGTTAACCAGGCTGGTCTCAAACTCCTGACAGGCAATCTACCCGCTCAGCCTCCTGAAATGCTGGGATGACAGGCGTGAGCCACCACACCCAGCCCACACTGGCTTTCTTGTGGTTCCTCAAACAGTCCAGCTCATTCCTTCCTGCCTCGGGTCCATTGCATTTGCTGTTCGCTCTGTCTGAAGTGCTTGCCCAGCAAACATTCTGGCTCTTTCTCATCCTTCAGACCTCAGTGTAAATGTCATGTCCCTAACAATTCCATTCCCCTCAGCCCAGCTGAAGTACCCATGCCCTAGTTACTCTGTCTCATCAGTGTGATATGATATATAGCACTTCTCACTTTTTTGTCTTTTCAAGAGACACAGCCTTGCTGTGTCGCCAATGCTGGAGTGCCATGATGCAATCATACGTCACTGCAGCGTTGAACTCCTGGGTTCAAGTGATCCTCCCACCTCAGCCTCCCAAGTAGCTGGGATTATAGGCACAAGCCACGATGCCAGGCTGTTTTGTTTCCTACTTTGTCATCTGTCCCCCAGTGAGAGTGGAGACCCATGTTCTTATTCATGCTTATCTGTTGCCTTGCCTGTCAGGATGTAACAGGTGTTTGATAATTTGTTGAGAGAAAAATAATAATAGAAATTTCTTGTCCAGGCGCAGTGGCTCACGGCTGTAATCCCAACACTTTCGGAGGCCGAGGCAGGTGAATCACTTGAGGACAGGAGTTTGAGACCAGCCTGGCCAACATGGTGAAACCTTGTCTCTACAAGAAACACAAAAATTAGTGGGGTGTGGTGGCACATGCATATAATCCCAGCTACTTGGGAGGCTGAGGCACAAGAATCACTTGAACTTGGGAGGCAGAGGTTGCAGTGAGCCAAGATGGCACCACTGTACTCCAGGCTGGATGGCAGAGCGAGACTGTCTCAAAAGAAAAAAAAAATATATATATATGTCTTTAACTATGTTAATACATATTCACTGACTGAATCTTCATGACAACTTGAGTAGTAGAGACTGTTATTCCATATTATAGATGAGGAAACTAAACCCCAGGTTAAGTAGACCTGGTCTAAGGTCAAGTGAGTGACAATACTAGACTCACCAGTCCATTTTAGCCACTAATCTGTGTTGCCTTTTTATGAATACCTACTGCTCGTCAGGCAGCAATATACAAAACACATAAGGCCTCTGTCATTTCACACCCATTTCGGCCTAATAGGGACAATAATCCCACAGGTAAATATATAATTATGTCATGAGTAACTTGGGGAGGGTTGTCTGGAAGAAAATATACAGGGTTTGCTTTTGGAATGAATATATCAGGGATCCTGATTTTATCATTAAAGGGGAAGATATGTTGGGAGGGGTTATGAAAGGCCTACGTAAAGTTCTGTTCTGGAATCCAGCAGCCAGTAGTCTAGGACAGAGATTGGAATGTGAAATAGATTTGCTTTT
>NW_012099432.1:695290-699349 GCF_000951045.1 Mandrillus leucophaeus | reverse complement strand
GGGAGTATCACTTAAGCCAGGAGGTTGAGGCAGTAAGCTATGACTGAGCCATGGCACTCCAGGCCGGGCAACAGAGTGAGACCCTGTCTCAAAAAAAAAAAAAAAATCTAATCCCTCTTTCCTTCCCCCACCACACTGACTGCTGAGTCAGCTAGTCCATCCTCCAAGAGCAGCGGAGAGGTGGGGACACATTTGCCCAGCACCGTGATAGGGTCACAGCAAGGGCTCACAGGCTGCAGGGAGCCTGCCTGGACTTTTCCCCTCTTAGCTACCTGGCAACCTCGTCCATGTCCTTTAATGGTTCTGCATCTCCGCCTGCCGGGGAGTCCCTGGGAAATGGGGCCTCCCGGATGTCCCTTTGTAAACCCTACACACTGGGGAACAGCCAGCTAAGGACACTGAGGACATGACACAGTGCCTGGTGCACACCGTGGGGCTGCAGGCCCGGGAGGGAGACGTGAGGCACGTGGTGGAGGAGAGATCTACTCTTCTACACCCTTCGCAGAGCGGCCCCTTCCTGACTCTGCCACTCACCTGCGCCCACTTCACTTCCCGCCCCTAGGGGCCTGTGAAGCCTCCCTGGCCTGCTCCACCTGCCATGTGTACGTGAGTGAAGACCACCTGGATCTCCTGCCTCCGCCCGAGGAGAGGTGAGTGGGGTAGCCCTGCCTAGCTGGGAGCTTCACCCTGAAGCACTGAACAGCCGCCACCATCCTCCCCACTTCCAGTTACTGGAAGGGGAGCTGCCTCCTCCCACACTACCCCCTGTGCTCAGTCAGCTTCCTCCCTCCCCTGCCTCTGGCCCCTCACCCACCCAGCTAGCCTGCCCTTGGCTAACACTGCCCGTGTCACCACCCCAGGGAAGACGACATGCTAGACATGGCCCCCCTCCTCCAGGAGAACTCGCGGCTGGGCTGCCAGATCGTGCTGACGCCGGAGCTGGAAGGAGCGGAATTCACCCTGCCCAAGATCACCAGGAACTTCTACGTGGACGGCCACGTCCCCAAGCCCCACTGACATGGACACCTGGACTGTTAAACATTGCCATGACCCCAGGGCCCAGACTGAGGGAATAGCCAAGTGCCAGCCCTGCCCAGGGAGCGGACAGGCCTGGGAGAGACGTGGAAGCCCCTGTGAATGACAACACCCCTGCTTGGGAGAGATTCCCGTGTCCAGGCTCCGGCAGGGACCAGGCCCCTAGTGGGGTGGCCTTCCCCTAGCCCCTGAGAATCGGTGTGAGTAGGAGTGGACTCAGATTGGAGCTGCAATAAATCAGTATCACAGGCTCCAGCATGTTGAGTGTCCTTGGGGGACAGATCTGGGGTCTACACGTGGCTCACACCTGTAATCCCAGCACTTTGGGAGGCCAAGATGGGAGAATCACTTGAGGCCAGGAGCTTAAGACCATCCTGGGCAACATGGCGAGACCTTGTCTGTATAAAACAGTAAAAATTAGCGTAGAGTGGTGGTAAGTGCCTGTGGTCCCAGCTACTCGGGAGACTGAGGTGGAAGGATCACTTGAGCCCAGGAGATTGAGGCTGCAGTGGAACGGTGATCAGGCCATTCCACTCCAGCCAGGGTGACAGAATGAGGCCCTGTCTCAAAAAAAAAAAAAAAACCTGCATGTGCTGTGGTGGGTCCCCGACTCTCTTCTCCCTCTGGGATCTAAGATCCCGCTGGGGATCCGAAACAGAGGCTTGGGAGCCCCCATTTCCGAGGGGTAGGGCCAGCATGGAAGGCCCCGCCCCGCAGCTGCGGAAGGATTTGGTGGGGTCCAGGCCGCCCTTGGCACGCAGGGGTGCGCAGATGACCTGAAAAAAGCCAGAAAGAGGAAAGGCGCCTCCGAGGCTGGTCGCTCTCAGCTGAGGCTCATCGCATCCTTGGCCAGGAGCGCTCCCACCCCACAGGTCCCGCCCCCCACCCAGGTGGGTTTCATCGGGTGGGCCCAGCGGGACAGGGCCGGGTGAAATTAGGGAGGGGGCTGGGCTGGGGCGCAATGGAGGCTGAGCCAGCCCCGGACTCCTCGATGCCAGCAAAGCTGCTGGCGCCTCCCTGTCTGGACCTGGAGCCGCTGGGAGGATCCCCCTCCCAGGAGAAGCCGAGGACCCCAGGATGCTGCAGAATCAGTGGGAGGTGCGTAAGGCCAAACCCCTTCCCCAGACCCCGCTAGCACTTCACCAGCTGGTTCAGTGATCAGGGGGTCGTGACCTCCCGTTCCGGGGGTCATCGAGAAGTGGCAATTTTATAATAGTTGCTGAAACTTACAAAGAGGTTCTGGTCCCCAGAGACACTTGGGGTCATCTAGGGATCAGAGGCCATGCAATTCCATGTCTCTGGGGCTGATATAGGCACTCCCCAGGGATCATCCAGGGGTTAGGGAGGGCAAGTCAATAATAATGAAAATGAGAAAAATCGTAATCATATTATGGCAAGGCAGCGGCGTGGTGGCGCGCGCCTGTAAGTCCCAGCTACTCGGGAGGCTGAGGCGGAAGGATCGCTGGAGCCCAGGAGTTCTAGGCTGCACTGAGTCCTGATCACGCCCCTGCACTCCAGGCGGGGGTACAGAGTGAGGCTCGGTCTCTAAAAGAAACACAAAGAAAAAAAGTAACCTTTTTCTCGATCCTGCAGCCAGAGGCTTGAAATCCTGCCTCGGTCACCTAGGGCGGTCCCTGTCTGGGTGATCTACGGGTGCCGTAAAGGGTTGATTGATGTGGAGGGCTGAGAGTGTGCTTGGGAGGCCCACGCTGGGCGAGGTGAGCTGCAATTACTTTGCAACTCTTAAACCTTCCACCCGGAGTTAGAAATGACTGAACCTCAGGTGGAGTGTGTAGCTGCCCCAGGGTACACAAAGAGCCGGCCCAAGTTTGGAAGCCCCTGGCCGGCTAAACCCAGGAGTCACCCAAGAAAAAGTGACCCCACTGCCCTTCTCCCCAGGTCCCTCTGGCCTGCATGCCAGGACTCGGTCACCGCCCTGCGCTTCCTCCAAGAGACAGTGGAGAGGCTGGGTCAGTCCCCTCCCCAGGACACCCCGGTCCTGGGGCCTTGCTGGGACCCAATGGCTCTGGGGGCTCAGGGCCGCCTGCTGCTGGACAGGGATTCCAAGGACACACAGACCCCGATCAGCCAAAAGGACCGCCGCCTGCAGCCCCCGGGGACTCCCCCTGCCGCACCCCAGAGAAGGCCCCGGAAACAGCCGAATCCCTGCCGGGGCACTGAGGAAGTGGACCCTGGGTTCGAGGGGGTGACTCTGACGTTTCAGATAAAGCCAGACTCCAGCCTGCAGATCATCCCCACGTACAGGTAGGGGCCGGCTAGGGCCAGGGCGCCCTTTCTCCCAGTAACAACACAAACACCAGTGTGGGAGGTAGGGGTGCTCCCTGGTGTCAGTGTGGACCCTCACACGTGCCCTAGGTTACACGTGGCCCAGTCTCTGGTTGACAACTTGAGCTGGTGCCAGATCCAGTCCTGCCCCTCCTGACTCAGTCGCTCCCCACTCCCAGTGTGAGACCCGGTCTCTTTATGAATCAGGCCTGGCCCTGCTTAGGCTGCAGTTTAGGCTGCAGCTGCGGCTGCAGTGATTTTTCCCAATGATGTTAACAGCTACTATTTGTTGGTAGTGACAACAATAAGAGGTTAACAGGCAGTATTTGATGTGTATGGGCTCATTCAAAAGCCTGGGGAGGCCAGGCACAGTGGCTCATGCCTAGAATCCCACCACTTTGGGAGGCCAAGGCGGGCAGATCACCTGAAGACAGGAGTTCAAGGCCTGGCCAGGCCGTGCGTGGTGGCTCACGCCTGTAATCCCAGCACTTTGGGAGGCCGAGGTGGGTGGATCATGAGCTCTGGGGTTCGAGACCAGCCTGACCAACATGGTGAAATCCCATCTCTACTAAAAATACAAAAATTAGCTGGGCCTGGTGGCGCGTGCCTGTAATCCCAGCTACTCAGGAGTCTGAGGTAGGAGAATTGCTTGAACTGGGGAGGCAGAGGTTGCAGTGAACCAAGATCGTGCCACTGCACTCTAGCCTGGGGGACAGAGTGAGACTCCATCTCAAAAAA
>NW_012099432.1:693701-694752 GCF_000951045.1 Mandrillus leucophaeus | reverse complement strand
TTAAAAAAAAAAAAAAAAAAAAAAAAAAACCTTTGGGAGGCTGGGCCTGGTGGCTCACGCCTGTAATCCCAGCCCTTTGGGAGGCCAGGGTGGGAGGATTGCATGAGCCCAGGAGTTCAAGACCAGCCTGGGCAACATAGTAAGACCCCCATCTCTAATTTTTACTTATTTATTGTTATTATAAAAATTATAATTATAACTTATGCCGCCAAAACAATAATTTTTTTTTTTTTTTGAGATGGAGTCGTACTCTGTCGTTCAGGCTGGAGCACAATGACATGATCTCGGCTCACTGCAACCTCTGCCTCCTGGATTCAAACGACTCTCCTGCCTCAGCCTCTGGAGTAGCTGGGGTTACAGGTGCCCACTACCAGCCTGGCTAACTTTTGTATTTTTAGTAGAGATGGGATTTCACCATGTTGGCCAGGATGGCCTCGATCTCTTGACCTCAGGTGATCCACCTACCTTGGCCTCCCAAAGTGTCGGGATTACAGGCGTGAGCCACCATGCCTGCCCACTTTTTTTTTTTTTTTTTTGAGACAGGGTCTTGCTCTGTCACCCAGGCTGGAGTGCAGTGTCGCAATCATGGCTCACTGCAGCCTCGACCTCCCAGGCCCAAGCCATCCTTCCTCCTCAGCCTCCCAAGTAGGTGGGAGCGCAGGCCTGCACCACCACTCCTGGCTAATTTTTTTATGTTTCTAGAGATGGGATCTCCCTATATTACCCAGATTCCCATTTCTTTCTAAAAATCAATAAATAAAATTTTCAAAGAAAAACAAAAGCTGTTGTGTTGGGAAGAGCATTTTACAGATGAGGAAACTGAGGCACAGAGTAGGAGATAATGTGTCCAGGCTCATAGAGCAAGGACATGGAGAACTGGGATTGGAACCTGGCAGGCTGTCCCTGTGCTTACTATTTTTCAAATAATAATAATTGGCCGGGCGCGGTGGCTCACACCTGTAATCCCAGCACTTTGGGAGGCCGAGGCGGGTGGATCATGAGGTCAGGAGATTGAGACCATCCTGGCTAACATGGTGAAACCCCGTCTCTA
>NW_012099432.1:690628-693486 GCF_000951045.1 Mandrillus leucophaeus | reverse complement strand
ACCAACATGGTAAAACCCCATCTCTATAAAAATATAAAAATTAGCTGGGCATGGTGTTGTGCACCTGTATTCCCAGCCGCTCGGGAGGCTGAGGCACAAGAATTGCTTGAACCCGGGAGGCAGAGGTTGCAGTGAGCTGAGATGGCACCACTATACTCCAGCCTGGGTGACAGAGCGAGACTCCATCTGCAAAAATAATAATATTATTATTATTACTAATGAGAAGCAAAGCCAGGCCATTCAGATATCAGTTGCCTCCTTGGGGGATGCCTGATACCTTGATACTAAATCTTCATTTTGGGAGGCTACTGGGGACAAGCTACGGATCCCCTCCAATGCTAATACCTTGTCTGCCCCGCAGCCTGCCCTGTAGTAGCCGCTCTCAGGAATCCCCTGCAGATGCTGTTGGGGGCCCTGCAGCCCACCCAAGAGGCACTGAGGCCCACTCAGCAGGCAGCGAGGCCCTGGGTGAGTCCTGAAAACCCGAGAGCTATAAATATTTTGGGGGCCAATTTCCTGTCTTCCCTGCCTTTCGCCCTGCCCCCTCTTCTCCATCTTGCTTCCCCATTTAGACCCTCCGGGAGGAGTTGCACCACCCCCCTCCACTTGGGCTGAGTCACCCCCACCCCCAGCTTCCTCCTCTGCGGAATGCTGCCATCTGTCTCCCTTCCTGGCTTTGCTGTGGCTTAGAGCTGACAACTCCCAGGGCTGGTCCAGAGCCAGGTGGGGCCTTGACTGAGACCCCCACAAAATGCCCGACCCCGCACAGGCCTCCTGAGCTCATCTGCGTGGCTTCTGACCCCTGCCCTTTGACCTCTGACCCTTCAGAGCCCCGGCGCTGTGCTTCCTGTCAGACCCAGAGGACCCCGCTCTGGAGAGACGCCGAAGATGGGACCCCTCTTTGCAACGCCTGTGGCATCAGGTCCTTAGAATGGAGGAGGGAATTGAGGTGGGGTTCCCCAAATCAGTCCAGGTGTAACCAGCGTGGCATATGGGGAAAGCAAAAAGCAAAACACCTACTTCTTGGGAAAAGTGGTTTCCTTGTGGCAGTTTCTGGGCCCCCACTGCATCCTAAATGGCAGTTTCTTGTCCCCCAACCCTAGGTACAAGAAATATGGCACTCGCTGCTCCAGCTGCTGGCTGGTGCCCAGGAAAAATGTCCAGCCTAAGAGGCTATGTGGCAGATGTGGAGTGTCCCTGGACCCCATTCAGGAAGGTTAAACCCACCTTCACCCTGCTGAACCGCTTCTTCTACCTCCGTTTCACCAGTGGGAGAATGGACAGAAACAGCTCTCCTAGGAGGATCGGGGAAAGAGCCAGCTTGCCTCCTCTCTGCCATCTCCAGATTCAAGGATCCCAGGGGAAGACCCAGGCCTCAGGTGGCAGAGCCTGCTAGGGGTCACTGGCTCCTTCTCCAGGCAGCCTTGGCTGAGGCCCCCTCAGGAGACGCTCTCAGGAAGGATGAGCATTGTTACAGCAGGGACAATAAAGTACAGAGATACTCGGAGAGAAAAAGCCTGTGATTTGGGATCCCGTCTCCTGTGCCCCTCTGCCAGCCTGGTAAGGTGGACAGGTGTTTTCTCGTTGGGGTTATGAGGGGCATGCGCACACATGTACATGCACAGAGACTCAGTCTTATCCACAAGCAGCAGCCCCCACACGGGGAATTAGCCACATTTACCACAATATCCCATGCATGGAAACAGCCACTACCCGCAGACACACACAACAGACACAGAAAAACACACACAAGCCGGGTTCAGTGGCTCACGCCTGTAATCCCAACACTTTAGGACGCTGAGGCAGGAGGATTGCTTTGAGGCCAAGAGTTTGAGACCAGCCTGGGCAACATAGTGAGACCCTGTTATCTACAGAAGGAAAAAAAAAAGACACATGTCTGGCTGGGCGCAGTGGCTCATTCCTGTAATCCCAGCACTTTGGGAGGCGGATGCAGGTGGATCCAGAGTTTGAGACCAGCCTGGCCAACATGGTGAAACCCCGTCTCTACTAAATATACAAAAATTAGCCGGGCGTGGTGGCATGTGCCTGTAATCCAAGCTACTTGAGGCAGGAGAATCGCTTGAACCCGGGAGGTAGAGGTTGCAATGAGCTGAGATGGTGCCACTGCACTCCAGCCTGGGTGACAGAGCGAGACTCCGTGTCAAAAAAGACGCATGCAAGACAGCCGTGCATGCTGATGGGCATATCAGCAGACACACATCGACAGGGATGTGCTGACACGTAGCTGTGTCACAGATACAGCCCGCACAGGACACATGCACAAAACACACCTAAAACACACAAGTAGATGGCACACACTGGCAGCATATACCAATGGATCCTTCATCTGTCACCCAACCCGTGCCTGCAGTGTGTCACTCTCCTTACCCCCTGCTGTGTCCCCTACCCCCTTTCAAGATCTCCCTAACCCAGCCAAAGGGTGTCTCCCAGGCCTGAAGTCAAAAGCCACAAATCAGAGGCAGCCTTCAGCAGGCGTGACACACAGGCCACCAGCACTCACTGGGAGGGAGGGAGAAGGGAGAGTCAAGACTGGGTGGTGGGCTGGGTGTGGTGGCTCATGCCTGTAATCCCAACACTTCAGAAGGCCAAGGTGGGAGAATCACTTGAGCCCAGGAGTTCGAGACCAGCCTGGGTAACATAGTGAAACCCCATGTCTACCAAAAAAATCAAAAAATGAGCCAAGGGTGGTGGTGCACACCTGTACTGCCAGCTACTCGGGACACTGAGGTGGGAGGATCGCTTGAGCCCCTGGAGGTCAAGACTGCAGTGAACTGTGATTGTACCACTGTGCTCCAGCCTGAGTAATAGAAGGAGACTCAGGAAAAAAAAAAAAAAAA
>NW_012099432.1:686515-688478 GCF_000951045.1 Mandrillus leucophaeus | reverse complement strand
TGTTAGCCAGGATGGTCTCGATCTCCTGACCTCGTGACCCGCCCGTCTCGGCCTCCCAAAGTGCTGGGATTACAGGCTTGAGCCACCGCGCCCGTCAGTAGGAGTGGAGGGAGATCATTCAGCAGGGAGGGCACAGGCAGAAAAGGTGAGGTGGTGTGAGTGGCTGGGGCTGCCCCTGGCTGGTGCCTTTTTGGGTTTTGTACCTGGCCCCTGGCTCACCACCGAGCATGGGCCTGCCCTCTTGTGCCATTTCCCCGTCTTACCTTTGCTCATTACGTGTTTGCATGGGGTTGGCTTCCTTCTCTAGGGCTCCGTGTTCCTACTTTTGAGGGAGGGGGGCAGAGGAGGAGGCTGTGGGGAGGAGGCCCAGCTGTTGTGCCTTATGCTGTTGGGGATGAGGGGGGAAGGTGCCGTGTAGTGGGGGTTGCAGCTGATACCCTGTGTGTGTCTGTTCTGAATCATGATGGGCTGAGTGGAAAGGTAAGGTGGGGATAAACTGAGGCACTGTGGATGGACACAGGATGAAGGAGGCATTGAGGGTGGGGCAGGGGTGCACCCTTTAACAGGCAGGACATGCTGAGGGCTGACACCCATAGCATCGGCCAGTGCCTGCCCAGGAAGGTCTCATCCAAGTCTCAGGGCAGAGGCGCGATGGAGAGGGCCTCCACCCATCCTGGCAAGGCGGCCTCAGCTCTGCCAGTAACCAGGCCTGGGGGAAGCACCTAGCTCCCACCTCCAAGAGTGACCCGGATCAGAGGGCAGTGCTGGACGGAAGAGATAAGTAGGAGGAAGGAGTGAGGCCCCCACCCCTCTTCAAGGGTGTGAAGAGAGCTGAAAACAGGCACTGAGAGATGACGAGCTCTAGGTCACACCGAGAAAAGATAGCTGGCCGGGTGCGGTGGCTCATGCCTGTAATCCCAGCACTTTGGGAGACCGAGGCGGGTGAATCACGAGGTCAGGAGTTTGAGACTAGCCTGACCAACATGGTGAAACCCCGTCTCTACTAAAAATACAAAACTTAGCCAATCGTGGTGGCCTGCACCTGTAATCCCAGCTACTTGGGAGGCTGAGGCAGGAGAATCGTTTGAACCCGGGAGGTGGAGGTTGCAGTGAGCTGAGATTACACCATTGCTCTCCAGCCTGGGTGACAGAGAGACTCCGTCTCAAAAAAAAAAAAAAAGGACAACTTAGATTGTGCCTGACACATAGTAGGTGTTCAAAAAAAGTTTTTGGATTTTTTTTGTTTTTAGAGACAGGGTCTTGTTCTGTCACCTGGGCTGGAGCACAATGACAGTATCATAGCTGGAAGTGGCCTTGACCTCCTGGGCTCGAAGGATCCTCCTGCCTCAGCCTCCCAGGTAGCTGGAACTATAGGCATGCACCACCAAGTCTGGCTAATTTTTGAAAAATAGGCCGGTCGCGGTGGCTCACAGCTGTAATCCCAGCACTTTGTGAGACCGAGGCGGGTAGATCGCCTGAGGTCAGAAGTTCGAGACCAGCCTGGCCAACATGGTGAAACCCCATCTCTACTAAATTAGCTGGGCTAATTTAGCATCTCTACTAAATCTCTACAAAAATTAACTGGGCATGGTGGTGCATGCCTATAGTCCCAGCTATTCAGGAGGCCAAGGCAAGGCAGGAGAATTGCTTGAACCCAGGAGGCAGAGGTTGCAGTGAGCCAAGATCACACCACAGCACTCCAGCCTGGGTGACAGAATAAGACTCCATTTAAAAAAAATTTTTTTTTGGAAACGTATTTTTTGTAGGGTCTCACTATGTTGCCCAGGCTGGTCTGAAACTCGTGGGTGCAAGGGATCCTCCCACCTGGGCCTCCCAAGAGTCCTGAGATCACAGGCCAGAGCCACCATGCCCAGCCCCCTCAAAAAACACTTTTTTTTTGGAGGCAGAGTCTAGTTCTGTTGCCCAGGCTGGAGTGTAATGGCAATATCTCCACCTCCTGTGT
>NW_012099432.1:666675-686215 GCF_000951045.1 Mandrillus leucophaeus | reverse complement strand
GTGTTTCACCATGTTAGCCAGGATGGTCTCTATCTCCTGACCCCATGATCCGCCTGCCTCAGCCTCCCAAAGTGCTGGGATTACAGACGTGAGCCACTGTGCCTGGCCTTAATTTTTTGTATTTTTAGGAGAGAACGGGTTTCACCCTGTTGGCCAGTGTGGTCTCGAACTCCTGACCTCAAGTGACCCACCTGCCTTAGCTTCCCAAAGTGCTGGGATTACAAGCGAGAGCCACCGTGCCCGGCCCTGTCTAATATGTATATATATATATATTAGACACTACACCTCGGTTCACTGCAACCTCTGCCTCTGGGGTTAAAGCGATTCTCCTGCCTCAGCCTCCCGAGTAACTGGGATTACAGGCGTGTGCCACCACTCCCAGCTAATTTTTTGTATTTTTAGTAGGGATGGGGTTTCACCATATTGGCCAGGATGGTCTAGATCTCATGACCTCGTGATCTGCCCGCCTCAGCCTTCCAAAATCCTGGGATGACAGGCGTGAGCCACCGCGACCTGCCCTGTCCAATTTTTGAAAAAAATATTATTTTGTAGAATGTCCCTATGTTGCCCAGGCTGGTCTGAAACTCTTGGGTGCAAAGGATCCTCCCACCTGGGCTTCCCACAAGTCCTGAGATTACAGGCCTGAGCCATCATCCCTGGCCCCCTCAAAAATCGCTTTTGGAACCCGGGGCTTGTTCCACCTTGCAGAAACAGAGGCGGAGACCGGGAGTTCCTTTATAAAAACTTTATTGGGGGAATGGGTAGAAAATGGGGGTGACACCCTTGGAGTTGAAATACATAAATAAATGAATAAGTAAATAAATAAAGCAATAAATAAGCCCCCGTGTGCGTCTGGGGGGCATCCCCCGGCCCGCGGGGAGAGGGGATCCGGCTCACGCCGAGGTCAGCTGAATGGCGAAGACCTCGCCCTCCGCCGGCGACTCGGCCGCGCCCCCCGCCGCGCCTCCCACGGCGACCCACAGCCACGGACCTGCGGGGTGGAGACCCTCGCGGAGGGTGGCCAAGCTCCGGGGGGCTTCCCCCACCGTCCCCCGCCCCCTCACAGGTACGAGGTCAGTCCTCATGCCCCGGGGAGCTCACTGGCTGGCCTTGGGAGAAGGGAGAGACCCCACGCAGGAAGGCCACTCCCAGTGCCAGGGCGACCCAAGACTCAATTTACATCGCACTTCAGCCCATGGTGACATAAAATGGTGACCACACTTAGCCCCCTAGCGACAAGTCAACTCTCCCCATCCCCCAGAAAACGAGGATTGGCAGGACCAGGTCAGGTTCTCCCCACCCCAGAGAGAATCCAACCCCAGGAGCTTCAGGAAGTGAGAGAAGGCGATCTTGACCCTTCCCTCCATCATCCAATGACTTTGGTCCCTCCCCAACCTTCCCCACAGTGGAAGGTGAATTGGGTCAAGTATCCACCACGCAGAATCCACTCCAAGTTTTTAAGTCCTTTCCTGCAGTACTGACAGCCCTGGAGGGTCCCTCCCCTTGAATTCAGTCCCCCCGCCACCTCCATCTCCCACCCTCCAAAGTGTGATCAACAGCTCCACCCTTGACTTCTACTCTGTCCCACTTATGTCTCATCTACCTGGACTGAGAGGGAGGCAGGCGGGGTCGGCCGCCTCAGTTCCCAGGTCACGCCCCCTCGCAGATACCTCGCCCCGCCCCTCCCCAGCTGCCACTTACCTGCTACGCGCACCGTGATGCGCCGCGCGTGGCGCCCGTGCGCGTTGGTGGCTGCGCACTCGTACTCGCCGCCGTGGCTTCCCATGGCGCCTGCCACGCTCAGTGTGCTGTTGTTGCTCGACAGGCCGATGTTGAGGGCACCCGGAGGCGCGCGCCAGCTGATCTGGGCTGGAGGCCAGGCCTCCGCGCGGCAGGTCAAGGTGAAGTTTCCGCCTGGGCGCACGCCTCCAGGGGGCGAGGCAGCAAGTTCGGCCACCACCGGCCGGTCTGAAGGGCACAGAAGGTGAAGTGGGGCTTAGCGCCGGCCCAGCCACTGATCAAATGCCCTGCTCCGGCCCACCACGATCGATGTGAGACCACCACGCCGCTGATGGGCACAAAAGGATCCTGCCTCCTATCAGAGCCTCCTTCCCCGACAATCAGGCTGCTGTTGCGGCTAAAATTCCTCGCCCTTCTTCACTGAAAGGAAGGAGGTGAAGCCCAGGCCAGTGTTCTAATCCAGGATTGAGGAGGGCCGTGCTCCTATTCCCTAGAATTTTCTTTTGTTTTTTTTCTAAGAAAGAGTCTCACTCTGTCTCCCAAGCTGGAGTACAGTGGAGGGATCTCGGCTCCCTGCAACCTCCGCCTCCCAGGCTCAAGCGATTCTCCTGCCTCAGTCTCCCAAGTAGCTGGGACTACAGGCGCCCGCCACCACGACTGGATTTTTGTAGAGAGGGGTTTTCGCCATGTTGGCCAGGCTGGTCTCCAACTCCTGGCCTCAAGTGATTCATCCGCCTCAACCTTCCAAAGTGTTGGGATTACAGGCCTGAGCCACCGCGCCTGGCTAGAATTTTCATTACCCCTGGTTTAGGCTGGAATTCCCTGTCCCCGAGAATGGGACTGGGAAAGGTGCCCTTGAATGCTCCCACCGCTGCGAGTCATTCTTCCGAGGCCGTGTCCCCTCCATCCAGTGCTGCCCCCACTCACATTCCACGCCCACGGTGACGGTCCGGGAGTCCGTGCCATGCGCATTGGTGGCCACACAGTGGTAAATGCCCGCGTCCTCTCGGGACACGCGCTGCTGCTCAGGCCACGGGGTGCCTTCCCGAGAGCAGAGCACTCCTGGGGAAGGGCGACCCCGGGCGGCGCAGGCCAGTGCCGAAGCCTCAGCCCCTTCCAGCCACGTCTGGTGACTTGGGCAAGTGGATTCATCCATCTCCGGTGGCGCTGCAAAGCAGCCATGGGGGATGTCAGGGAGTGCCCGGACCGTGGGGCACCCCCGCTCCCCACCCGCCTGGGCCTCGCTCACACTCCGCGCTCACGACGACTGTTTTGGCCACGGAGCCGTGGCGGTTGGTGGCGTTGCAGATGTAGATACCGGGTGCCAGGACTCTAGGGATTCTGGGAGCTCTGGGACTAGGGTCTGGGGGTGCCAGCGGCAGCAGCACCCCCTCAGTGGCGCCCCCGGAGCCCACGCACTTCACGCTTGGCTGTGGCTTCCCATCGACCTCACAGGGAAACAGGTGCCCAGATCCTTCAACCCATGTCCAATTGCTGGGGCAGCTCGGCTCCTCAAACCTGGGGCCATCTGGGAAACAGGATTGCAGGGGCTCACACGCGGGCCAGGAAGTCCAGCCAGGGGTGTCCCACAGATCCTGCCTCACTCCGCGGTGCCCCTACTCACATTCCACCGTGATAGCCACATTTTTGGCCGCAGAGCCCCGAGGGTTGGTGGCTTCGCAGCGGTAAGTGCCTGCATGCTCCCGGGTCACATGCAACAGCCCCTCGATGACTGCCGCGAGCTCTCCAGAGCGCATGCAGATCACATCAGGAGGCGGTACCCCGTGCGCCACACAACTCAGCGAGGCTTCTGTTCCCTCCAGCCAAGTAATGCGTTCGGGGCAGCCCACACTGTCCAGCGCTGGTGCGTCTGGAGGAGGGAGCGTATTGTTGGCTTTGGGGTTTGGGGGCAAGTCTGACGTCCCTAGATCTTCCTTGGCCTTTCAAGGTTTCCACTAAGGGTTGTTCCTGCACAACCCTTGGACGCCAATCCAAGGGGGTGTCACGCTAGTCCATCCATGCACTCTGTCTGGGAGCTCCCTGAGCCACCAGGGGCGCCTTTTTCGGTCTAAAAATTTTAACATTCTGGACCTCCCGCCTTTCCAAGACTCCGCCCACATACCACGCCCTGGGCTAGGGACACGCCCACCCGGTCTCTTCCATCCTCCAAGATCTTTCCCCAACCCCACTAACCAGCCTCTTCCCTTTCCCCAAACCCCACCCAAAGGGACACCTCATACCCTACTCCTACTCTTCCCTGGAAGCTGGCCACCCCCCAGATCCTGAACCAGATAGAGATGCACCCTGCGCACCCCCACTCACACTCCACCGTCAGCGTCACGTCCTTGACCGCCTCGCCCTGATCATTGGCCGCCTTGCAGCGGTAAGTGCCTGAGAGCGCCCGAGTGATCGGACCTAGCAGGCCCAGAGCCAGCACGGCCCCGCCGTCGGAGCGCGCACAGTGCACTGAGGGTTCTGGGTTCCCGCGGGCCTCGCAGCGCAGCGTCTGCTCTGGGCCCTCGGGCCACGTCCAGCTCCTGGGGCAGTCCGAATCGTCCAGCCGGGGGGCGTCTGTGGGCAGGGCGTGGGGTTACAGAGGCTTAGACGTGGACCGTGAGAAATGGCCCCGCCTCCACGACATGGCCAGGGAGCAGGCGGGTCCTTGGAAATTACCAGGAGGTGTGGGGCGAGGGGTTATCACCAACTCACATAGGACTCGAAGCTCTGCGCTCCTGTTCTTGATCAGGGTCTCCCCGTCCACGTCTAGGGTGGCGTCGCAGAAGAAGTTGCGCCTGTCGTCGTTCTCGGTGGCATTTAGCTGAAGTTGGGCGGGCTGCCCCGGGACCGCGGCTGGAACTCCCTCCAGTGTGACCAGGGCTTGGGCCACGGCTGTGCAGGTTACTGTCACCATCTGCCCCTCGGAGACGCTGGGTTCGCTCAGGGTCAGGAGTGGTGCCGGGAAGCCTGGGGGCGGAGCATTTAGTCGGAGTATACTGACCACGTCCCTCCCGCCGATCAAGGCCCGCCTCTTATCTGCCTGAATCCTGGGGTGCTGATATGGAGCTAGGGTACCGCGCCCCGCCTCTCAGGCTGTACAGGCTCCTCCACCCCAATGATTACGTCTCCGCCCCCACCTGCCCCGCCCCCTCGGGACACTCGGGTCTCGCCTGTTGTGGTACTGAGGTCCCACCCACTCTTCGCCCCGCCTTCGCGTTCCTCTGGTCCCACCTCCGAGCCGCGGAGACCCCGCCTCCCTCCTTACTGTAGATGGTCACGTTCTCCCGGGTCTCCCGATCTTCGCCCCCCAGGGTGACGTTGCAGACCAGCTGCCTGGCACCCTCCTGCTCTGCACTAGCTGTGGCTGTGGCAGTGGCCACGAGTGCGTCCCCGTCGAGGGTGACATCAGGACTCAGATTCTGGTCCCCCAGTGCGAGGTAGACCCTGGCCTCTGAGGCTGGAAACAGTCCGTCCAGAGCGCAGCTCACCGGCCTTTCGGAGCCAACTTCCAAGAGCCGGGGAGCAGTGAGGCGCGGGGGATCCGGAGACAGGGCTAGGGGTCGAAGAACCAAGTTTGAACGAACTGTGTTCCGAGCGCTCAATATGTCCTAAACACTTGACATGCACTATCTTATCGTATTATTATCCTCAAGGCACGGAGGGGGCAACAGCTCTGTCGGTGAGGGTTGAAGTCACTACCAGCATTCAGACGTATCTGCCTCTAAACCTCCTAAACACCGACCCGATCCCACTTGGTCCCCATCTCCTCCCCACACCCACTCACAGAAGGTTCGGAGCTCTCTGGGGGCCGAGCTGTTTTCAAACAGTCCCAGGCCGTGAGGCCGCAGGTCCAGCTCGGCGCGACACGAGAAATTGGCCCCATGGTCCTCCCTCCGAGCCAGTACCGTGGCTGTGAGCACCGCGCCCCGCGCTCGGGGTGGTTCGCCAGCGAAACTGCGGCGGATCAGTTCCTGGGCGCCCCGCAGCAGGGTCAGAGTGAGGCTCGCACGGGGCCCGGCGCCGGGGACCCTACAGCTCAGGGTGAAGTTCTCGCCCACCGGCTGCCAGGGAGGCAGTGGCATCAGCTCTACGCGATCTGGTCGCTCTGAAAGAGGGAAGAGTCCTCCGCTCTTGGAATGCCGGAACTTGGAACCCAGGGGAGGGGGTGGGATACAGAAGGTGGGGCCTGAAGGGGAGGACCCTGGGACCCAGGGGGCGGGGCCTGGGAGGGAGGGAAAGTAGTGGAGTACGCGCGTGGCCACCCAGAACTCACGGAAAGTGCGAATGAGCCCACGCGCCTGTAGTGTGCGCCGCGCGCAGCGGAAGAAGCAGACGGGCTGGGTCTCCGGCTCGCGAATGTCCACCAGCTGCCGCGCCAACCAACGCAAACCCCTCTGGGTCCCGTTTCGGCGCAGCGAGGTCTCCAGGCCACCGCGCTCCGGCCGAGGGCAGTTGGTGCTGCAATTCAGCCACAGCGAGCCCCCGCGCTCCACGAACGCCACGCGGGGCTGCAGGTCCGCCCAGAAGGGCTCCTGCGAGACCGCTGCCCAGGGAAACGCGGGCTCAGCCTGGGGAGCCAACTCCCTGACATCTTAGCGCCCCTATGTCGAGTCAAGGATTCTCGGAGGGCGGGGAGAAGGAGGAGAGGCTGCAGCCGGGGAAAGAACCCAGGCGTCCCGCGTCCTGCCCAGGCCTCCGGTTTAAAGGCGCGCTCCCAGAGTCTAAACCTCGAGGGTGTCTCTGGGACGTGGTAGCAGAGAGCCCTGGCCTCCAAAGCGCCGATGGAGCGGCGGGAAAGCATGGGGGAGGGGGTAGAGGAGAGGAAAGGTGGGGTCTCCGACGAACACAGCAAGGCTGAGAGAAGGGGACCCCGGGTGGGGGATGGGAGATGAACAGATTCTCAGGGTCCTGGCAGAATGCCGGGATACGAGGAGAGTGCGTTTGCGGCAAGGGCAAAGGAGAGACGAGGCTGGGTCAAGGATCAGGAAGGACCCTACACCTGGTGAAGAACACGGAGCCGGGACGCAGGGCTGGGCTCATGGAAGGAACCGCGGGAACAGCTGAGGGACCCGGTTGCCAGGGCTCTGGGTGGAGCGGGAACAGCGCCTCTGAGTCACGGTAGTTGGAGAGATGGAGTCTTCGCGGACCGCGAGTGGGGAAGATGCCAGTTCGTGGACCATGGTGCACAGCAGAGCGTGAGAAGGTACCCGGGGAGGGGACAGGAGAGACACTGGGTCTCCAGGGCGAAGGGTTGGGTGCGGAAGAACACCTAGGATCTCGAAGCGGGTAGGGGCGATCGAGGAGTCGGGAAGCTGGGACTCGGGTGTGTGTTGGGGAGGAGGGGGAAGGGGAGAAGACTCAGGCTCCAGGTGGGGGCAGAGGCGTGGGAGCGAGGCGAGGGCGGAGCTGGGAGGGACAGGAGGCCGTTTCCCAGGTCCAGGGACTCCGCCCCCGCCCTGTCCACCCCAAGCCAGAGCGGGACTCTTACCTGAGAGGCCGAAGAGCCCCAGGCCCAGAGCAGCCCAGAGGCCGAGTAGCGCCCGGCGCAGCCCTGGCGAAGGCCCTGGCATCGCCGCGGCGGGGAAAGCACAGGAGGCGAGGGGAGCGCGAGCCGAGGAGCTGGGCTAGAGGACGGCTCCGCGCGGCGCGGCGGGTGGGGTGTGGGGGAGGCAGAGTTGCGCTCGGGGATTGGTTTAACGTTGGTAACTTGGTTTCCAAGGAGGGGGCGGCGGCAGAGGCGGTGGAGGGGCGGGAGGCGAGCTTGCGCTAAGCTCCTGGCCTTAGTGAAGGCGAGCTGGCAGGAGCGAGCGACCCCCGGGGTCTACGTGGAGGCCGGCATGATGGCCCGGAGCCTTCTGGGGGCGACCACGCTCTCCCGCGTCATCCCCGGCCGCGACTCTGGGATCGGGGGATGCTGGGTTGCCCTTTCCAAACCGCTACCCCAGCCCTGGCTGAGATGCCATGATAATGAGTTGGACTCCGAGCTCCGCCCCCACATGTAGCTCCTCCCACCAGCCCCCCTTAGGGCGGGGATGCATTTGGGGACCAAGAGAGATTTGGGAGGCACTGGCTAGGGAAAGGACAGTTCTAGGGGAGGGTGTGGGGATGCCTCTCTCACCGATCCTTTTCCTTTTGACCCCGCAGAGCCACACCCCTAAGCCCCCCTCCGGGTCAGCCCCGGCACGCGACGGAGGGGGCGGGACGAAAGTACCAGCGAGCCGAGGACACGTGTGCGTGCGCGCAGCGTTCGCGGGCGTCTAAATTAGAATCCGCTCGGCTCCGGATCTGTATTTACCCAGGGTGCAGCGGGCACGTGTCTACTCAGCGTGTGTGAGCTCGAGCCACCCTGGAGCGCCCCTGAGTCCGCCTTCTGCTCGGTGGGCGGGGGCCCTGGACCTCCATGCAAGAACGAGGGACCAAAGGTGACGCTTTTGACTCCGCATCCGGGCCCCAAGCTTTGACACCCCCCAACTCCATGTGCTCATCTGGCCGGGTGACTACCAGGACATCTTCAGAATTCGAGTTTGTGATATTCCATGTAGACATCTGATCACCCCTTCCCGGCTGCCACTACATGGATACCTCTTCTGCGTATCCATGTCCCTCAATATGTCCACGGGACCCTCCCCTCCCCACCATTCGTGGTCTCACCCCAGCATGGTAAGTTATTTTGGAGATGAATTCTCGCTCCACAGTTGTTTGGCCTCCAGGAAAGCACAGGGTCTGAAGGTGGGGCTAGGATGGGAAACTTAACATCCAATCAGAGCTGCCGCGTGGTGGCGGCGGCGCCAATCAGGAAAGCCATACCATGAACCCCACCCTGCCCCTGCCTGTGGCCCTCCCGGGCCCGCGCTGATCCCACTCGATGATGCCAGCAGAAGGAGAGGTTTCTGTGACACCTGCTGGGGATACACAAAGTGTGGGGCTTCGGGACCCCAGGTGGGCCCTGAGTGAGGAAACCTCAGGTGCCCTCAGGGAGACAAGGAACTTGGAGAAAGTGATCGCAAAAAAAAAAAAAAAAAAGTTCCTCTGAAGAATGGCAGTAATGTGGACCCCTAGGTCACAGGACAGAGGCTGGTTAAGGAAGTCTTTATTGATTCTGGAGGGTCCCCCCGCCAATATTTATTTTTATTTTTATTTTATTTTTGAAGATAGGGTCTTGCTCTGTATCCCAGGCTGGAGTGCAGTGGCACCATCAAGGCTCACTGCAACCTCGACTTTCAAGGCTCAAGCGATCCTCCCAACTTAGCCTCCCGGGTAGCTGGGACCACAGGTGCGGGCCGCCACACCCGGCTAATTTTTGTATTTTTTGCGTAGACAGGGTCTCACTATGTTGTCCAGGCTGGTCTCGAACTCCTGGGCTCAAGCGATTCTCCTGCCTCAGCCTCCCAAAGTGCTGGGATTGCAGGCGTCAGCCACCATGTCTGGCCGATTCCCCAAATGGTTCCATATTCCTCTTTTGCCTTGCTCAGCCGGCATAGAACATCCCCCTTTATGCCTGGGATTTCATAGGTAGGCACTTGCTCAGGTACACAGAGCCCACAGCGAGGAGGATTCCCACAAGGGCAGCGATGGAAACGGAGGCCAAAGCTGTGGGCGCGGGGCTCCAAGCTGGGAGCAGGAGGCGAGAATTAGGAACGGAACACAGGGAGGTCTGTCGACCTGCGTGGAGCTCACGCTTGGTCTGTGCGCCCTCTCGGGGTCATAACTCTCTCTGCCCCCTTCCTCCTAGTCCCCAGGGTTACAGGGGTGCCTCACCGAGCATCAGTGTAACGGGTGCCGAGCTGTTGCGGACCACCAGGCCTTCGAGATTGAGGCGCGTGTGGCAGATCACGGGCTGCCAGAAGTCGCGGGGTCCAGCAGGAAACTCGTAGGTCAAGGTCACGTTGGCCAGATCCTGGTGGGTGTAGCGCTCCAGGCTTTCGGAATAGATGACCCGGCCGCCAAGCCTCAGGGTCACCACCAAGTAGCCCACCGGGAACACGTGCGTCACGTGGCAGCGCAAAGTGTATTGCCTGCCCTTTAAGACTGGAGGCTCCAAAATCACGCTGTGGGGCGGTTCTAAGGCAAGGGGGAGCCTCTGCGTGAGGGCCGCGGTCGCTCCCTAAAGAGCCGACTGTCAACTACCCTCCCCCCACCTCTTCCAGCCCCCTCCCCTCACCCCAGCCGGGACCGAGCCCCTGTCCCTCACTGTAGGCAGTGATCCTGGTGGTGGCCCAGCGTGTTTTTCCTGCGCAGGTGACGAGGCAGTGCGCGTGGGAGCTCCAGGCCCTCACGTCGAGCAGCTGGTAATACACCCAACCCGGCCCTCTGAGCGTCTTGCCCTGCCGCAGCCGAGTGCGGAGGCTGGAATTCTGCGGCTGGGGACAGCTGTTGCTGCAATTGAGCCACACTGACCTCCCCGGCGGCACAGCCACAAACTCCGGGTTCATGCGCACCCAGAAGGGCACTGAGGTCCCCGAGGGCGCGAGAGGGCTACCCTTGGGGCCTTGCGCCCGCTTAATCCGGCGTCCCAGCGCACACCCAACTCCCGGGTAGGCGGCCGCCAAAAAAAGCAGCAGCGACAGGGGGAACAGCGACCCCATGGCAAAAAGCCCGGACTAAGGGGCCCCGTGCCAGAGAGCCAGGGCCGGCTCCAGAGATAAGGAGGCCCGCAGCCCCGCCTCCTCGACTCCACCCTGGAGAGAGAGGGGAGGCCCCAATGGAGGGCCGGGGAGTCCTGCAAAAATTCCCCTCCCCCGGTCAAGAATGAGATTCCAGGCCTCATTGAAAACCAAATTTTTTTTCTGGAGAGGGGTCTTTAGTTTTCACTAGAGACCAGAAGGTCATAGAATCGTCCCAGATTTGGACCAGAACCTCAGGGTATGGCCATCAACCCACAATGTTTTCTTGGGAGAGGAAGTGGGAGGATCTGGCTGTGGCTGCTTAGAAAGGACTCCAGCTGGATATGACACCTCCCCTCAACTCACACAAGGCTGAGGCAGATAAGAAAGCTTTATTAACGCAAAGGAAGTCTGGGCAATGTTGCAAGACCCTGTCTCTTAAAAAAAAAAAAAAATCAAATTTGCCTTGTGTGGTGGTGTAAGCCTATGGTCCCAGCTACTCAGGAGGCTGAGATGGGAGGATCACTTGAGCCCAGGAGGTCAAGGCGGCAGTGAACCATGATTGCACCACTGCACTCCAGCCTGGGTGACAGGGAGACCTTGTCTACACACACATACACACACACACACACACGCATGAGGCTTCCAAAGCTGGGAGGGAGTCCTCCAATACCTTGGCCCCCTTCCCCACTGCTTGCAGGACCCTGATCACTGCAGGAAACTGGAGCTGCAGAGTGCAAGCTCCCAGTGAAATGCAAACAGGACAAGAGGACAAGGCATAGGTTGGGCATAGTCCCTGGGCACTCATGTCCAGGAATGACCACTGAGTGTCATTGTGAACACTGGCAGAAATGTATGTGGGTGGGGAGTTGGCTAACAAAGGTGTCAGTTTTGGGGGAAAGGGAGGAATAAGGCCTCACTGGGTAATCCCTGAACCTGTAACCACTACTAGTCTATACAGTGCTTTTGTGCGGATAGAAAAATCACTCCTTCTGGGGAAAGGCAGGTTGGCCAATGAGAAGTCCCAGCCCCATTTGATCTTTTCACCAGGCACCCTCCTGCAGTGTACAACCTGTACAACTGTACCTGGTGACCTTGAATGTGATTAGGACTGGGAGCTCCGTGAGGCCAGAGACCTATGTTCATTTAGCCTACATAAGAGACACTCAATAAATAGCTGGTAAAATAACAAATGAATAAATACATATCATCAAGGGTTGGGGTCAGTAGACAGCAGCGCCCAAGCTGGCATCCATCAGGAAGCGTGGGCCTTTGTGTTTTGATGCTACACATGTCTGTGGAGGGCCACTTCTTCCGTAAGTCTGTGGGGTCTCAGCATACCCAGCAGGCAGCAAGTTTCAGCATTTCCCAGCCGTACGTCCTCATGGTGGGGGTATGTCTCCCCCACCACTTCCCCTCTCGTCAGGCTAGACTTTGACATCCATCAATCAGGTCTTGAGTCTTGCTCCTTCCTCTTGGCTTAGTCATGTGACTACAGATCAGATGCGTGGCCTAGTGTTTTAGGTGTGCAGGTACTATGGCCCCAAATGCTGTCTGCATCTGACTGAGGACAATGCCCTGTCCTCTGGCATCCCAGGGCCAGTGGGTGTAGCTGCATGGCATACGTCTTCTACTCTGTTCAGTGTGGCACCACTGCCACCGATATGGGAGGGCCGAGGAAGAGGCCCTGTCCTGGGATAGGTTCAGGGAGGCGTGGCTTGCGTGTTTGGTTTCATGGGGGTGCCGTTTTGAGCCTGTTGTAGTCTGTATTTCCTGATCTTCCGCTGGCGGTTGTAGAGGTACGTGGTGACGCCTGCAGTACCCAGGATGACTGCGGCTGCTACCACAGGGATGATGACCACCTCATACCGGGGGGCTGTGGGGAGGATACAATGGGGGGTGAGGATTGTATCGGGTTCATGGCCCCTTCCCCCACCCAGCTGTGCACGCCGGCTCACTCACAGAGCACATTCACGGTCACCTCGCGGGTGACCTCCCCTCGAGTGCTCCTGGCCTGACAGAGGTAGGTGCCCTCAAGATCCCGAGTGACAGTCACTGATTGCCCAATGGGCAGTGGGAAAGTGCCATCCTTTAGACACTTGAGCTGGGGCAAGGGGTTCCCCCAAGCCTGGCACATTGGAGTCTGCTGGGAATTTTCTGGCCACGTCCAGTTTCCCGGACAATCCTTCTCGTCCAGTCGGGGTCCATCTGGAAAAACACAACAAGATGCCATGGAGGTGGGTAGGGGCAGGACTTGGAGGGCAAGACCTGATGGGACTTCAGGGATTGGGCCTTGGGGGATAGGGGTCATTGACCAGAAGCCCCACTCACACAGGACACGGAGCTCCCGGGTCTGGTTCTTGTGTACAAGCTGGCCGGCTACCTCCAGGGTTGCAGAGCAGGAGAAGCTGCGCCCATTGTCCTCTGGGGTGGCTTTCAGCAGGAACTGGGCCCTCGGGCCCGGTGGCTGGGCTGGAACCCCATTCAGCATCACCTTGGCTCTAGGGTGGGCTTCACACTCCACTATCACCTCGGTTCCTTCTGAGACCTCTGGCTTGGTCAGATTCACGTTGGGTGCCGGAAAGCCTGGGATGAGCACACAGTGAGCCCCGTCCCGGATTCAGGTCACACCCCCGAGAAGCCCCGCTCCACCCCTGCCTCTTCTTACTGTATATGGTCACTGTCTGCCGTGTCTCCTGGGTCTGGGTCCCCAGCATTACTGCACACAACAGCTGCTGGGTGCCCTCCTCCTCTGCGGTCACCTTGACTGAGGCCTTGGCCGAGAGGGAGTTGTTGCCATAGGTGATTGTGGGGTTCAACTTCTGGTCCCCCAGTGCCAGGTAGACCTGAGCCTCTGAGGCTGGGAACAGCCCATCCAGGGAACAGACCACGGTCCCCTGCGTGTCCACCTCTAGGACCTGGGGGCTGACAAGTTGTGGGGGAGTCGCTGGCAGGTCTAGGGAGAGAAGGAAGGTATGAGCAGATGGGGATGGACATCCTGAAACCCTTCTCTGGGGCATTTCATTCCCCCTCCTGTGAGATCTTCTTCCAGGGTGACTCAGCAGCCTAGAACACACGCATCCCTTAGCCGGGGCCACACCCGTCTCAAAAGATCCTGCGGCCACAGGCACCCCATTGCAGGATACCCCACCTCCACCCTCTCCCTGCTGGCTTCTTCAATCCTTACCAAAGGTTTGGAGCTGGTGAGGAGCTGAGGTGTTCTCAAACAGCTTCAGCACATAGGGCCGCAGGTCCAGTTCAGTGCGGCACGAGAAATTGGCTCCGTGGTCATCTCTGCCCACGGGCACTGTGGTTGTGACCTCGGCGGGCTCCCCCACCGCTGACTGCCGGCTCAGCTCCTTCTCCCCACGGAGCAGCACCACAGTGAGGTTGGCCCGGGGTGCCCCACCCTCCACCTGGCAGCGTAGAGTAAGGTTCTTGCCCACCGGCTGCCAAGGGGGAAGGGGTGCCAGTTCTACCCGTTCTGGAGTCCCTGCAGGAAAACAGAGGTGGGGGTGTCTGGTGAACTGGACCTTGCTGCCTGCCTAACAGACAAACCGCACCTGCCTGGGAGCCCCACCTCTTCGGTATCTCCCCCAAACACTCCCAGACACCTAAGCAGATAGGAATGTCAAGTGAAAGCTGGTAAAAGGGACCTGAGTGTTTGTGAAGGGGATCAAAAATTCCTTATTCATGACAGCAGCATCTTAGAGTGAAAAGTGGAAAAGAACTTCAAAGTCAATTGCTAGGTGTCTGGTCAAATAAATTCAGCAGCCCAATGCACTAGACTGGGCAAACAGTAGCTCGATCTCGACTCACTGCAACCTCCGCCTCTGGGGTTCAGGCGATTCTCCTGCTTCAGCCTCCTGAGTAGCTCAGATTACAGGCACATATCACCATACCTGGTTAATTTTTGTATTTTTATTTTTAACCAATTAATTAATTTTTTAAACTGAGTCTCCTTCTGTCGCCCAGGCTGGAGGGCGATAGCGCAATCTTGGCTCACTGCAACCTCTGCCTCCTGGGTTCAAGCGATTCTCCTGCCTCAGCCTCCTGAGTAGCTGGGATAACAGGCATGCGCTACCACACCCAGCTAATTTTTGTATTTTTAGTAGAAATGTGGTTTCAGCATGTTGCCCAGGCTGGTCTCCAATTCCTGACTTCAAATGATCTGCCCACCCTGGCCTCCCAAAGTGCTGGGATTACAGGTGAGAGCAAATACACCTGGTCTAGACATTCTTTAAAACAAAACAAAACAAAACAAAAAACCTGTTAGCCAGGTGTGATGGCTCAGGCCGTAATCCTAGCACTTTGTGAGGCCAAGGCAAGAGGCTCACTTGAGGCCAGGAGTTCAAGACAAGCCTGGGCAACATAGGGAGACCCCCATCTCAAAGAAAAATAAAAAATAAACAGGTTGGCAGGGCGCGGTGGCTCATGCCTTTAATCCCAGAATTTTGGGAGGCCAAGGCGGGTGGATCACGAGGCCAGGAGTTCGAGACCAGACTGACCAACATAGCGAAACCCCATCTAAGCGATGAATTTCATGGTATTCTAAATCATATCTCAAGAAAGCAAGGCTGGAGCATGGTGGCTCACACCTGTAATCCCAGTACTTTGGGAGGCCAAGGCGGGATCATTTGAGGCCAGGAGTTCAAGGCTAGCTTGGGCAACATTGCGAGACCTCATTTCTCAAAAAAAATAAAAAATAAAAAACAAGCTGTGCTTCAGCCGGGCGCGGTGGCTCATGCCTGTAATCCTAGCACTTTGGGAGGCTGGAGCGGATGGATCACCTGAAGTCAGGAGTTCAAGACCAGCCTGGCCAGGCCAGGCGTGGTGGCTCACACCTGTAATCCCAACTCTTTGGGAGGCCGAGGCGGGCAGATCACGAGGTCAGGAGATCAAGACCACCTTGGCTAACATGGTGAAACCCCATCTCTACTAAAAATACAAAAAATTAGCTGGGCGTGGTGGCGGGCGCCTGTAGTCCCAGCTACTCGGGAGGCTGAGACAGGAGAATAGTGTGAAGCCGAGAGGCGGAGCTTGCAGTGAGCTGAGATCGTGCCACTGTACTCCAGCCTGGGTGACAGAGGGAGACTCCATCTCAAAAAAAAAAAAAAAAAAAAAAAAAGGGCCACACAGTGGCTCATGCCTGTAATCCCAACACTTTGGGAGGCCAAGGTGGGTGGATCACCTGAGGTCGGGAGTTCGAGACCAGCCTGACCAAAATGGAGAAACACCATCTCTACTAAAACCACAAAGTTAGCCTTGCGTGGTGGCGCATGCCTGTAATCCCAGCTACTCAGGAGGCTGAGGCAGGAGAATTGCTTAAACCTGGGGGGCAGAGGTTGTGGTGAGCCAAGATCGTGCCATTGCACTCCAGCCTGGGCAACAAGAGTGAAACTCCGTCTCAAAACAAACACCAAAAAAAAAAAAAAAACAAGCTGGGCTTTCTGGCTTTCCCACACCTGTAGTCCCAGCTACTCAGGAGGCTAAGGGTGGGAGGAGAATTTCTTGAACCTGGGAGTTGGAGGCTGCAGTCAGCTATGATTGTACCACTGCACTCCAGCCTGGGTGACAAAGTGAGACCCTGTGTCTAAAAATAAAACAGAAAGCTGTTAAGCTGTTAAAAAATATATATATATATGGTCAAGAAAACTCTGACTTCCAGCTCTTCTTTCTTACCACCTCCTACAGACTCTTACAGAACTTCAGGTACCCTCAAACCTCAGCCCCTAGAGGAAACCCAGCTCAGCTGCCTGGTGCAGAGGGAAGGGAGTCTCTCCTGCTCTCACCTCTCCTGACTCCGACCTTCAGTCCTTTACCAAATCCTGGTCACTGAAGTATTCAAATACTTGTCTGTCCTTCCCTTCTTGGATACGGTCACTGCCCACAACATGGGCCGCGTGGACAAGGACCATAGCCAACTGCTGTTTGGCTTCCGGTAAATCCAGCCTTCAGCTATCTAATCCCTGGCCTGCTCACAAACCCTCCAAGACTCCCTATCACCCCGAGAAGGGAAGTCCCAGCTCCTCCACCTGGCATTCAAGGCACTGCCTACCTCACCCCTCCTCCCATCAATCAACTTTTTTTTTTTTTTTTTAGGGGTAGGGTCTCTCTCTGTCATCCGGGCTGGAATGCAGTGGTGCAATCATAGCTGACTGTAACCTCACATTCCTGGGCTTGACCAGGCTCAGTGACTCACACCTGTAATCCCAGCACTTTGGGAAGCCGAGGCAGGAGGATCACTTGAGGTCAGGCGTTCAAGACTAGCCTGGCTAACATGGTAAAACTCGATCTCTACTAAAAATACAAAAAAATTAGCTGGGCATGATGGTGGGCACCTGTAATCCCAGCAACTCGGGAGGCTGAGGCAGGAGAATCGGTTGAACCCAGGAGGCGGAGGCTGCAGTGAGCCAAGATGGCACCACTGCACTCCAGCCTGGGCCACAGAGAGAGAATCCATCTCAAAAAAACAAAAACAAAAAAATACCTGGGCTCAAATGATCCTCTCACTTGAGCCTCCAGAGTAGTTGAGAGTCCAAGCATATGCCACTGTACGCTGCCAATTTTTTAATTTTTTCTTAGAGACAGGGTCTCACTATGTTGCCCAGACGGGTCTCACTATGTTGCCCAGACTGGTCTCGAACTCCTGGGCTCAATCAATCCTCTTGCTTTGGCCTCCCAAAGCGCTGGGATTACAGGTGTGAGCCACTGCACCTGGCCCACACTAACCTACCTCCTCCTCCTCCTGCCCCCATCAAGATTCCTCCCTGCTTGGCCGGGCGCGGTGGCTCAAGCCTGTAATCCCAGCACTTTGGGAGGCCGAGATGGGTGGATCACGAGGTCAGGAGATCGAGACCATCCTGACTAACACGGTGAAACCCCGTCTCTACTAAAAATACAAAAAAAAACTAGCCGGGCGAGGTGGCGGGCGCCTGTAGTCCTAGCTACTCGGGAGGCTGAGGCAGGAGAATGGCGTGAACCCGGGAGGCGGAGCTTGCAGTGAGCTGAGATCCGGCCACTGCACTTCAGCCTGGGCGACAGAGCGAGACTCCGCCTCAAAAAAAAAAAAAAAAAAAAAAAAAAAATTCCTCCCTGCTCCAAACTTTTGCCCAGGCTATTCCCCCTGCCCAGAATGCCTGTCTTTATGAACTCCTACACATCCTTCAAAGCCCAGCTAGTGGTCACCTCCTCTAAGAATTACACCTCTAACCTATTTGGAGAAGATTGAGCCATCCAGGGAGGCTTCTTTATGTTTACACCAGGGGTGGTGTGAGACTAAGCTACAGTCTCTCTCAGGTAACACCCTCCCACACACCTTTTACTCCTTTGCTACCTGTGCCAGCCGTCTGCTCCATTTCACAGAGGTAAAAACTCAGGCAAAGTGGGGCACCGACAGTCATAGAGGGAGAAATGTGGCAGAGCCAGGTCTCAAACCTGGAATTCTACGCTCTCAGCTATCAGGCAGAGGCAGGAGCGGTGGCTCAAGACTGTAATCCCAGCACTTTGGGAGGCTGAGGCGGGTGGATCACCAGAGATCTGGAATTCGAGACCAGTCTGGTCAACTTGGTGAAACCCTGTCTCTACTAAAAATACAAAAATTAGCCAGGCATGGTGGCGGGTGCCTGTAATCCCAGCTACTAGAGAGGATGAGGCAGGAGAATTGCTTGAACCTGGGAGATGGAGGTTGCAGTGATCCAGCCTGGGCAACATAGCAAGACTCTGTCTCAAATAAAAGCAAAAACAAAAACAAAAAACCAACTTATCAGAGATGCAGAAAAGACCTTTAAAGAGGTTTCCCTGGGGGTTTCAGAAGCTGCTTGGAATGTTCAGGGACTTCCCTCACCTGGGAAGGTCAGCATCTGCTCACCCACCCTCCAAATCAGGAGCAAAGCTGATCATTTACCCAGAGGCTTCCTTGTCCTGACACAATGATAGGAGAATGTCCTTTGTCCCTCACCGTGTCGTTTTACCCATCAGAGGAGGTCTCACCTGATTGCAAAGTAAACACAGAAGCCATGTCCCCCACACCGTTAAAGGCCTTGCTAGGACTAGAACCCAAGGCTAATCCCAGAGCCACTTGGCCAGTTTTTATTTTTTAGAGACAGGGTCTCTCTCAGTCACCCAGGCTGGAGTGCAGTGGTGTCATCACGGCTCACTGCAGCCTGGACATCCCGGGCTCAGGCGATCCTCCCACCTCAGCCTCCTGAGTATCTGGGACTACAAGTATGCCACCCACGCTTGGCTAGGTTTTTTATTTTTTGTAGCTATGGGGTCTTGCTGTGTTGCCCAGGCTGGTGTCCAACTCCTGGCCTCTAAGCGATCCTCCTACTTCGGCCTCCTAAATCGCTGGGATTACAGGCATATAGAGCCACTGTGCCTGGCCTGCCCAGTGCTCTTCTGTTTTTTCTTCTTTGATTTTGTTTTGTTTTCATTTGAATTCCTTATTTTGGCCTTGGTAACTAATTCCCACCATTCAAAGTCCCCAAAGTAGGAAGAACGCAAAGAGAATTCTCAGCTGGGCGCAGTGGCTAACGCCTGTAATCCCAGCCTTTGGGAGGCCGAGGCGGGCAGATCACAAGGTCAGGAGATCGAGACCAGCCTGGCCAACATGATGAAACCCTGTCTCTACTAAAAATACAAAAATTAGCCGGGCATGGTGGTGGGCGCCTGTAATTCCAGCTACTTGGAGGGCTGAGGCAGAAGAATTGCTTGAACCCAGGAGGGAGAGGTTGCAGTGAGCCGAGATCATGTCATTGCACTCCAGGCTGGGGACACTGCAAGACTCCGTCTCAAAAAGACAACAACAACAAAAAAGAATTCTCGGTCGGGCGCAGTGGCTCACGTTGTAATCCCAGCACTTTGGGAGGCCGAGGCGGGCGGATCACCTGAGGTTGGGGTTCGAGACCAGCCTGACCAACATGGAGAAACCCTGTCTCTACTAAAAATACAAAATTTGCCAGGCGTGGTGGCGGGTGCCTATAATCCCAGCTACTCGGGAGGCTGAGGAAGGAGAATCACTTAAACTCGGGAGGCGGGGGTTGCAGTGAGCAGAGATCGTGCCATTGCACTCCAGCCTGGGCAACAAGAGTGAAACTCTGTCTCAAAAAAAAAAAAAAAAAAAAGAATTCTCCACACCCAAACCCTCTCCCACAGCCTCGCAGCCTGTCTTCTCATAGCCAACTAATATTGTCATTTCT
>NW_012099432.1:664119-665745 GCF_000951045.1 Mandrillus leucophaeus | reverse complement strand
AGCCAAGGTGGGCAGATCACTTGAGGTCAGGAATTTGAGATCAGCCTGGCCAACATGGCGAAACCTCGTCTCCACTAAAAATACAAAAATTAGCCGGTCATGGTGGGATGTGCCTGTAGTCCCAGCTATTTGGGAGGCTGAGGCACAAGAATCACTTGAACCCAGGAGGCGGAGGTTACAGTGAGCCAAGATTGTGCCACTGTACTCCAGACTGAGCAACAGAACGAGGCTCTGTCTCAAAAAAAAAAAAAAAATTATGAGCAAACAAGATAATTAATAACTGATGTTAATATGAGCTTTGACAAAAACAAAACAGGGTGATAGAATAGATAGTGCCTTGGTGACAGGGTAATGTTTCAGCAGAGATCGAAATGATGAGAAAGGGCTGGCTGTCCAGAGAAAAGGGAAGTAAGTTCCAGGCAAGTACAGAGGTCCTCGGGCGGGGTGGCTGGAGCTGAGTAAGCAAGGATGAAGAGCGGGAGATCAATTAAGGAAGATCCCATGGGCACTGAAGGCCATGCTAAAGATCTGTGCTGTTATTTATTATTATTATTATTTTTGAGATGGAGTCTCGCTTTGTCACTCAGACTGGAGTGCAGTGGCGCGATATCAGCTCACTGCAACCTCCGCCTCCCAGGTTCAAGTGATTCTCCTGCCTCAGCCTCCAGAGTATCTGGCACTAAGGCAAGCACCACCACACCTGGCTAATTTTTGTATTTTTAGTAGAGACGGGGTTTCGCCACGTTGGCCAGGCTGCTTTCAAACTCCTGACCTCAAGTGATCCGCCCACCTCAGCCTCCCAAAGTGCTCGGATTACAGGCATGAGCCACCGTGCCTGGCCTAAAGGGACTTTCTAAGGATGTCCCCACCTGCCCTTCAAGGAGCCCCTCCTTGACCGTACCAGCAAGTAACAAAGATTCCCCCAGGCCACTGCAGGTGCCCCTCTACGTCTCTCCCACTCCAGTCTGCCTAGTCCAGCCCTCCGGGCTCAGTTACTCACAGTACACGGTGAGGAAGGTTTTAGCTGATGACTGCCCATCAGGGCAGTTTGAATAGCACATTGGTTGACTATCTTCCTGCACATTGCTCAGTTCATACATCTTCCAGTTGTTTCCACCCGGGAGTATCTCCTTTTTAGGCAACGGAGTCTCCATGCCCAACAAGATGGGCTGGTCACAGGAGGCACTGCAATTCACTTTCACGGAGCCTCCCCGGGGCAGGATGACTTCTGAGGGGAACACAGATGTCTGGGCATTGCTAGGTCCTAGAAGAAACGAGGTAAGAGGTGACAGGCATTACAAATCAGGTTCATCAATGGGAATGTGCGCCCAGCCTGCGCCGGGTGCTGGAGGCACAGCCTCAACAAGACAATACTTTGCCTTCGATGTGGAAGTTAAAGAGAAAATTCATGAGCAGGCCAGGCATGGTGGCTCACGCCTGTAATCCCAGCACTTTGGGAGCCAAGGTGGGCAGATCACTTGAGGTCAGGAATTTGAGATCAGCCTGGCCAACATGGCGAAACCTCGTCTCCACTAAAAATACAAAATTTGCCAGGCGTGGTGGCGGGTGCCTATAATCCCAGCTACTCGGGAGGCTGAGGAAGGAGAATCACTTAAACTCGGGAGG
>NW_012099432.1:652551-659904 GCF_000951045.1 Mandrillus leucophaeus | reverse complement strand
CTCATGCATGTAATCCCAGCACTTTGGGAGGCTGAGGTGGGCAGATCATGAGGTCAGGAGATCAAGACCATCCTAGCTAACACAGTGATTAGCCGGGCGTGGTGGCACACGCCTGTAGTCCCAGCTACTCAGGGAGGCTGAGGCAGAAGAATCGCTTGAACCTGAGAGGTAGAGGTTGCAGTGAGCCCAGACCGCGCCACTGCACTCCAGCCTAGGCGACAGAGTGAGACTCTGTCTCAAAAAAAAGGAAGGAAGGAAGGAAAGAAGGAAGGGAGGGAGGGAGGGAGGGATGGATGGATGGAGGGATGGAGGGAGGGCAGGCGGCAGGGCGGGCCTATTTGGATTAGGTCCCTCAGATTCTGCTGCCTCCAAAGGTGGGAAAGAATGTCTGAGCCCAGCACTGCCCCACTTCAAAGATTCTTGTCTCGGATTTGTTCCATCTTGGATGGGGGTGTGAGAACATTGACTCCATATATTTTCCAAGGAAGATTCTGGGACCATTCCCATTTCATAAAGGGAAATGGTTACTCAGTTAGAAAGCAGTGCGATCTGGGTCTGAGTCTGGATCAGAACGCTTTGTTTTTTGAGACCAAATCTCTCTATGTCTCCCAGGCTGGAGTGCAGTGGCACCATCTCAGCTCACTGCAACCTCCGCCTCCTGGGTTTAAGGGATTTTCCTGCCTCAGCTTCCCGAGTAGCTGGGATCACGGGTGTCCACCGCCATGCCAGCTAATTTTTGTATTTTTAGTAGAGACGGGCTTTTGCCATGTTGGCCAGGCTGGTCTCCAACTCCTGACCTTAAGTGATTCACCCGTCTGGGCCTCCTAAAGTGTCAGGATTACAGGCATGAACCACCACGCTGGCCTGGATCTGAGGCTTTGTTGAGTTGTTAACCAAGCTGTCAATCTCCCACCTTCCTGGTTCCCCAAACTTACACCACCGTGAAAGATCCTCTGACCCCTTCCCTCTGCCCTAGCTAGGCTGGAGCTGGGGGAGGGTGTGCTGGCACCTCCCACTTCTCAGCCTTGGGCCACGGATAAGTCAGCTCTGGAATTCCCCTGAGTAGAAGCAGCCCTGGACTTCCCCAGGGGCAGAGAGGATGAGGAACAGAATATACATCTTGAAGTGGGTGGGGGTCCCTTAAGCCTTGTTGGGTTGACACACAGCCAAGTTCCCAAACCATCATGATTGAGTCCTGGCGCCAGGTGCTGTGCTGGGCCAAGATACCCTGCCAGGTGGCTGCTATGACGTTTCCCGTTTTACAGCTGAGAAACTGAAGTTTAAGAGACCCAATCTAGCCAAGCAAGGTGGTGGCTCACACTAGAGCCCAGGAGTTCAAGACCGGCCTGGGCAACAAAATGAGGTCTGCCCCTCCCCTCCATCTCCAACCCCCTTTTTCAAAGCTGCAATGTATAGCCCGAGGCCACACGTGGAGGTGATGCAGGGTCTGGATTCGAACCCACTGACTGTTGCCTTTCAATCGCTGTCTCTAGCCCACCTTCCCATAAACAGCTACCTAAGTATGCATGACCTGACCTGGGAACCGGTCCTCCCGGAGTTTTGCGGAGCTGGCCCGACGGCAATCCCCACCCCTGACTCACCTAGCAGCAGAGCCCCGAGCAGGACCACGAGTGTGGGCAGCGCGGGCTGGGGGCCGCTGGGAGCCATAGCGAGGCCAAGTTTGCAGCTCTGAGTAGCAGAGGAGCTCAGCGTCGAGTGGGACGCAGTGGGGCGCGCGGTCCTTTATAGCGCTAGCCACCTGGGGGCTAAGGGGCGGTGCTGCTTTCCCGGAAACCTCGCGCCTTCCCCTCCGGAACAAATGCTGCTGTATTTCCGGACTGAGAGGGTGCCAGGGCCGAGCAGGGTCGTCCTCCCTCTCTGGCCGCTGCAGCTCCGGAATTTCCGAGCTAAAGCAATCGGGCGGCGGTGGCGGGGCGATGACCCCGGGGGCTGCTCCCGGTCCACACGCCTCCCGTTCCCCGGCCAGGCTAAGCTTGAATCACGGTCTACACCGCGCTAATAGGTTTATTAAGTACTGTTAAATACTGCCAACTACCCCGGAGAGTGGGGACTGTTACTGTGTCCATTTCACAAAGCAGTAAACTGAGACTCCAGGCTGCGAAGGGATCCGAACTCAAGTCCTCTCTCTCCAGTTTACGCAGGCCTCTTTAATCGAGTGGATGAGCCCCTTGCCTGGGTGGGGGACCAGGAATCTTCCCCGGGCTCCCTCCACTGAGGGGTACCCCTCCCGCTAGGGTCACGTCCCCACCCAGCTGACACGGGCATTTCTCAAGAAGCGGCCAGAGCAGAGCCAGGCACCTCCCGGCTAACGCGAACCGTGGGAGTGACGATGCGCGGTCTCACCACGTCCGGGGAAATCGGTGTCCTCTCTCTACACCCGTGGGCACTCACACCCCCGCGGCCTCCTCGCTTCCCCTTTCGGCCTTGGCCGCGGGAGCGTCTTTACAGTTCCCAGAAAAAGGAAGGAAGCTGCGTGATCCCCACGCGCCAAGTCCTTCCGCTGGCGTCCCAGGCTCCGCGGGGAAACTGAGGCGGCTAGCTTGGATCTTGACGAGGGAGGAGAGGGGGGCGCTCGAAACCCCTGCCTGTCGCTGGGAAACTGAGGCAGCAGCCCCCAGGCGCCGAGGCGAGGCAGGGAGAAGGGGCGCTCGAACCCCTTCCTGCAGCTAGGAAACAAGGCAGCCCCCAGGCTCCGAGGTGAGGCAGGGAGAGGGGGTGCTCGAACCCCTGCCCTCCGCGCGAGGCTCCCGCAACCCAGGCGCGTGCATTAAATATGAGTGGGTGTTTGCTTGGCCACCGCCTGTGCGTGTGACCCCAAGACTCGACATCCACCACGTCGAGGCTGGGGACTCTGAAGTCTTCAAGCGCCGAGCCGCGCCGCCTAAGGCTTTCCTGTTGTGGGGCGCGCGCGGCGTCGCCGTGGAGATCTCAGAGGGGCCAGGGAGGTCGCGCAGCAGAAAGGGAAGCGAAGGGGCCCGGGAGGCGCAGGCCCTTCCTATCGGGGAAGGTGGCTGCGAGTCACTGGCCATCCAGAGACGCATATTTTCCCCGCCTCGGTCATTCCCAAGGAATTTCCACGGGGATATTTTTTCTTGGAGGGCTGAGGGGTACTGAATTCCCGCCCCGGAACGGCCTGAGCAAAATCACAGAGTGGGACCGGGGACGTCCCTGGTCCTCAGACGGCCTGGGAAAATCCTGCGCCACGAGTTCTTCCTGGGGCGGGTTCTACGGCCTCGCATCCCGGCCCGAGGTGCGCGGGCGGCGAGCTCCCCCGCGCGGTCCAAGTCCCACTTGCAGCCACAATGGCGCCGTTCTTTTCTCAACATGTGGCTCAATGTTTATTAAGCGCCTACTGTGTGCTTGGCATCCTTTCAGGTACTGGGGACGCAAGAATGAACAGAGTCAGACAAAAATCCAGCTGGGCGCGGTGGCTCCCGCCTGTAATCCCAGCCTTTTGGGAGGCCGAGATGGGAGGATCCCTTGAGCCCAGGAGTTCAAGACCAGCCTGGGCAACATAGGGAGACCCCGTCTTTACACAAAATACAAAAATTAGCCGAGTGTGGTGGTGCACCCCTGTAATTCCACCTACTTGGGAGGCTAAGGCAGGAGAATCTCTTGAACCCGGCAGGCGGAGGTTGCAGTGAGCCAAGATCCATGCACTGCACTCCAGCCTGGGTGACAGAGTGAGACTCTGCCTCAAAAAAAAAAAAAAAAAAAAAAAAAAGGAACATCCAGGAGACAAGCATGGCTGGAGCAGGCTTAGCAAAGGAAGAGACTGGAGGAGAGGAGCGGGCAGGGAGATGACAGGGCAGATAAGTGAAAGTGCCTGTCACCTGGGGAGGACTTTGTTGTTTTGTCTGTTTCTGAACCCCAGTCTCATTCTGTCACCCGGGCTGGAGTGCAGTGGCGTGATCTCGGCTCACTGCAACCTCTGCCTCCCAGGTTCAAGTGATTCTCCCTCCTCAGCTGGGGCTACAGGGGTGCGTCACCATGCCTAATTTTTGTATTTTTAGTAGAGATGGGGTTTCGCCAGGTTGGTCTCTAGCTCCTGACCTCTGGTGATCCGCCCACCTTGGCCTCCCAAAGTGCTGGGATAACAGACTTGAGCCACCATGCCCGGCCAGGACTTTGGTCTTTATGCCCAGTGAGGTGGGAGCTATGGAGGGTTGTGAGCGGAGGAAGGACCTTGCCCTGACTCAAGTGTTCACAGGGGCCCAGTTGAGGCTTCAAGAGCTGCAGCTAGGAAATGGGAGAGGTGGTGACTGTTGTAGTCCAGATGAATAATGGGGCCTGGACTGGGCAGTGTGCTTGGAGAAAGGGCTGAATTTGACATCCGTTTTGGAGACTGGGCCAACTGGAGGTGCTGGGACAAGGGGGATAACTCCTTGATCAGGGTCCGAGCCTTTTTGGGATGGGAGTGGGATGGCCATGGTGGGGGGCAGGCTGGCAGAGCGAGGAGGCACCTACCAGCCCTCTGCTCCTTTAAGCTTTTTCTCAGGGAAAACGGAAGCAGAGATTCCCCAGACCTTTGCTTCTATCTCCAGGAAGGGCAGGGCTTCCTCCCGGGTGCCAGGCAGTCTCAGGCAGGCCAAAGAATGGCCTCAGACCAGAGGCTGCCTACCGAGGGCAGAAGCCATCCCATGGTGTCCCGTGCAACCGCCTTGCATTTCCCTCAGCCTGTAATGCTCTTCCCTTCATCCCCAACAAGGCTGGCTCCTCCTGTCTTGTGGCCTGAGCTTTCTGCTAAAATAATATCCCCCTACTCCATCCTGGGCCACATCCTGGGCGTTCCTTTACACTCACCTTAATATTTGAATTGCTGAACTCTTCACTTGCTGAATTTCTTTTTTATTTTTTTGAGACAGAGTCTCGCTCTGTCACCCTGGCTAGAGTGCAGTGACACGATCTTGGCTTGCCACAACCCCTGCCTCCCAGGTTTAAGTGATTCTCCTGCCTCAGCCTCCCAAGTAGCTGGGATTACAGGCGTGTGCCACCAGGCCCAGCTAATTTTTGTGTTTTTAGTAGAGACAGGGTTACACCATGTTGGCCAGCCTGGTCTCGAACTCCTCACCTCAAGCGATCCACCCACCTTGGCCTCCCAAAGGGCTGGGCTGGGATTCCAGGCATGAGTCACTGCTCCCGGCCTATTTAGATTTTTTTTTTTCTTTTTCTTTTCTTTTCTTTTTTTTTTTTTTTTAGACAAAGTCTTGCTCTGTTGCCCAGGCTGGAGTGCAGAGGTGTGATCTTGGCTCGGCTCACTGCAACCTCCCAGGTTCGAGAAATTCTGCCTCAGCCTCCCAAGTAGCTGGGATTACAGGTGCCCACCACCATGCTAATTTTTTTTTTTTTTTTTTTTTTTTTATGGAGTCTTGCTCTGTGACCCAGGCTGGAGTGCAGTGGCACGATCTCGGCTCACTGCAATCTCCACCTCCCAGGTTCAAGTGATTCTCCTGCCTTAGCCTCCCAAGTAGCTGGGACTACAGGCGCGTGTCACCACGCACAGCTAATTTTTTGTATGTTTAGTAGAGACAGGGTTTCACCGTGTTAGCCAGGATGGTCTTGAACTTCTGATCTCATGATTTGCCCGCCTCAGCCTCCCAAAGTGCTGGGATTGCAGGCGTGAGTCACCGCACCCAACCAACTTTTGTATTTTTATTTTACTTTTTATTTTATTTATGTATATTTTTGCGACGCAGTCTTGCTCTGTCTGTCACCCAGGCTGGAGTGCAGTGGTGCAATCTTGGCTCACTGCAACCTCCACTTCCCAGGTTCAAGCAATTCTCTTGCCTCAGCCTCCCAGGTAGCTGAGATTATAGGTATGTGCCACCACAACCAGCTAATTTTTGTATTTTTAGTAGAGACGAGGTTTTACCATGTTGGCCTGGCAGGTCTAGAACTCCTGACCTCAGGTGATCCACCCACCTTGGCCTCCAGAACGCGTGAGCGCCACTGTGCCTGGCAGACCTTATCTTTGATTACAGATTTCTTCTGGGGAATAGCTTAGTTTGTGGTTTTGTTTTTCAAAACTCTGCTTCAGCAAAGATGTGGGGGGAAAAAAAGGCTACGGAAACTCATCTGATTCCGGTTATGATGATGGAAGACAGCCACCAGGAAACTCTCCCGGAAGAATGGGCCGGATCAATAATCTGAGTGGTCCCAGTCCTCCAATGGCCGATGAATGAGGAAGGTAAATATCTGTTCTAAGAAGCAGACAACTGGACATGCACATTCATAGCAGAAGGAGACCATCAAGAGGTAGAGGGAAGGTGGGGTGCAGTGGCTCACCCCTGTAATCCCAGCCCTTTTGGAAACCGAGGTGGGAAGATTACTTGAGGTCAGGAGTTCAAGACCAGCCTGGGCAACACAGCGAGAGCCCGTCTCTACAAAAAAAAATAAAAAATACAATTTAAGGCCGGGTGCAATGGCTCACACTTGTAATCCCAGCACTTTGGGAGGCTGAGGTGGGGGGATCATGAGGTCAAGAGTTCGAGATCAGCCTGACCAACATGGTGAAACCCCGTCTCTACTAAAAATACAAAAATTAGCCAGGAGTGGTGGCGGGCACCTATGATCCCAGCTACTCGGGAGGTTGAGGCAGGAGACTTGCTTGAACCGGGGAGGCGGAGATTGCAGTGAGCCGAGATTGTACCACTGCACTCCAGTCTGGGTGACAGAGCGAGACTCTGTCTCAAAACAACAACAACAACAACAACAAAAAACAGAAAAACAAACAAACAAAAAAAAGCTGTGTATTCTGTACTCTTAGTGTCACCTTCTCCAAATTCTGAAATACAGCTCCTTATTTATTTATTTATTTAGAGATGGAGTCTCGCTCTGTTGCCCAGGCTGGAGTGCAGTGGCACAATATCACCTTGCTGCAACCTCCGCCTCCAGAGTTTAAACGATTCTCCTGCCTCAGCCTCTCATAGCTGAGAATACAGGCACCCGGCACCACGCCCAGCTAATTCTTTTGTATTTTTAGTAGAGATGGGGTTTCACTGTGTTGGTCAGGCTGTTCTCAAACTCTTGACCTCAAGTGTTCCACCTGCCTCGGCCTTCCAAAGTGCTGGGATTACAGGCGTGAGCCACTGCTCCCAGCCACAAAAAAGATTTTAAAAATAGAAAGGAGAGGGCCAGGCTCAGTGGCTCATGCCTGTAATCTCAGCACTTTGGGAGGCTGAGGCGGGCGGATCACCTGAGGTTGGGAATCCGAGACCAGCCTGACCAACATGGTGAAACCCTGTCTCTGCTAACAATACAAAATTAGCGAGGTATTGTGGAGCATGCCTGTAATCCCAGCTACTCAGGAGGCTGAGGCAGAAGAATTGCCTG
>NW_012099432.1:645680-652341 GCF_000951045.1 Mandrillus leucophaeus | reverse complement strand
AGCCTGGGCAAGAGAGTGAGACGCTGTCTGAAAAAAAAAAAAAAAAAGAAAAAGAAAAAAATGAAAAAAAAAAAGGAGAAATTTGGACACAGAAACAGACACATACCCACAGGGACAACGTCATGTAAAGATGAAGGTGGAGACTGAAGCAGTGTGGCTACAAGCCAAGGAATGTCAAATATTGTCAGCAAAGCAAACCGCCAGAGGCTAGGAGAGGGATCTGGAACAGACTCCCTTAGAAGGAGCTAATCTTGTTCTTCGTCTTGGATTTCCAACCTCCAGAAACAGGAGAGAATAAATTTCTGTTGACTAACACCCCCAACCCCCACAGTTTGTGGCACTCCTACAGCAGCCCTAACAAACTCGTATACCCCACCTATTTAATTAACTAATTAATTCATTAATTCCTTCATTCATTATTCATTTTTTTTCGAGACCAAGTCTTGCACTGTCACCCCAGGCTTGAGGGCAGTGGTGTGACCTCGGCTCACTGCAACCTTCGCCTCCCAGGTTCAAGCGCTTCTCCTGCCTCAGCCTCCCAAGTAGCTGGGATTATAGACACCTGCCACCATGTCCCACCAATTTTTGTATTTTTAGTAGAGACGGGGTTTCACCATATTGGCCAGGCCTGTCTTGAACTCCTGTCCTCTAGTGATCCACCTGCCTTGGCCTCCCAAAGTGCTGGGATTACAGGCATGAGCCACTGCTCCCGGCCTATTTTTTATAGAGATGAGGTCTTGCTGTGTTGCCCAGGCTGGTCTCAAACTCCTGGCCACAGCCTTCCAAGTAGCTGGGACTGCAGGTGCATGCCACCATGTCCAACTATGCCAATTATTTTAAAGCACATTCTAGGCAGTGTATGATAGGTTTCTTCTCTTTTCTTTTCTTTTCTTTCTTTTCTTTTCTTTCTTCTTTTTTTTGAGTCAGGGTCTTGATCTGTTGCCCAGGCTGGATTGCAGTGGTGCGATCTCAGCTCACTGCAGCCTCCACCCCCAGGGCTCAAGCGATCCTCCTGCCTCAGCCTCCAAAGTAGCTGGGACCACAGCCACACCACCATACCCAGCTAACTGTTCTATTTTTAGTAGAGATAGGGTCTCACTATGTTGCCCAGGCTGGTCTCAAACTCCTGTGCTCAAGCGATCCTCCCGCCTCAACCTCCCAAAGTGCTGGGATTACAGGCATGAGCCACCAGGCCCGTCTGTATCATTTTTTTTCTGATGCCTGTTTTTATCCTCAATCTGGCTGAGGGATTCCGGTGTGGGGGAATACGTTCTGACCCATTTCTTTTGAAAATCTGTCTGGGCAGCAGTTGGTCTCACCATGTTTCCTGACAGGTATGACGCAGACTGAACCACATTTATACTCCTGGCTGCAACTCTCCAAGCTGGGCCAGGCACTGTCAGGCCAACAGCTGGGTGTTACTCTAGGCCTTGATGCCCCAACAAGACTGGCAAGAGGAACAGTAGTGAGGCGGCATTTTCTGCTGAGCTTCGGCACGCCTTTAACTGTGTGGGTTTTTTTTTTTTTTTGAGACAGAGTCTTGCTCTGTCGCCAGGCTGGAGTGCAGTGGTGCGGTCTTGGCTCCTGCAACCTCCGCCTCCCGGGTTTAAGTGATTGTCCTGCCTCAGCCTCCTGAGTAGCTGGGACTACAGGCACCCACCACCACGCGCAGCTAATGTTTTGTACTTTTAGTAGAGACTGGGTTTCACCATGTTGGCCAGGATGGTCTTGATCTCTTGACCTCGTGATCCACCCACCTAGGCCTCCCAAAGTGCTGGGATTATAGGCGTGAGCCACTGCACCTGGCCTTAACTGTTTTTTTTTTTTTTTTTGCTGTTGTTGTTTTTGAGACCGAGTCTCACTCTGTCACCCAGGCTGGAGTGTAGTGGCGTGATCTTGGCTCACTGCAAGCTCTGCCTCCCGGGTTCATGCCATTCTCCTGCCTCAACCTCCTGAGTAGCTGGGACTGCAGGTGCCCGCCACCACGACCGGCTAATTTTTTGTATTTTTAGTACAGACAGGGTTTTACCGTGTTAGCCGGGATGGTCTCGATCTCCTGACCTCGTGATCCACCAGCCTCGGCCTCCCAAAGTGCTGGGATTACAGGCGTGAGACACCACGCTCGGCCAACTGGTTTTAATAGCTTTTTCTTTTTTATTTAGTCAAATCTGCTGCTTCAAGGAGCAAAGTCTATGTCCGCTGAGGGTGTTTGGAGAATGTGTTGCAATCTCCGAAGGCAATCCCGAGAGAGGAATTCCAGAGATGTTTTCAGTCAGGGGTGGCCCAGCAGCTAGGGATGGCTGTGTGGCCGCTTAGCCTGGCCAGGCCCACACAGGCAGAAGGCAGTCCTGATTGACTTTATTTTATTTATTTATAGATGGAGTCTCCCTCTGTCGTCCAGGCTGGAGCACAGTGGCACTATCTTGGCTCACTGCAACCTCTGCCTCCTGGATTCCAGTAATTCTCCTGCCTCAGCCTCCTGAGTAGCTGGGATTACAGGCGCCCACCACCACTCCCGGCTTGGCCAGGGTGGTCTCAAAACTCCTGACCTCTGGTGATCCACCTGGCTGAGCCTCCCAAAGTTCTGGGATTATAGGCGTGAGTCACCGCACCCAGCTGGTTGACTTTAAATAAATCGATCACATTGTCTGCATTATAGTCTGTTATGGCTGTTAAGAAAAATTAACTTGGCAGGCAAACAACCTCAGCAAAATCAAAAATTGGGATGCTGTTTTTTTTTTTTAAGACTGTTTCACTTTGTCACCCATGCTGGAGTGTGGTGGTTCGATCTCTGCTCACTGCAACCTCTGCTTCCTGGGCTCAGGTGATCCTCCCACCTCAGCCTCCCAAGTACCTGGGACCACAGGTAGACACCACCATGCCCACTTAATTTTTGTATTTTTTGCAGAGACAGGGTTTCACCATGTTGCCCAGGCTGGTCTGGAACTCCTGGGCTCAAGTGCTCCTCCCACCTTGACCTCCCAAAGTGCTAAAGTTACAGGTGCGAGTCACCACGCCCAGCTGGTGTTTTTAAACATGTGCTTATCTGCTCACTTACAGCGAGACATTTACTTTTCTGACTGTGCTTACAGGAAGTCACTCTGAAAACTCAGGTTTACACATGACATCTAATTGCACAATCAAGCACACGCTCTCAGGCTGCATGAAGTACTGTCGCAGACAGGACTGCAAACACTCTCGGGGTGGGAATGGCTGGCAGCAGTGCTCAGGAGAAGGATGTGACAGGAGTCAGCTCCTAGGAAGTGCTGGCGCCCACGCACCTGTGAGCTCCGGGAGTCTGACTCACCGGGTAAGTGAATTCTTGTAATTTCCACAAACAGCCCTGGGGTTCCCTTAAACCAGACTGTGAGCCTCTTGAGATGGTGGATCCTCAGTGGTGCCCAGAACCCGGGAAGGAGCCCAACGTGCCCAATGCAGTTATTAAAAATGACACTGAGAAGTTATCTGTTTACCCTCCTTGATTCAAAAATACAATTTATTTTAAAAACAAAGAGAGAATGGATGCAGGAGCCCACCTGGGCTCTCTGTGGAGTCGCCCCTTCCCAATGGCGATGGCCACTCCCTGTGGCCTCAGTTTCCTCCCTGGAATGAGGGGGTCCAGGTGGCACCGTCCTCGAAGGGTGGGCGTGGGCCTGAGGCTCCCAAGTCAGCCACGGGCTCTGCCTGGCTCAGAAGAGGTGCTTCACATCACGAGTGGTACGGGGTGGCCACCGGGCCCTGGGTAGCGTGGGGCGGGGGTCAGGGGAAGTTGCTGTAGGGCAGGTTGAAGGGGTAGAGGGGTTTGTAACGCGAGTCCTGCCAGAGCAGCTTGTCCTCCAGGAAGGCGATGGTGGGCAGCGTCAGGACCAGCGTCTGGTGCTTGAGCATGCTGTGCACATTTAGGCCTGGGGGCGGGGTGGGGGACAGTCAGGGCGGGACTGCCTCTCTCCTCATCCCACCCACATCGGAGTCCCTTTGTGCTTACAGAAGAGAGACCTTCACTGTGGTCTAGTGTGACTTTGTGAGCCCAGCAGCCCGGGGCCAGACCCTGCCGGGCCGCTTGTTGCCTGTAAGCCTCTGGCCAAGGAGCTGCTCCCAGATCATCATCCGCTGGCCGAGTCCCTCGGAACGCCAGGCTCGGCCCTGTGCCTGGCCGGGACTCCTGGCTCCCATTCCGGTGAGGGAGACCCAGGGCAAACGATGGGAGGGCAGGGGAGTGACGGGACGGGTCATGCAGGGCCTGATGTGCCACCCTGAGGACTTGGGCTTTCATCCTGAGAGCGCTGGGAAAGCCGGCGAGGGCTGTGGGTTGAGGGACAGGACCTGACTCAGGCTCACGTCGCCATCTGGTGGCCGTGAAAGGAACAGACTGTGGCTTTGGCAGAGGTGACCTTGGATCCTTTTTTTTTTTTTGAGGCAAGAGTCTCGCTCTCTCCCCCAGGTTTGGGTGCAGTGGTGCGATCATGACTCACTGAAGCCTTGGCCCCCAGAGCTCAAGCTATCCGCCTAGCTCAGCCCCCTGAGTAGCTGGGACTACAGGTGCACACCACCACGCCTAACTTTTTAATTTCTAGTACAGATGGGAGCCTCACTATATTGGCCAGACTATCTTGGCCTCCCAAAGTACTGGGATTACAAGCATGAGCCACCATCCCCAGCCAAGCACCTCTTTAGGAAAGATTATTGCTTTGGGCAAGCTGAGAGTTGGGTCTGGGCGCGTGGTCACTGCCCAAGGCCACTCAGCGACCAGATGCTGGATTTGAACTGCTGTGATTCTAACAGTGGAGACTGCACGTGCACACTCTGGGGGCCTGGGCCTTAGCTCACCAACAGCGGGGATCAGGTTGAAGGTCTTGAGCCTAGAGGTGGCCTCCACGATGCTCTGTGGCATCTCCTCGTATGTCCTGTAAGAGAGGACAGGGAGTGGGGGTTGAACCCTCAAAGTACAGAGCTCAGGCCCCCTGCCCCTGCTCTGCCCTGTGTCCTCACAAGTCCACGAGGAGCACGGAGTCCCCCCAGCGGCGGTAGCGCGCCAGCTCCGTCAGGTACTGTGGGTCTCCGGTGGGCAGCTCTAGGGAGTCCATAATGTGCAGGTCATCCTGGTGAAAGGAAAGGATGGTTTGAGCCTTGGGTCCAGAGCAGCCCCACCTCTAGCAGCTGTCTGGGCCCCCCATGGCTATACCTGGGCCAGCTTGATGCTCAGTGCCACTTTGAGGCCCAGGGCCCGCACCTTCATGGGCAGCATGTAGTAGTAACTCGTGGGGCCCCGGGGGCCATGGGCAACACCTCCTGTGGGGACAGAGGCGTGTGAGCAGGGAGGGGCCACTGCAGAGCTTGGAGGTCAGCAATCTGCTGCAGTGGCTGGCATGGGGTGACAGGAGAGAGGGGGCACTGCCAGGAATCAGGCAGAGAGGGTGGGGCCTCAGGGGAGGCTGGATCAGGGACAACATGGGACCAGTGACTTTGCTTCACTGGTCTTCAGTTTCCCCAGCTGTCACACTCTGAGACAGGGCTGGCGAAGGTGGCTCATACCAGCACTTTGGGAGGCTGAGGACGGAGATCACTTGAGCCCAGGAGCTCAAGGCTGCAGTGAGCTATGATTGCGCCACTGCACTACAGCCTGGGCAATACAGTGAGATCCTGCCTCAAAAGCAAACAATAAAAAAAACAAATCACCTTGAGATCGGACAGTTCCTGCCTCACAGGACACCAGGAGTTATGGTGTGGGTTCCGTAGAGTGGCTAGAGGGTGAACTTAACTCAAGCACAGCTGTTAATGCTGAAATTATCAGGAGGTTCGAACTTTCAGGTCTAGGGGGAGAGGGAGGCATCAGGCACACTTTCCAGTGGAGCTAGCAGTATGATTTGGGAGCAGTAACAGTTGGGGAGACCCCTGCAAGCACCATGTGTTGGTGTTCGCCCTCGCCTGGGCCTTGGATATGCAGCAGAGAAGACGACAGACATGGTCCCTGCCCTCATGCCATTCACATTTCGGCAGGGCAGAAAAGAGGCTCAGCTGTAGAAGAAATCAGGGTAGCCCTGGGGGATGTGGAAGGAAAGGAGATCAAGGGGGGCTTCCTGGAGGAGGTGTGGCCCAGAACCCTGAAAGGTGAGGAGAGCTGGCCGGGTAAACAGGTGACGGGGTGGCTGGCACCACTCTGAATCATCCTGTTAGCATCCAAGAAAATAAAAAGTTAAAAACAAACCAACAACTACAACCAAAAAAAAAAAAAGAGAGTCATCTCTGCCTGGTCAGAGAGGGAAAGGAGGGGATGAGGGGGCAAGGTGTGCAGCCACCAGGGCCCACGATGACAAGGAGGAGTTCAGGTTCCACGCAAAGGCTGAGGGAGGTGGGAGATTTAGGAAGAGCTCTCCGGGTGCTGTGGGAAGTGTGGGTCAGGAGAGGATGACAGGAGGTGAGGTCAAGAGGGGCTGTGGCTACGGGCTGAAGAGGGAGGGCATGAGAGGAGGAGGAGTGGATGGCTCCCAGATCTGTCCCCCAACGGGTAGTGAGGTCCAAGGACCTCAGTTCCAATGTCACCATCCCAGTGGTTCCATGAGGTGGAGGGAACAGGGCTGACACGATACCACGCCAGATGTGCGCAGCTGTGTGTGAGTAAACACCCAGGTCCTTCCCTGGCTCCCCCACCCCTCTCCGCCCC
>NW_012099432.1:641981-643595 GCF_000951045.1 Mandrillus leucophaeus | reverse complement strand
AAAAAAAAAAAAGAGAACTAAAAATGGACCCATCAGTGAGTGACTCAGGAAACAGATGAGGCCCCAGCCGAGCAGTCCGGAGAAAACCCAGTGATGGGCTTCCTCTGGGTCCCGTCCCCAACCTCCGCAGGAAGCTCCTCCTTCCTGCCACCTTGCTCCATTTAGGCACTCACAATCCTCTTGAAGTTCTTCTGCCACATGGCAACCTGGTGCAGGATGTCCAGCCTGCGGGAGGAAGGACACATGAGAAGCCCAACTCTGCTTCAAAAGCCTCCACCTCCAATATAGGAAAACCCAGGATTCTCCCTTCCGCCTCCGGGGCCCTGTGTGATTTGCTTCTGCCCCTCACTGACCCCATCTTGAAATTCTGCCTCAAGACCTTGGCACTGGCTCTTCCCTCTGTCTGAAACACTGTCCTGGATGGTTCCTTCTCAGCCTACAGGTGTCAGCCCCGATAACTGCTGAGAGGCGCTTCCTAAAGAAAGAGCCAACTTGACCAGGTGCAGTGGCTCATGCCTGTAATCCTGGCACTTTGGGAGGCCAAGGCAGGTGGATCACTTGTGGCCATGAGTTTAAGACCAGCCTGGGCAACATGGAGAAGCGATGTCTCTCCAAAATATACAAAAATTAGCTGGGCACAGTGGTACATATCTGTCATTCCAGCTACGCGGGAGGCTGAGGCATGAGAATTACTAGAACCCAGGAGGCAGAGGTTGAAGTGAGCCGAGAGCGAGCGTTGCCACTGCACTCCAGCCTGGGCGACAAGAGCCAAACTTTGTCTCAAAAAAAAAAAAAAAAAAAACACGCCACCCCTTCTTCCTTGTTTTTCCTACCATTACTTTTTTCCTGCTATTACGCTTGACTTATTGCCACCTTCTTCGGGGACTGGTTTGCCTCTCTAGTTCTATACCATTCCATACAGTCACATACTCAACATCTAAAACGTGCCCAGTGCTCCATGCTAAAATGTGATTTTGACATAGTTTTAAATACAGGTATTTAAATGTATTTATATTATTGAAATCAATTTCACCTGTTTTTTTTTTTGGGTTTTTTTTTTTTTGAGACGGAGTCCATCTCTGTTGCCCAGGCTGGAGTGCAGTGGTATGATCTCGGCTCACTGCAACCTCTATCTCCCCGGGTGCAAGTGATTCTCATGCCTCAGCCTCCAGAGTAGCTGGGACTACAGGCTTGCACTATGATGTCAGGCTAATGTTTGTATTTTTAGTAGAGACGGGGTTTCACCATGTTGGCCAGGCTGGTGTCCAACTCCTGGCTTTAAGTGATCCGCCCGCCTCGGCCTCCCAATGTGCTGGGATCACAGAGGTGAGCCACAGTACGCAGCCCCTACATTTTCTTTCCTTATTTTTTTTGAGACGGAGTCTCGCTTTGTCGCCCAGGCTGGAGTGCAGTGGCACGATCTTGGCTCACTGCAAGCTCCGCCTCCTGGGTTCATGCCACTCTCCTGCCTCAGCCTCCCGAGTAGCTGGGACTACAGGCGCCCACCACCACGCTCGGCTAATTTTTGTATTTTTAGTAGAGACAGGGTTTCACCGTGTTAGCCAGGATGGTCTCGATCTCCTGACCTCGTGATCCACCCGCCTCGGCCTCCCA
>NW_012099432.1:635784-637246 GCF_000951045.1 Mandrillus leucophaeus | reverse complement strand
GGAGTGCAGTGGCGTGATCTCGGCTCACTGCAACCTCCACTTCCTGAGTTCAAGCAATTCTCCTGTCTCAGCCTCCAGAGTAGCTTGGACAACAGGCGCCCGCCACCACGCCCAACTAATATCTGTATTTTTAGTTATTAGTAAATACTAATATTTAGTATTTTTAGTAGAGACGGGGTTTCACCATATTGGTCAGGCTGGTCTTGAACTCCTGACCTTGTGATCCACCCACCTCGGTCTCCCAAAGTATTGGGATTACAGGCGTGAGCCACCGCGCCTGGGCCCGGCTAATTTTGTGTATTTTTAGTAGAGATGGGGTTTTGCCACATTGACTAGGCTGTTCTGGAACTCCCGGCCTCAAGTGATCCACCTGCCTTGGCCTCCCAAAGTGCTGGGATTACAGGTGTGAGCCACTGTACCGGCCTATTTTTGAACAATTTTAATGTGGTTGTAGCCGCAAGGAGGGAATGACGCAGACAGGGAGAATCAGGAAAGAGGAGCAGGGCAAGGAAATCAGGAAGAGCTTGGAATAGCAGACTGATGACTTTATTCCTAGGGTGATGGCGAGCCAGGGAAGGTGTGACAGAAGGAGGACTGGCCAGACCTCTGGGGTGGATGGATGAGACCCCAACTGGTAATGGATTCTTCAATGTTCTTGGCATAAAACCCAGACTCCTCCCCACTGCTCCCACTGGCCTCTGTGGCAACACTGGGTTCCTTGTGGTCCCTGCCATGGGGCCTTTGCACGCCCCGTTCCTGTTCTCTCCACCCTAGCCCCACTGCCTCTTCGATCTGGTTAGCTTCTCAGTAGACCCAAGGTTCAACATCCCGTTCTCTGGGACATGCTCATAATTATACATTACGTATGACCATCTAACTCACCTTCACTTCTCCCATGACACTGTGACCTTCATTAGAATCGGAACTTTGCCCATCTTTTTTGGGGGGTTGTGGGGGAAGGGGTAGAGACTGGGTCTTGCTGTTTCCCAGGCTGGTCTTTCCTGGCCCCAAGCAACCCACGCACCTCAGCCTCCACTGCTGGGATTACAGGCCTGAGCCACTGCACGCAGCCCAACCTTGCCTGTTTTGTCCTTGTGGTCCCTGCTATATCCTCTCTCACCCGCCACAATGCCCACATCAGTGAGTGATCAGAAAACAACTGAAAATGAGCTGGGCATGGTGGCTCACACCTGTAATCCCAGCACTTTGGGAGGCCGAGGCAGGTAGGTTCCTTGAGGTCAGGAGTTTGAGACCAGCCTGGCCAACATGGTGAAACTCTGTCTCTACTAAAAATACAAAAATTAGCCCACGTGGTGGCACACACCTGTAATCCCAGCTACTCAGGAGGCAGAGGCAGGGGAATCACTTGAACCCAGGAAGTGGAGGTTGCAGTGAACTGAGATCGTGCCACTGCACTCCAGCCTGGGTGACAGAGTGAGACTCCATCTCCATCTCAAAAAAA
>NW_012099432.1:631534-634224 GCF_000951045.1 Mandrillus leucophaeus | reverse complement strand
TAGAGACAGGGTTTCACCGTGTTAGCCAGGATGGTCTCGATCTCCTGACCTCGTGATCCACCCGCCTCGGCCTCCCAAAGTGCTGGAATTATAGGCGTGAGCCACCGCGCCCAGCGTGGCCCCTACATTTTCTTAGAGATGTTATGAACAGCAGGTTAACTAAAATGCAAACAGCCTCTTCCAGGCACCTAGGAATGGTTTAGTCTCTTTAGTGCTCTTATTTGCAAAAAACAATTAACAAAGATTATCAGCATTTCTATAAAACTTATTATGTGCCAGAATTAAGTCATTTACTCATCACAGCAACCTCCCGAGCGCTGACAAAATAGGGACACTGAGGCACAAGAGGTGAAGGCAGGTTTTGAACCTAATCAGTCGGGCTCCAGAGTTCCATCTCCCTAACCCTTAGAGGATGTCACCTCTCAGGCTTCAATCTCACACAGCGCTACAGCAGGGGAAACTGTCATCATCCCCCCCTTTGACAGGTGGAGAAAAGGAGGCTGTAGAAATCCAGCACTTTTCCAACGGTACAAGCCCAAAGTCATCCTGACTCCTGAACTCCCGCTCTTCATCCCTCTGCCACTCAGTTCACCATTACAGTACTCGCTCACCTGGGCGCGGTGGCGAAAACATCGGGGTGCAGGTCGGCCAGGCCCACGCGCTCCTGCTCGAATCCTCGCAGGGACTCGACCCAGGCCTGCACCGGGCGTCGATGAGCGGGTACCGGGAGCTCGACTTTGCGCAGCACGGGCTCCAGGAGACCTGGAGCGATGGCGGGGGTCAGGGGTTAGGGTCAAGGGTCAGACCTCTCTGTCGCTGCCCCTCCTGGAGCCACCCCGGTTGCCTTACCCTCGCTCGCCACCGCCACCTGCTCCGGGTTCTCGGTCGGACGCGCTGCCTCTTCCGCCAGCGAACTCAGGCCCTGCAAGGGGTGGGCGAAAGTGAGAGACGACCCCTGGACACTCCCAAATTTCATCCTTCGACCACGCCTCCAGCCCCTGGCCTCACCCGGCAGCCTGTAGGCCGAAGCCAGGCGCGCGCCCCGGCCCGGACCAACTGCAGCATCGCCTCGCAGCCTCCCACGCCGCGGGAGGTCAAGGCCACTGGAGCTTCGCGCGGCGCCGATGGATGACGTCACGCACGCGACGCCGTCTGATCCGCCGCGACTCACCCCTGGAAAGCTGAGTGTGCAAAACCGAAGATGGAGGGGGTCCGACCTGGCGTGCCCAGACCTCCACCCCAGGACTAATCCCCAGACCCAATTTTCACTCCCGCCTCAAGGACCCTCCACAACATTAGGTAACCAGACCTCACAGCGAGAAGCCCCAGCTTCTGTAGGCCTCGCCTACTTTGGGTCCCGCCTCCTACGAGCGGTGCAGGAACTCAGCCAATGAGACCTCTCTGGCCCAATTCAGCCAATGACTGCTAAGCCTGAAGGAGCGGCCCCCGCCCATAAGTGGGCAGTTCTGGAGCGAGCAACTAAAGAATACAACCAATAACGCTTAAGCTTTTACTGGTGGTCACGCCCACCGGGCCACGCCTTCATTCCACCTCCAAGGCTCTTGGAGATGGTTTTTCTTTATCCAGTTAATGTCGTTTGTTTTTTTATTTGTTTAAAGGAAGGGCCTTATTGCCCACAGAAATCCTTCAGGATTGGGCCTGCCAGACCATGCCTCCCAGTTTAGATTCCCCACGGCATGGCTATGTCCCCCCGAAACCCCTCAGATTAGTTATTTGTGTCCCCTACCCCCTAGACCAGGGTCCTGTACACTCTCAGACTTTCCAGGGCTCTCCAAGGACAGAACAAAAGTGGGGAGTCCACAGATCCTGGACTGCCTCCCTTGTCACCCCCTAACAAATCCGAATGCTCATTTTTAGTTTCTTTGTTTTGGTTTTTAGAGACAAGGTCTTGCTCTGTCGCCCAGGTTGGAGTGCAAAGGGCGAGAACATGGCTCACTGCAGCCTCGACCTGCAGAGCTCAAGGGATCCTCCTGCCTCAGTCTCCCGAGTAGCTGGTCTACAGGTGCGCACGCCCGGCTAATTTTTGTACTGTATTTTTTTTATTTTGTATTTGTATTTTGAGACGGAGTATCGCTCTGCCGCCCAGGACGGAGTGCAGTGGTGCGATCTCGGCCTCCCGGGTTCAAGCGATTCCCTGCCTCAGCTTACCGAGTAGCTGAGACTACGGGCGCCCGTCACCACGCCCGGCTAATTTTTTGTATTTTTAGTAGAGACGGGGTTTCACCGTGTTAGCCACGATGGTTTCATTCTCCTGACCTCATGATCCGCCCGCCTCGGCCTCCCAAAGTGCTGGGATTACAGGCATCAGCCACTACGCCCGGCCCTAATTTTCGTATTTTTATTAGAGACAGGGTTGCACCATGTTGGCCAGGCCAGTCTTGAACTGCTGACCTCAGGTGATCCACCCACCTCGGCCTCCCAAAGTGCTGGGATTACAGGCCTGAGCCACCGCGCCCGGCCTAATTTGTGTGTGTATGTGTGTGTGTGTTTTTTGTTTTTTTGTTTTTTGTAGAGATGGCGGGGGGTGGGTCTCCCAATGTTGCCCAGACTGGTCTTGAACTGGGCTCAAGCAATTCTCCCGCATTGGTCCCCCAAAGTGCTGGGATTACAGGCATGAGCTACTACCGTGGCCCACCCATTTTCAGGTCCTTTTTTTTTTTTTTTTTTGA
>NW_012099432.1:623900-625449 GCF_000951045.1 Mandrillus leucophaeus | reverse complement strand
GATGGTCTCGATCTCCTGACCTCATGATCCTCCTGTCTCGGCCTCCCAGAGTGCTGGGATTACAGGCTTGAGCCACCATGCCTGGCCTTTTCTTTTCTTTTAGACAGAGTTTTGCTTTTATTGTCCAGGCTGGAGTGCAATGGCGCAATCTCAGTTCACTGCAACCTCTGGCTCCCGGGTTCAAGCGATTCTCCTGCCTTAGCCTCCCAAGTAGCTGGGATTACAGGCACCCACCACCACACTCGGCTAATTTTTTGTATTTTTAATAGAGACGGAGTTTCACCATGTTGGCCAGGCTGATCTCAAACTCCTGACCTTGTGATCTGCCCACCTCAGCGTCCCAAAGTGCTGGGATTGCAGGCGCGAGCCACTGCGCCTGGCTAAAAATGCTTTTTGTCTGCCTCTCCCATTAGAGTGTAAACTCCTCCAAGGCTGGAATTTTCCTCTATGCTATTACCTGCTGTAGCCTCAGCACTTGGCATAGTGCCTGGACCACAGTACATGCTCAATAAATGTTTCTTTAGTTCTTCTGTTTTTCTTTTTAGAGACAGGGTCTCACTCTGTCACTTAGGCTGGTGTGCAGTGGCATGATCATAGCTCACTGCAGGCTCCAACTCCTGGGCTCAAGTGATCCTCCTGCCTCAGCCTCCCGAGTAACTGGGACCACAGGCTTGCACCACCACACCCAGCTAATAAATGTTTCCTGAGTGAATTCCTTCATTCATCCTATTGCAGGGGTATTGCTAACAACAGAGGACTTTCTCTCTATGTCCCTGAGTCTCAAGTCTCTGTCCACCTGAGGTCACTGGGCACATAAGGTGCCCATACATGATAATTCATTCAGTAACACCAGTTTGAATCCAGGCGTTGCCACTAATTGGCTGGATGGCCTTGGTCAAGTGGCGAGCTCTTTTGGAGCTGTGGCCTCCTAATCTGTAAGCGAAATACACACAAGCCCTCCCTACGGGGCTGTGTTAAGAATGAATTCTTCCTTCCACCTTCACTCCTCATCACCTGTTACCCATCCCCTAGAGGTAGGCTGTAAACATCTGAGTCAGGTCACTTCCCTTTTCTGCTCAGAACCCTCAGTGCCTTCATTTCACTTAGCACTAAAACCAAAGTCTTCATGCAACCCTCAAGTCCCCGCGGGACCTGCCCTCACCTTCCATTCTGTTCCATTCCTCCATGGCTTTGGCCGCCCTGGCCTCCTCACCGGAACCCAGAACCCACCAATCACATTCCATTTCCCCCTGAACACCTATTTTTGTTTCTTTTATTATTTTATTATTTTAAAAAAACATGATGAGGGCCAGGCGTAGTGGCTCACGCCTGTAATCCCAGCACTTAGAGAGGCCAAGGTGGGCAGATGACTTGAGGTCAGGAGTTCGAGACCAGCCTGGCCAACATGGTGAAACCTTGTCTCTCTAAAAATACAAAGATTAGGCCAGGCGCAGTAGCTCAAGCCTGTAATCCCAGCACTTTGGGAGGCCGAGACGGGCGGATCACGAGGTCAGGAGATCAAGACCATCCTGGCTAACATGGTGAAACC
>NW_012099432.1:620528-621790 GCF_000951045.1 Mandrillus leucophaeus | reverse complement strand
CCACCACGCCCGGCTAATTTTTTGTATTTTTAGTAGAGACGGGGTTTCACCGTGTTAGCCAGGATGGTCTCGATCTCCTGACCTCGTGATCAGACGTGAGCCACCGCACCTGGCCAGTATGGTGTATTTCATTGTGTATTTTATCCCTGCAAGAATAACTGAATGTGGCTGGGTGCGGTGGCTCACTCCTGTAATCCTAGCACTTTGGGAGGCTGAGGTGGGTGGATCACCTGAGGTCAGGGGTTCGAAACCATCCTGGCCAATATGGCAAAACCCCATCTCTACTAAAAATACAAAATTAGCGGAGCATGGTGGTGTGTGCCTGTAATCCCAGCTACTTGGGAGACTGAGGCAAGAGAACTGCTTGAACTTGGGAGGCGGAGGTTGCAGTGAGCTGATATCACACCATTGCACTCCAGCTTGGGCAACAAGAGTGAAACTCCGTCTCAAAATAAATAAATAAATAACTGTGGATGCATGTTTAAGACTCTATGTATTTTGCAATTTTAAAGGGTCTTTTAATCCTTTATTTTGTTGCTGCTGTTTTTGAGACAGGATCTCACCCAGTCTGTAGTGCAGTGTAACGATTATAGTTCACTGTAGTCTTGAATTCCTGGTCCGAGATGACCCTCTGCTGCAGCCACCTAAGTAGCTGAGGCTACAGGCATGTGCCACCATGCCCAGAATTTTTTTTTTTTTTTTTTGTAGAGACGGAGGTCTTGCTTTGTTGTCCAGGCTGGTCTTGAACTCCTGTTCTCAAGTGATGCTCCCTAACTGGCTAATGTTTGTATTTTCAGTAGAGACGAGGTTTCACCATGTGGGTCAGGCTGGCCTCAGACTTCTGACCTCAGGTGATCCACCCTCCTCAACCTCCCAAAGTGCTGGGATTACAGGCATGAGCCACCGCGCCTGGCCTATTGTATATTTTCATTGGTCTTTCATATACCTGGTAGAGAAAATTTCAAAAACTACAAAAAGATTACTAGGGTGAAAATTCTGTCTACTCTTATCTGTGCCCCCTACCCCCAGTTCTTCTCCTGGAAGCCAGCAGTACAATCAACCTCCTGTGTGTCTACTCCAAAATCCGGTGTATGATTTTACAGGCAGCTTTGCAAGTCCGTTCCGCACCAGAGGATTTAGATTTTACGAGGCAAATGATGGAACAGTATTTAGTTTTTTTATTTTATCTTGTTTCATGGAGACAGGGTCTCGCCATGTTGCCCAGGCAGATCTCAGACTTCTGGGCTCAAGCGATCTGCCTG
>NW_012099432.1:618620-620478 GCF_000951045.1 Mandrillus leucophaeus | reverse complement strand
CCCGAACACCTGGCCTCAAGTGATCTGCCCGCCTTGGCCTCCGTAAGTGCTGGGATTACAAGCGTAAGCCACCATGTCCAGCCCCCAATTATGAATCTTAATGAAAGGGCAGTAACGACCAGGAGATCTGCATACCAAAAGGCTCAAAGTTTGACTATTTTGAGCCAAGCCTGGGGAGAGGTCAAAGGTCGATGCAACCAGCCCTCTCCCGTGGATCAAAGGCTCAACTGCAGGTGACCTCTGTCCTTGGTAGTGTGGGACCAGCATCAACTCTGCAACCCAGAGAGGGTCTTTGCTGGCCATGGGTATCACACATTAGATGCGGGAGGGCCACCCAACATCTGGCCTCAACTTTTCCTCCATTACTAAACAAGGGTTCTCACAAAGGCCAGGGGTCAGGGCTGCAATACTGGGGGGGCAGTCCCCCAAAAAGAAGGTACAGGGCCTGAGGTCGGTGGCTCAAGTGATGCACCCACCTCAGCCTCCCAAAGTGTAGGGATTACAGGTGTGAGCCACCGCACCCAGTCAATTTTCCTCACCTTTAAAATGGGATTGGCTGGGCGTAATGGCTCACGCCTGCAATCCCAGCACTTTGGGAGGCCGAGAAGCGTGGATCATTTAAGGTCAGGAGTTTGAGACCAACCTGGCCAACATGATGAAACCCTGTCTCTACTAAAAATACAAAAATTAGCCAGGCACGGTGGTGGGCGCCTGTAATTCCAGCTACTCAGGAGGCTGAGGCATGAGAATCGCTTGAACCCGGGAGGCAGAGGTTGCAGTGAGCCAAGATCGTGCCACTGTACTCCAGCCTAGGTGACAGAGCAAGACTCCATCTCAAAAAAAAAAAAAAAAAGAAAAAAGAAAACGGTACAGGTCATGGATGGATGATACAGATCTGTTGGTGGCAGGTGACAGGTGGTCTCCTATACTGGGGAGAACGGCCTAAAGCGCCCCTCCCCCATCCACTGTCCAACCATCTGCTGTGTGTTTGTTTTCAGCTCAGCTTGTGTGTAACTGCCAAACCCCGTGAGGGGGCAGAGCCTCCCACGGAGAGCCTCCCCACAGTGGGACCGATTTGCATGGATATTTTCACTCCCTTCACTTCCCTGAGCAACCAGGACAGGGGTGAAGGGTAGAAAAAAGCCACAGAACTAGCCCTCCAGGCAGGTGTTGGCGAGAACCAGAGAGTCCGACCTCCTTGAGGGCCTGAGACCCTGGGCGCGTCACATTGACTCTCCAGACCTCAGTTTCCTCCTCTGTAAAATAGGGGTATAGTCGCCCATACCCACATGGTTTGTGCAGGGCTTAAGCCTGCATGCTCTGGCATCGTCTGGTCCCTGTGCTGTTCTCCCTGCATGGCTCAGGGCCGACCTCTCACAGGACATCTCCCTTGCCCGCTGGCTTCTGGACACATTTAGCCAATGGGAGGCGCTGGGGGCAGATTGTCCAAGAGGAAGGTGGGAGAAACCGAAGCCAAGATATTTCTTTTCTTTCCTTTCCTTTTTTTTTTTTTTTTGAAACGGAGTTTTGCTCTTGTCGCCCAGGCTGGAGTGCCATGGCGTGATCTCAGCTCACTGCAACCTCCACCTCTTGGGTTCAAGCGATTCTTCTGCCTCAGCCTCCCAAGTAGCTGGGATTACAGGCACGCACCACCATTTCCGGCTGATTTGGTATTTTGGATAGAGACTGGGTTTTGGCCGGGCGCGGTGGCTCAAGCCTGTAATCCCAGCACTTTGGGAGGCCGAGGCGGGCAGATCACAAGGTCAGGAGATCGAGACCATCCTGGCTAACACCGTGAAACCCCGTCTCTACTAAAAAATACAAAAAACTAGCTGGGCATGGTGGCGGGCGCCTGTAG
>NW_012099432.1:611647-617826 GCF_000951045.1 Mandrillus leucophaeus | reverse complement strand
CATGTTGATCAGGCTGGTCTTGAACTCCCAACCTCAGGTGATCCACCCGCCTCAGCCTCCCAAAGTGCTGGGATTACAGACGTGAGCCACTGCGCCCGGCCTATGCTAAATTTAAAATGATCTCACCATCCTTTTTGTTTTGTTTTACAAAGTATTACTCTTTCGCCCAGGCTGGAGTGCAGTGGCGCAATCTCAGCTCACTGCAACCTCCGCCTCCTGGGTTCAGGCAATTCTCCTGCCTCAGCCTCCCAAGTAACTGGGATTACAGGCTCCTGCCACTATGCCCAGTTAATTTTTTGTATTTTTAGTAGAGACAGGGTTTCACCATGTTGACTAGACTGGTCTCGAACTTCTGACCTCGTGATTTGTCCGCCTTGGCCTCCCAAAGTGCTGGAATTACAGGCATGTGCCACCGTGCCTGGCCGTCCTTCGATTTTTTATCTTTGTGTTAATTGACCCATATATTAAATCCCCTCGGCCGGGCGCGGTGGCTCAAGCCTGTAATCCCAGCACTTCGGGAGGCCGAGACGGGCGGATCACAAGGTCAGGAGATCGACACCATCCTGGCTAACACGGTGAAACCCCGTCTCTACTAAAAAATACAGAAAACTAGCCGGGCGTGGTGACGGGCGCCTGTAGTCCCAGCTACTCGGGAGGCTGAGGCAGGAGAATGGCGTGAACCCGGGAGGCGGAGCTTGCAGTGAGCTGAGATCCGGCCACTGCACTCCAGCCTGGTGCCAGAGCGAGACTCCGTCTCAAAAAAAAAAAAAAAAAAAAATCCCCTCTATTGGAGATACTTCTGTTTCCTGGTTAGACCCTCACTGATGTAAAGCTACTGTCAGGAGGCCAGGCAGAGTGGTTCTCGCTTGTAATCTCGGTGCCCTTAGGAGACCAAGGTGGGAGGATTGCTTGAGCCCAGGAGTTCAAGTCCAGCTCGGGCAACATAGTGAGACCAACCTAATCCTCTACAAAAAAATTAAAAGTTAGCTAGGCATGGTGACTTGGGCCTGTAGTCCCAGCTACTGGGTAGGCTGAAGTGGGCAGATTGTTTGCGCTCACGAGCTTGAGACTACAGTGAGCTATAATTGCGCCACTGCACTCCAGCCTGGGTGACAGAGCAAGACCTTATCTCCAAAAAGATAAAAAATGAAAATAAATAAATCACTTCTCGGCCTTTTGGCCAAGATGAAGAAAACAAACAAACAAACAAACAAATAATAAGGCTGCTGTGAGGATTTTTTAAACAGAAGTATTGCTTTTTTGGTGCAATTTAGATACAATAAAAATCTTCCTGGTTGGGCATGGTGGCTCATGCCTGTAATCCCAGAACTTTGGGAGGCCGAGGTGGGTGGATCATAAAGTCACGAGTTCAAGACCAGCCTGGCCAAATGATGACACCCCATCTCTACTAAAAATACAAATATTAGCCAGAGGTGGTGGTGGTGGATACCTGTAATCCCAGCTACTCTGAAGACTGAGGTAGAAGAATCGCTTGAACCCGGGAGGCAGAGGTTGCTTTGGATCATGTCACTGCACACTAGCCTGGGCGACAGAGCAAGACTCCATCTCAAAAAAAAAAAGAAACTCTTCTCTTTTTAGCATACAGTTGTGCACATTTCAACAAACATATATAGTCACGTAACCAAAACCACAATCAAGATGCAGAATGGTTCCATTGCCCCCACCCCCCAAAAAATAATTCCCCCATCCCCCCCGACTTTTTTTCTTTTTTCTTTTTCTTTTTTTTTTTTTTTTTTTAAAGACATGGTCTCACTCTGTTGCTCAGGCTGGAGTGCAGTGGTGCGATCATAGGTGACAGTAGTGTCAAACTGCTGGGCTCAGGCAATCCTTCTGCCTCAGCCTCCGGAATAGCTAGTACAGGCACGTGCCACTGTAACTGGCTCATTTTTTTTTTTTTTTTGTAGAGACTGGGTCTCACTCTGTAGCCCAGGATGGTGTTGAACTCCTGGGTTCAAGTGATTCTCTCACCTCAGCCTCTGAAAGTGCTGGGATTACAGACGTGAGCCACTGCACCCGGCCCCACCATGCCCTTTTGCAGTCAACCTCTCCTGTCCCAATATTTCACCGTCCCTATAGTTTTTCTTTTCCTAGAACATTATAGAAATAGAGTCATACAGTATTCGACCTTAGAGTTGAACTTCTTTCCCTCATCCTAATGCATTTGAGAGTTCTGCATGTGGCTAGGTATCACTAATTCCTTATTTCTAACTTTTTTTTTTGAGATGGTTTCATATGTTCTTGTCACCTAGTCTGGAGTGCACTGGTGCAATCCTGGCTCACTGCAACCTCTACTTCCTGGGTTCAAGCAATTCTCCTGCCTCAGCCTCCTGAGTAGCTGAGATTACAGGTGTGTACCACCACATCCAGTTAATTGTTTCATTTTTAGTAGAGATGGGGTTTCGCCATGCTGGCCAGGCTAGTCTTGAACTCCTGACCTCAGGTGACCCACCTGCCTCAGCCTCCCAAAGTGCTGAGATTACAGGCATGGTCTTCCTTTGTGAGGACGGACTGCAGTTTCTCTCTCCTTTCTCTAGCTGAGGGAAATGCTGTGAGCTATTGAGGGTGAGTCAATATTTGTAAAACGCTTAGGGCAGTAACTGGCACGTTATACACATGTCAGCTGTCATGAACGTGCTGGGGCGGGAGGGGCTTGCTGATAAGTTAGCCGTTTTGAGGTTCCCCTTTCCCCTAATTGTTCATCCTGCCTTCAGCGGGAAGAGAGCCCACTCCTTCCCCCAGTTTGAAGGGCCACGACTGCTTCTGGTGCAGACGTGGCAGAGGCTGGCCTCCAGTGGGAGCCTCCCCACCCCATCACTGAAGCTGAAAGTGGGCTCTGAGCCCATGGAGGAGATGAAGCTGCCGCAATTCCCTCTCCTGCCAAGATCAGCATCTGGGAAGCTTCTCTGTAGCCTGGGGCCCCTTCCGCCAGCGCTGAGGTGATGATGAGAAAGTTGGGATCCATCTCAGACACTTCCCAGGCAGTTCCTCCTGCCAGAGATGAGAGCCAGGGGGGTTGGGGGGACAGTGGAGGCCCAGGGAGGATGGAGAACAGGACTGGGCTTCATGTATTTCAGGGCCATGATGGGCAACCACAAGATCTGGTGTCAAGGGCTTGGGCCTCCTGGATTTGGGGGAGTTCACAGTATCTGGGGTGAAAGTGGGAATGGGGGTCAGAGGGCATCCCTTCTCCTGGATTATGGAGAACATTCCACATCTCACTGTTGACCAGTGTAGTCCTGGGTGGTAACCATTGCCTGTCTGTTCCTACCTGCTGGGGCAGAGATGGGGGTGGTGGCACAGGAGTGGGGTGGAGACTCCGAATGAACAAGAGGACAGACAGCCAGGGCTGCTGGATTGAGAGGAGCTGGATGGCTCTAGTTCAAATCTCACCTCTCCTGTGTGCCTCAGTTTTCTTCTTCTTCTTCTTTTTTTTTTTTTTTTTTTTGAGACAGAGTCTCGCTCTGTCGCCCAGGCTGGAGTGCAGTGGCATGATCTTGGCTCACTGCAACCTCCACCTCCTGGGTTCAAGCGGTTCTTGTGCCTCAGTCTCTCAAGTAGCTGGGGTTACATGTGCGCATCACCATATCTGGCTAATTTTTGTATTTTTAGTTAGAGACGGGGTTTCCCCATGTCGGCCAGACTGGTCTTGAACTCCTGACCTCAGGTGATCCGCCTGCCTTGGTCTCCCAAAGTGCTGGGATTAGAGGCGTTCGCCACCGCGCCCAGTCACCTTTCCTCATCTTTAAAATGGGATTGGCCGGGCGCTCTTACAGACGTGAGCCACTTTGGGAGGCTGAGGCTTAGGTACATGGCATGGATCACTTCAGGTCAGGAGTTTGAGATCAGCCTGGCCAACATGATGAAATCCCGTCTCCACTAAAAATATAAAAATTAGCTAGGCATGGTGGCACACTCCTATAATCCCAGCTACTTGGGAGGCTGAGGCAGGCGAATCGCTTGAACCCAGGAGGCAGAGGTTGCAGTGAGCCAAGATCATGCCACTGCCACTCCAGCCTGGGCGACAGAACAAGACTCCATCTCAAAAAAAAAAAAAAAAAAAAAAAACCAGGCACAGGCATGGTGGCTTACGCCTGTAATCCCAGCACTTTGGGAGGCCAGGGTGGGCAGATCAGCTGAGGTCAGGAGTTCTAGAGCAGCCTGGCTAACATAGTGAAACCCCGTTTCTACTAAAAATACAAAAAATTACCCAGGCGTGGTGGCGAGCACCTGTAATCCCAGCTACTCGGGAGGCTGAGGCAGGAGAATCCCTTGAACCTGGAAGGTGGGGGTTGCAGTGAGCCGAGATCGTGCCACTGCACTCTAGCCTGAGTGACAGAGCGAGACTCCATCTCAAAAAACAAACAAACAAACAAATGATGATTATCATAGTACCCACTTCCCCAGGTTGTGAGGACTCACAGCACCACATCGAGCACACAGTCGGTGGCTGTGTGTGTTAGCCATTATTGTCACTGACCCTATAATTAGTGGAAGCTAGTTCAAGCCTCTTCCTTCTCCTCTATTTCCCCTGCTGGGAGTTCTCCAAGAAAAGGGCCCTGTTTCCTTCCTCCTCCACTGTTCTCTCACTTAGCGCCCCCCCCACCACCGGGGTCGGCCAAGCTCTCCTCCTGACCCCCGCAAGACCATCAGGAAGTCCAGGCCTCCAGCGTTTTCCAGTCCTCCGTACCGCTCCCTTGGCTGACCTGGCGAAGACATTGTGTTGAACCAGAAGTGGGAGGGAGGCGGAAGTTGCATGTCGGTGTGTCTGTGTGTCCCCGGGGACATCACCTTTGTCTGGGAGCCACAGTTCCCCTGGCAGACAGCCACATATGTCTGCAGCCTTTACATCACCCCCATGCCCCAACCCCCCAGGTCCCAGGGGAGACTGCAAATTGCTGAGCCAGCCCAGGCATATGAGGGCGGTCACTTCCTCCCCAGCCTTCAGGTCCCCACACAAGACTGAGATTTCCGCTCTGATAGCTCTCAGACGAGGAGAAAACCTAATTTTCTTCATGCTTCCTCCTCTGCGGGTTGAACACCTGGTTTCTAGAGTGTTCAGGCAACACTTCTCACTTGGTAGAGGAGGCAGTGAGGTTTTGCTAAGGTCCCAGTAGACCCCAAGATATGGCCCAGAAGCCGGTAGACCCTGAAATCAAGCTCAGGAAAGGGAGCAAACTCTAGAATTGACTAGTCACTTTCTGACTTTCTTTGTATCCCCCCTTCAAAGCCCCATCACCCTGTGTTAAAATTGTCTGGTTTCGGCCAGGCACAGTGCCTCACACCTGTAATCCCAGCACTTTGGGAGGCCGAGGCGGGTGGATAGCCTGAAGTCAGGAGTTCAAGACCAGCCTGGCCAACATGGTGAAACCCCGTCTCTAATAAAAATACAAAACTTAGCTGGTCGTGGTGGTGTGCAGCTGTAATCCCAGATACTTGGGAGGCTGAGGCAGGAAAATTGCTTGTACCCGGGAGGCAGAAGTTGCAGTGAGCCGAGATCTTGCCAGTGCACTCCAGCCTGGGCGATAGAGCGAGACTCTGTCTCAAAATAAATAAATAAATAAATAAAAATAATTGTCTGGTTTCTTCTCTGTCTCCTCCATCAGACTGTCAGCTTTGGATGGCAGCGACCAATTAGGCATCACCAGGCTTAGCACAGAGCCATTACATGTTGTGTTAAATACACACATATGTGGCATGCCTATATGTAAAATTAATATGTTGATTTTCTTTTTTTTTTTTTTTGAGATGGGCTCTTACTATATTGCCTGGGCTGGTCTCAAATTCCTGGCCTGAAGCAATCCTCCTGCCTCTGCCTCCCAAAGTGCTAGGTTATCATGCTTGGCCTGTTGATTTTTTTTTTTTTTTTCCAGATAGTGTCTTGTTCTGTCAACTAGGCTGGAGTGCAGCAGTGTGATTTCGGCTAACTTCAACCTCCACCTCCCAGGCTCAAGTGATCCTCGCACCCCAGCCTCCTGAGTAGCTGGAACTACAGGCACACACAACCATGCTTGGCTATGTTTAATTTTTTGTTTTTTCTTTCGTAGAGACGAAGTCTCACTATATTGCACAGGCTAATCTCAAGCTCCTGGGCACAACTGGTCTTCCCGCCTTGGCCTCTCAAAGTGCTGGGATTACAGACATGAGCCACTAGGCATGAC
>NW_012099432.1:608901-610837 GCF_000951045.1 Mandrillus leucophaeus | reverse complement strand
TGACCTTGTGATCCGCCCGTCTCGGCCTCCCAAAGTGCTGGGATTACAGGCTTGAGCCACCGCGCCCGGCCAGTTTTTTGTATTTTTAATAGAGACGGGATTTCGCCATGTTTGCCAGGATGGTCTCGATCTCCTGACCTCATGATCTGCCTGCCTTGGCCTCCCAAAGTGCTGGAATTACAGGTGTGAGCCACCACGCCCGGCCAATTTTTGTATTTTTAATACAGACTGGGTTTCACCATGTTGGCCAGGCTGGTCTTGAACTCCTGACCTCGTGACCCACCTGCCTTGGCCTCCCAATAATTTTTGTATTTTTAATACAGATGGGGTTTCACCATATTGGTCAGCCTGGTCTCGAACTGCTGAACTCAGGTGATTCCCTTGCCTCGACCTCTTTGTACATTTTTTTGAATTGCTATTAGAAGCTAAAGATTTCAAACAGCCGGCTGGGCGCAGTGGCTTACACCTGTAATACCAGCACTTTGGGAGTCTGAGGCAGGCGGATCACTTGAGATCAGGAGTTCGAGACCAGCCTGGCCAACATGGCAATACCTCGTCTCAAAAAAAACAAAAAAAAAAAACCCACAGCCCTCCAGGGTATATTATGAAAAGCTGTTTCTTCTTATCTCATTTTCCCACCCACAGTTCCTCTCCCTAAGAGTAACTGTTGTGACTAGGGTCTGGTGCCTTCTGCCAGAGACAGACTGTGTGTCACAGGCAAATGTGTGTGTATTTATATAGTTCTTATAAATACACCCAGAAATGCAATGCATACTGGTCTACACTGTACTTTTTCAACTTAATATGTGGAAGACCATTTCCCATCAATACACACAAGACTACTCCATTTATTTATTTAATTTTATTTATTTATTTAAAATGAAGTATTGCTCTGTCGCTCAGTCTGGAGTGCAATAGCATGATCTCGGCACACTGCAACCTCTACCTCCAGGGTTCAAGCAATTCTCCTGCCTTAGTCTCCCAAGTAGCTGGGACTCCAGGCACACACTACCATTCCCGGCTAATTTTCGTACTTTTATTAGAGATGGGGTTTGCCATGTTGGCCAGCCTGGTCTTGAACTGCTGACCTCAGGGGATCCACCTGCCTTTTCCTCCCAAAGTGCTGGGATTACAGGCATGAGCCATCACACCCGGCCTCTTTATTTTTATTTTATTTTGTTTTTTGAGACGGAGTCTTGCTCTGTTGCCCAAGCTGAAGTCCAATGGCGCCATCTTGGCTCACTGCAACCTCCGCCTCCCAGGTTCAAGCGATTCTCCTGCCTCAACCTCCTGAGTAGCTGGGATTACAGGTGCCCACCACCATGCCTGGCTAATTTTTTGTATTTTTAGTAGAGAAGGAGTTTTGCCATATTGGCCAGACTGGTCTTGAACTCCTGACCTCAAGTGATCCACCACCTCTGAGTCCCAGAGTGCTGAGATTACAGGCGTGAGCCACCGGGCCCAGCCAATTTTTGTATTTTTTGTAGAGATGGGGTTTCACCATGTTGCCCAGGCTGATCTAGAACTCCTGGGCTCAAGCAATTCACCCATCTTGGCTTCCCAAAGTGTTGGGATTACAGTCGTGAGCCACCGTGCCTGGCCAGATTATGTTTATAACATATAATGTGTACATTTGCACAAATGGTACCCTCATAAAAAGCCAAATCTCCCGCCTGAACATAAGATCCATTGGGTTGGCTGGGCACGGTTGCTCATGCCTGTAATCCCAGCACTTTGGGAGGCCGAGGTGGGCAGACCACGAGGTCAGGAGATTGAGACCATCCTGGCCAACATGGTGAAACTCTATCTCTACTAAAAATACAAAAATTAGCTGGGCATGGTGGCACATGCCTGTAATCCCAGCTAGCTACTCAAGAGGCTGAGGCAGGAGAATCTCTTGGACCCAGAAGCCAGAGGTTTCAGTGAGCTGAGATAG
>NW_012099432.1:604446-607261 GCF_000951045.1 Mandrillus leucophaeus | reverse complement strand
CTGGGTTCCTGCTGCACGGAGCGGGTGGTCACCGTGCGCCCTCTCCAAGAGTCCGGGCGGCCCCCACTGCCTCGGCCGCGAACCCCCAGACTGTGTTCCCCGCCTTTCTCAGCGGCAGGAAGTTGGCGCCGGGGAGAAGGCGGAATCCGAGCGCTTTCGACTGGAGTCTTTGGGAGGCTGGACGCTGTGCCCGGGGACGAGGGTCTTGGGGAGTGTGTTTGGGGGAGGGGTGCAGCACCCCTCCTGGCTGACCCCTGCTGAGCGAGGGCAAAAGGATGTGCGCGCCGTGGAGCCTCCAAGCCAAGGGGCGGCACCCACGGGGAAGGCGGTCGCATGTCGGGCTGTCTGCCTCGGTTTCCCCAAGTTGTTTGCTCCTCCGGTTCCCCCGAGGGGGCGTGGCTTTGTTTTGGAAGGAAAGAAAAAGTGACTGCGTGGCTTAGGCGCCTCCTCTTTCAACTCCGGCTCAGGGATGGGTCGTGGGTGAAGGCGCGCGTGGCGCGGACCCCGCGTGGCCCCTGGCTGGGCTGAGCGTCGGAACTCGCCCCCTTCTCCGGCACGGGTTGACTCACCCGGGGATTTCCACCCCCTCTGTCTCTGTCCTTGTCAGATGCTCCGGGCGCCACGCGCTGAGCCCACGGTCCCCCGCGTGGGGCGACTCGGGCAGGCGCGGAACTCGCGGTGCAGCTGCTGCTACGATCTGGTCCCCCACCCCCAGTCTTCCCAGAATCTCGAGGCGGGACCCCTGGCGGGACGGAGAGGAGTCCTTCCAGTCCCGCTTGGAGACGTTGGGGTGGTCTCGTATCGGTGGGGGGGAGAGGAGGCGTGGCTCCAGCGCAAGCGAGTGTGGATACCGCGCATTCCTAGGCCAGATAAGGAAGCCGAGAGTGCGGGTCAGCGCGGGGGCGGGTCCTGCTGCCATCTCCATGGAGACACGCTGGGCTTTGCCTGGTTGATGGTGGGCGGTGGGGGCGCTGCCCGGGGACCAGAGGTGTCTCCAGGCTCCTTCGTTGTTGTTTGGGTCTGGGCTGAAATTAGGAGATTCTACCCTTGGGAACTCACTAGGGTCTCCTTTGTTCGTTGGTTCATTCATTCATTCATTCATTTGCCCATTCCACACGTTTTCTGAGTGTTTTCTTTGTGCCAGGCATCCCTGTAGGGGCTGATAGCTGACTTGCTCCCTGGCCTTACTAACATTGACTGTCTAGGTGGAAGCCAGACAGAATAGGAGAAATATCATGATAGTTTCCCATAGTGGCAAGCGCTGCGCAGATAATAAAACAAGATTCTGTCATTAGAAAAGGCTTGGAGACAGCTGCTATTGTAGACTAGAGGTCAGGGGAGTCCCCTCTGAGGAAATGACCTTTAAATAGAAACCAGAAAGATGGAGAGACAGTCATTCGAAGATTTGGGGAAAGGCCAGACGCGGTGGCTCACACCTGTAATCCCAGCAGTTTTGGAGGCTTTGGCAGGTGAATCACCTGAAGTCAGAAGTTCCAGACCAGCCTGGCCAACATGGTGAAACCCCATCTCTACTAAAAATACAAAAATTAGCTGGGTGTCGTGGTGGGTGCCTATAACCCCCAGCTACTCAGGAGGCTGAGGCAGAAGGATCGCTTGAACTCAGGAGGCAGAGGTTGCGGTGAGCTGAGATCACACTACTGCACTCCAACCTGGGCAGCAGACTGAGTGTCTGTCTCAAAAAAAATTGAGGGAAAGTGTGCCCCAAAAAGAACAGCAGGGGCAAAGGCTTGCAGGTAGGGGTGGGGGTAGCATGGAGGAGGCTTAGTGTGGTTGGAGTGGAATGGCCCTGGGGGAGAATGGGAGGAGGCTTTGTGGGCAGGGGCCATGCTACTTGGGCTATAGGGAGCCATGGGAGGATTTGGAGTTGGGGAGTGACATGGAGTTATGAGTTTAAAAGCTCCCCCTGGCTGCTTGGTAGAGAATGGCAGGGTAGGGGGTCCTGACAACCACAGGGAAACCAAAAAGTAGGGTGGCTACCATGGGCTCCATGGGTGACCAGGGGGAACTGTAACCACAGGGCCTGCCTCTGTGGAACTGGGAGTGGGTGGAGAGGAGCTTAGAAGCCACTGAGGCTTCCTCCATCCTTCCCCTCTCCTAATCTCCAGCCAAACAGTCGTCTGAGTCTCTCTCTCTTCCCTTCCTTCCAAACCCCATCACTTGTCCCTCCTGTTCCATTTCAGGCCTGGACATTCGATGTGAGCCCAGTGGCCTCTTTCTGAGCTTCTGAGAGGGAGTCAGGAAGGACTTGGTGAAGGTGACTAGGAGACAGGCTCTGTGTCCTTCTCAAAACCTGGTAACCTAACACAGGGAGGGGACACAGGCTAGGCCACAGTCCACCTAGGGGGTGACTCTTCCGCCAGCTCCAACCTCAGTGCCCTGCTTCCTCTTTCTGGGACGTGTCAACCACCTAAGTGCTCGCCTCAGTAAAGTCCTAGTGGTTAAAGTGAGGCTTGGATAAAATATGGGCCTCAGTTTCCCCTTCTCTAGGAGAGCTGCCTCTCCCTCTGTGAACGCCTTAACCTCCCCAGGCTTCAGAAGGTGAGAGCGCAGCGCCCCCAGTCTTCCTCTCAGGGAAGAAGAAAGATTGTTTGGTCAGTCCCTGGGATGCAAGGGCTGAACACATTTCATTTCATTTCGTTTTGTTTTGTTTTGAGACAGAGTCTCGCTCTGTCACCCAAGCTGGAGTACAGTGGCTGCAATCTCGGCTCACTGCAACCTCTGTCTCCCAGGTTCACGTGGTTTTCCTGCTTCAGTCCCCCGAGTAGCTGGGATTACAGGCGCACACCACCACGTC
>NW_012099432.1:598072-604396 GCF_000951045.1 Mandrillus leucophaeus | reverse complement strand
CTAACATTGACTGTCTAGGTGGAAGCCAGACAGAATAGGAGAAATATCATGATAGTTTCCCATAGTGGCAAGCGCTGCGCAGATAATAAAACAAGATTCTGTCATTAGAAAAGGCTTGGAGACAGCTGCTATTGTAGACTAGAGGTCAGGGGAGTCCGCTCTGAGGAAATGACCTTTAAATAGAAACCAGAAAGATGGAGAGACAGTCATTCGAAGATTTGGGGAAAGGCCAGACGCGGTGGCTCACACCTGTAATCCCAGCAGTTTTGGAGGCTTTGGCAGGTGAATCACCTGAAGTCAGAAGTTCCAGACCAGCCTGGCCAACATGGTGAAACCCCATCTCTACTAAAAATACAAAAATTAGCTGGGTGTCGTGGTGGGTGCCTATAACCCCCAGCTACTCAGGAGGCTGAGGCAGAAGGATCGCTTGAACTCAGGAGGCAGAGGTTGCGGTGAGCTGAGATCACACTACTGCACTCCAACCTGGGCAGCAGACTGAGTGTCTGTCTCAAAAAAAATTGAGGGAAAGTGTGCCCCAAAAAGAACAGCAGGGGCAAAGGCTTGCAGGTAGGGGTGGGGGTAGCATGGAGGAGGCTTAGTGTGGTTGGAGTGGAATGGCCCTGGGGGAGAATGGGAGGAGGCTTTGTGGGCAGGGGCCATGCTACTTGGGCTATAGGGAGCCATGGGAGGATTTGGAGTTGGGGAGTGACATGGAGTTATGAGTTTAAAAGCTCCCCCTGGCTGCTTGGTAGAGAATGGCAGGGTAGGGGGTCCTGACAACCACAGGGAAACCAAAAAGTAGGGTGGCTACCATGGGCTCCATGGGTGACCAGGGGGAACTGTAACCACAGGGCCTGCCTCTGTGGAACTGGGAGTGGGTGGAGAGGAGCTTAGAAGCCACTGAGGCTTCCTCCATCCTTCCCCTCTCCTAATCTCCAGCCAAACAGTCGTCTGAGTCTCTCTCTCTTCCCTTCCTTCCAAACCCCATCACTTGTCCCTCCTGTTCCATTTCAGGCCTGGACATTCGATGTGAGCCCAGTGGCCTCTTTCTGAGCTTCTGAGAGGGAGTCAGGAAGGACTTGGTGAAGGTGACTAGGAGACAGGCTCTGTGTCCTTCTCAAAACCTGGTAACCTAACACAGGGAGGGGACACAGGCTAGGCCACAGTCCACCTAGGGGGTGACTCTTCCGCCAGCTCCAACCTCAGTGCCCTGCTTCCTCTTTCTGGGACGTGTCAACCACCTAAGTGCTCGCCTCAGTAAAGTCCTAGTGGTTAAAGTGAGGCTTGGATAAAATATGGGCCTCAGTTTCCCCTTCTCTAGGAGAGCTGCCTCTCCCTCTGTGAACGCCTTAACCTCCCCAGGCTTCAGAAGGTGAGAGCGCAGCGCCCCCAGTCTTCCTCTCAGGGAAGAAGAAAGATTGTTTGGTCAGTCCCTGGGATGCAAGGGCTGAACACATTTCATTTCATTTCGTTTTGTTTTGTTTTGAGACAGAGTCTCGCTCTGTCACCCAAGCTGGAGTACAGTGGCTGCAATCTCGGCTCACTGCAACCTCTGTCTCCCAGGTTCACGTGGTTTTCCTGCTTCAGTCCCCCGAGTAGCTGGGATTACAGGCGCACACCACCACGTCCGGCTAATTTTTTTTTTTGTATTTTGAATAGAGTGGGGAGTTTCACCATGTTGGTCAGGCTGGTCTCGAACTCATGACCTCAGGTGATGGGCCCGCCTTGGCTTCCCAGAGTGCTGGGATTACAGGAATGAGCTACCACGCCCCTCCTGAATATATTTCTTATTTCTCCAGGAAGCCACAGTAAATCTCTTGGCGAGCAGCAGAGGGGGCGGCTGCACTGCATAGTCTTCTTCCCAGGCCTGGAAAGGGACCTTGATTCTCACTTATGAACCCCAGGAGGGGCCCAGCAGGCCAGGGCAGCCTGGGGGCGTCTGGTCGGGGTGACCCAGCGGTCAGGCTGCGGTTCAAACTCCCCCTAGGGACGTCCACATAGCATTAACTCTATCCTTGGAAAGCCTGAGCTCCCGTCGCCTGTAAAGGACCCCATCAGTAGGGCTGGCCATAGAGCGCCCCCAACTGGACCAATCAGAGGCTGAAGATGGAAAGCACGGGCCAATAGGCAAATCGCTCAGTGCCCTTGGATTGAAAATGAGCCAATCAGGGCGTGGGCTGTTGCCGGCCCGTCAGCTGTGTGTGATCCCGCCGCAGCCTGGGCCCAAGCCTGCCTGGGACTGGCTGCAGTGTGCAGAGGGCATCAAGATGCCTGGGGCTCCGTCCAGCAAAGGAACAAGGGGCCTCTGTGTGGCTATCTGGGAGGGGCAGCAGTCCCCGGGGACGTGCACAAGCCCTTGTCTGTTCCCAAACTAGGACGGATGTCCCTCCGCCCTGGGGGAGCAGCTGCCTCTGTCCAGCCAGGGGTCAGGATGCCCCTTGGAGGGGGTGGCCAGGAACTGAGATGGCTGGGTGACTCCGGAAGCCTCCATCACTCCTGGGCTCAGGAGAACTGGCCTAACCAGACTTTTCTGGAACGGTACACACAGTCTTTGCCAGACGTGTTTCTAGGGACCTGGGGAGGACTCCCCCTACTCTCCCCGCTTCCTCCCGTTTGGCTACGGGCTGGAACTTCCTCTCCCTTCATAAAAGGCATACACTGCACTGGCTCCTCTGACACCCCGCTAACCCTACGCCCAAGCAGGGGGAAGGCCATGGTGTCTGCCTCTCATCCTCTCTGCCCAAGAGCGCCTCTCCCCACCCCCTCCCCCCACGGCTCAGTTTTCTTTGGTGGGTGGCGGTTCCGCCCCCTCCCCCCACGGCTCAGTTTTCCTTGGTGGGTGGCGGTGGGGGGGGATGGGAGGGGTTGGGGTGGAGGGATGGGAGGGGGTGGGGGGGTGACTCAGGCTTTCATGGAACAAATGCCTTACCCCCTCCCAGCAGGGCTGCACACCCCTCCACCACTCACATGACTTCAGCAAAGCTGCCCCATCCTCCCAGCCAGGACCTCCCAGATGGGGTCTCTCCCATCCTGACTCCCCCCACATCCCGCCTTCCTCACACCGGATGTGACTGCAGAGTGAGGACTCCACCCTGTTTGTTCCAGGGGCCTCACATCTGGATTTCATCCTGGCTGGGGAGGGGGTGCCAGCGCCCTGCCCATCCCCGCAGGACCTTCTGTCCCAGGGCAGAGCTAGATGGTGCTGATGAGAACAGGCTGTTGGAGATCTCATCTGGTTGGCTTACATCCCTTCCCTTTCCAATGGATTGGAGGAAAGAGGGGAGCTAGTAACATTCGGCGGTATTTGTTGAGTGCTTACTATGAGTTAAACATGCCTCATGCGTCATTTAAAAGGATTTTCCCATCACCCCTATGAAGTGGGCTTTCTTCTCTCCATTGCACGGATAAGGAGGTTCAGGCAGAGACAGCGTCTAGGAACTTGCCCAGTGTTTCAGAGGTGGAATGGGAGCAAACTCTGGATTGTCTCCAAGGTCTGTGTCCTTGAAGATGGTATGACCTCTGGGATGTTTGAACCTCAGGGCCGCCCTGGTGTCTCCCCAAGACCTTATCTTGGGAACACCCGTGGCCTTAAGACTTAGACCCAGCCTGAAATCCAGCGTTAGTGCGTGGTAATGAATGAGCAGGGCATGGAGCTATCAGTGGTGAGATTCTCCCTGACCCAGGTCAGCATGAGGCCGAAGGCGCCTGTGTGTTCCAGAGAAGAGACAAACCCTCCAGGCCCTGCCTAGGGCTTGCTCTCTGGGCAGGTGGGCAAGGTTTCTGGAAGTCCACATTATATTTTTCATGCTATTTGGGGGAGCTTCTGTCCCTTTGAAAGCGTGTAGCTACTCAAGAGGCTGAAGTAGGAGGATCACTTGAGCCCAGGAGTTGAGTCGACTGTGAGCTATGATCATGCCACTGCACTCCAGCCTGGGTGGCAGAGCAAGACTGTATCTCTAGAAAATAATAATGAAAATTAAAATAGGCAAGATGTCTTGGTTCATGCCTGTAATCTCATTGCTTTGAGAGGCCAAGGAGAATTGCTTGAGGCCAGGAGTTCAGGACCAGCCTGGACAACACAGTGAGACCCAATCTCTACAAAAAAAAAAAAAAAAATTAGCCAGGTGGCTGGGCCCGGTGGCTCACACTGGTAATCCCAGCACTTTGAGAGGCCGAGGCGGGCGGATCACGAGGTCAAAAATTCGAGACCATCCTGGCCAACATGGTGAAATCCCGTTTCTATTAAAAATAAAAAAAATTAGCTGGGTGTGGTGGTAGGTGCCTGTAATCCCAGCTACTGAGGAAGCTGAGGCAGGAGAATCACTTGAACCCAGGAGGAGGAGGTTGCAGTGAGCCAAGTGCGCCACAGCACTCCAGCCTGGGCAACAGAGCGAGACTCTGTCTCAAAAAAAAAAAATTAGCCAGGCATGGTGGCATGTGCTTGTAGCTGAAGCTGAGGTGGGAGGCTGAGGTGGGAGGATCACTTGAGCCCGGGAGTTCAAGGCTGCAGGGAATTATGATTACACCACTGCACTCCAGCCTGAGGCAGAGCAAGACCTTGTCTTTAAAATATAGATAAATAAAATAAATAAGAAAGAGTGTAGCCTAGGGCTTATAAGAGGCCGCAGAGCCGGCCTCTCTGGCCCTGCCGCTGGTTAAATTTGAGACTTTAGGAAAGTGAATTAACCTCTCTGGGTTTCCTGTCTGTAAACGGGGATGATGATGATTCTGAATTCATGTGGCCCTTCCTCGAAGAGTAACAGAGCAAGAAATTGAATCTCAGCGCATCCGAGGCCAGAGCCCAGGTAGCACCCATAGCTCTGACCTATTGTCTGTCTGTCTTCTCTGCAGTTCTGACAGCCCCATGGCCCCAGCAGGCCTCTGAGCCCCACCATGGGCAGCTTGTACTCGGAGTACCTGAACCCCAACAAGGTCCAGGAACACTATAATTATACCAAAGAGACGCTGGACACGCAGGAGACGACCTCCCGCCAGGTGGCCTCGGCCTTCATCGTCATCCTCTGTTGCGCCATCGTGGTGGAAAACCTTCTGGTACTCATTGCAGTGGCTCGAAACAGCAAGTTCCACTCGGCAATGTACCTGTTTCTGGGTAACCTGGCTGCCTCCGATCTGCTGGCAGGCGTGGCCTTCGTAGCCAATACCTTGCTCTCTGGCTCTGTCACGCTGAGGCTGACGCCCGTGCAGTGGTTTGCCCGGGAGGGCTCTGCCTTCATCACGCTGTCCGCCTCTGTCTTCAGCCTCCTGGCCATCGCCATCGAGCGCCACGTGGCCATTGCCAAGGTCAAGCTGTACGGCAGCGACAAGAGCTGCCGCATGCTCCTGCTCATCGGGGCCTCGTGGCTCATCTCTCTGGTCCTCGGTGGCCTGCCCATCCTTGGCTGGAACTGCCTGGGCCACCTTGAGGCCTGCTCCACTGTCCTGCCTCTCTACGCGAAGCATTATGTGCTGTGCGTGGTGACCATCTTCTCCATCATCCTGTTGGCCATCGTGGCGCTGTACGTGCGCATCTACTGCGTGGTCCGCTCAAGCCACGCTGACGTGGCTGGCCCGCAGACCCTGGCCCTGCTCAAGACGGTCACCATCGTGCTAGGTGTCTTTATCGTCTGCTGGCTGCCTGCCTTCAGCATCCTCCTTCTGGACTATGCCTGTCCCGTCCACTCCTGCCCGATCCTCTACAAAGCCCACTACTTTTTCGCCTTCGCCACCCTGAATTCGCTGCTCAACCCTGTCATCTACACGTGGCGCAGCCGGGACCTGCGTCGGGAGGTGCTTCGGCCGCTGCAGTGCTGGCGGCCGGGGGTGGGGGTGCAAGGACGGAGGCGGGACGGGACCCCGGGCCACCACCTCCTGCCACTCCGCAGCTCCAGCTCCCTGGAGAGGGGCATGCACATGCCCACGTCGCCCACGTTTCTGGAGGGCAACACGGTGGTCTGAGGTGGGGGTGGACCAACAACCAGGCCAAGGCAGAGGGGTTCATGGAGAGGCACTGGGTGACCCCAGACAGAGACGTGGGGCTGCCGAGCCAGATGCCCCCGCCCCACAGACCTGGGTGATGTTGCAAATATTTCACACCTGGAAAGGCCAGATAAGGCACTGACTAGTCAGTCACATAGCAGTGTTGCAGTGGGGTCCTGAGGGCCAGTCCGGTGACTGGTGTGACCCCTTTAGAACTGGATCCTGGGGAGTCCAGGGCAGGGGACCTGTGAAGAGCCAGGGTGAGGGCAGGCAGCATTTAAGGGGACTTCAGGGCAGGAGCGCTTTACTACTTGGTACAAAGGATTTTTTTTTTTTTTTTTTTTTTTT
>NW_012099432.1:595455-597214 GCF_000951045.1 Mandrillus leucophaeus | reverse complement strand
GACTGAGGTCCATTCCTCATTCTCAGACCTCATTGGTCAATTGCACTATTTGGGGCACAAGTGGGAAAAACCAGTGTGGGTGGCTGGGGAAGGCTTTGGGACTCTTGATGTGGGGTAGGGCGCAACTTGAGAAAATTCTGGGGGCGATGTTTGCACAGACACCCTCCTTTCAGAAACAGCCACCCCCAGGCTATTTTTGGGTCCACACCTGCAGCCCCAGCTAAAGTACCAGGTCTCCCGAGCAAGGCAGAGAGAAGCCTTGAGCCTGAACCCTGCTGTGTCTTCTTTCAAGATTTTTTTTGTTTTGACACGGTTTCAAGATTTTTGTTTTGTTTTGTTTTTCAGATGGAGTCTACTCTGTCACCCAGGCCGGAGTGGGGCAGTGGTTCAATCTCCGTTCGCTGCCACCTCCACCTCCTGGGTTCAAGCAATTCTCCTGCTTTAGCCTCCCGAGTAGCTGGGACTATAGGCACCTGCCACCACGCCTGGCTAATTTTTGTATTTTTAGTAGAGACAGGGTTTCACTATGTTGGCCAGGCTGGTTTCAAACTCCTGACCTCAAGTGATCTGCCTGCCTTGGCCTCCCAAAGTGCTGGGATTACAGGTATGAGCCACTGTGCCCGGCCTTCATCTTTCAACTTATATTGAATGGAGCATGGGAGTGGCAGTGGCTAGGGACATTTCCTAGGGACACTCTCCCCTAACCTGCCCCAGAAGGATTTCACAAAAACCTGTGGATAATGGAAGGGATGTTACGGTACAAACGTATATTTATGTGTGTGTGTGTGGGTGTGCGCATAGGTGTGATGTCTGTGACCCCCCTCTCCCCATTACATTTCCCCAGAATGAATGCTGTCCTGTCTTCTCATGTCTGTGTTGAAGCTGCCAAAGTCAGGGAGCTCTGGTCCTGCCCAGACCCCTTTGGAATTGCTGGCCCCTCCCCCCACTGGAGAGCTAGGGTGCAGCTCACCTTGGGGAAGGAAACCTCATGCCTCAGAGTAATTTCTTGTGAATGCGAAGCCTGGGGGAGCGGGTCTTTGTGGGGCAAGGAGCCAGTCAGGGGCTTGTTTCCTCTCATAGAGCTCCCCAGACATGCCCCCGCAATGCCTGAAACCCAGACCTAGGCTAATAAACGGTTCAGTTTCTCTTTCTGGTGGTTGGTGTGTCTTTTCAGGGAGCACTTTCCCCCAGGAGCGCCCCATGGCTGGGCTGGATGGAACGGGAGGGGGGCTGCTGCCTGAGTAACTCATCCTTTGCCAACCTTCCCATTCTGTGCCCCTGACACCCTTAACCTGGCCTGAGCCAGGAGAAAACAGAGGTCAACCGGGATCTTTCTCAGGGGCAACTCTCCTGCCCCTCCCGGGGATTAACTAGGCCTGGGATCTCCCTACTTTCCCTGAAAGAGACAGCCTGGCGGGTGGTGGGAGGCTCTTACATCCTCCCAGTTGTATGTGCCTCCCGGGGAGCTGGAGAGATGGTTTGAGGAGGGTACAAAGAACCCAGATACCCACCCTTAGACTCGGTGTTCCCAAAAGTAATGGCTGATCTCCACCGAGCACTTTCCAGGTGTAAAGACTTGACTGCTCAGGAGGTAGAAGTTACTATAAACTCTCATGGAAGTGTGAGTTCAGAGAGATCAAGCAAACTGCTCAGAGTCACACAGCACTAGTCGGGGTAGCGCCTGTCTGAGTTTGAACCCAAGCAGGCTGACTCGAGACCACACTGGATCCACCACTGGGCTAGAGAGAGGCCACTCAGC
>NW_012099432.1:589418-593645 GCF_000951045.1 Mandrillus leucophaeus | reverse complement strand
GCTCACTGCAAGCTCTGCCTCCCGGGTTGACTCCATTCTCCTGCCTCAGCCTCCTGAGTAGCTGGGACTACAGGCCACCCGCTACCTCGCCCGGCTACTTTTTTGTACTTTTTAGTAGAGACGGGGTTTCACCGTGTTAGCCAGGATGGTCTCGATCTCCTGACCTTGTGATCCACCGTCTCAGCCTCCCAAAGTGCTGGGATTACAGGCTTGAGCCACCGCACCCAGCCTATGCAATGACTTTTAATGGCAAAAACTGCAATGACTTTAGCACCAACCCAATATATATCAATTTATCTGTGTCTACCCCCATTAAAATACAAGCACCATGAATATAGGACTGCACCTGCCTTATTTACTAATGTGTCTCCAGCGTTTTGTTTTTTTTTGAGAGAAGGTCTCACTCTGTTACCCAGGCTTGAGTGCAGCGGTGCAATCACAGCTCACTGCAGCCTCAACCTCATGGGCTCATGGGCTCAGATGATCCTTCCACCTCAGGCTTCCTAGTAGCTGGCATTATAAGCCTGCTAATTTTCTTCTTTTGTAGAGACATGGTTCTGCCGTGTTGCCCAGGCTGGTCTTGAATTCTTGGGCTTAAGAGATCTCCCTGCCTCAACCTCCCAAAGTGCTGAGATTACAGGTGTGAACCTCCTTGCCTGGCTATTTATAGCTCTCTAGCATCTTTTTTTTTTTTTTTTTCATGCAGGGTCTGGCTCTGTCACTCAGGCTGGAGTGCAGAGGCGTAATCACAGCTCACTGCAGCCTTGACCTCCTGGGCTCAAGCCATCCTCCCACCTCAATCTCCCAAGTAGGTGGAGCTACACGTATGTGCCAACACACTGGCCTACTTTTTTTGTATTGTTTGTAGAGACAGGGTTTCACCATGTTGCCCAGGTTGGTCTTAAACTCCTGGGCTCAGTGCTCCGCCCACCTCAGCCTTCTAAAGTGCTGGGATTACAGGCATGAGTCACCACGCCCGGTTATCTCTAACATCTTAAACACTATTTAGCATGTTCCCACCCCAGGGCCTTTGCACCTGCTGTTCCCTCTGCCTGGAATGCCTACACACCTACACACAGTAGGTCCTCAATAAATGCTTGTTGAATAAATAAAGCAAAAGCAAATGATGGTCATGTCAGTGAGTGTTAAGTGCTAGGAAGAAAATAAAATAGGGCCAGACGCGGTGGCTCATGCCTGTAATTCCAGCATTTTGGGAGGCCGAGGCGAGCAGATCACCTGAGGTCAGGAGTTTGAAACCAGCCTGGCCAGCATAGTGATACCTCATCTCTACTAAAAGTACAAAATTAGCCAGGTGTGGTAGTGGGCATCTGTAATCCCAGCGACTCCAGAGGCTGAGGCTGGAGAATTGCTTAAACCTGGGCGCTGGAGTTTGCAGTGAGCCGAGATCACGCCTTTGCACTCCAGCCTGGGCAACAAAAGTGAAACCCCGTCTAACAAAAAGAAAAGAAAAGAACTAAAAAAAATTACAGGCATGGTGACTCATGCCTGTAATCCCAGCACTTTGGGAGGCCGAGGCGGGCGGATCACCTGAGGTCAGGAGTTTTTTGTTTGTTTGTTTGTTTGTTTGTTTGTTTGAGACAGAGTCTTGTTCTGTCACCCAGGCTGGAGTGCAATCTACTCACCGCAACCTCCACCTCCTGAGTTCAAGAGATTCTCCTGCCTCAGCCTCCCGAGTAGCTGGCATTACAGGCAGGTGCCACCAAGTCTGGCTAATTTTTGTATTTGTAGTAGAGACGGGGTTTTCACCATGTTGGTCAGTCTGGTGTCAAACTCCCGGTCTCAAGTGATCCACTCGCCTTGGCCTCCCAAAGTGCTGGGATTACGGGCGTGAGCCACTGTGCCCAGCCAAGGTCAAGGGTTTGAAACCAGCCTGGCCAGCATGGTGAAACCCTCTCTCTACCAAAAATACAAAATTAGGCCATGTGCCTAATTTTGGGATTATGCCTATAATTCCAGCACTTTGGGAGGCCAAGGCGGGTGGTTCATGAAGTCAGGAGTTCAAGACCAGCCTGGCCAACATGGTGAAACCCTGTCTGTACTAAAAATACAAAAATTAGCCGGGCGTGGTGGCATGCGCCTGTAGTCCCAGCTACTTGGGAGGCTGAGGCAGGAGAATTGCTTGAACCTGGGAGGCAGAGGTTGCAGTGAGTCAAGATCGTGCCACTGCACTCCAGCCTGGGCAACAGAGTGAGACTCTGTCTCAAAAAAAAAACTTAGCTGGGTGTGGTGGTGGGCGCCTGTAATCACAGCTAGCCTGGAGGCTGAGGCTGGAGAATTGCTTGAATCCGGGAGGTGGAGGTTGCAGTGAGCCAAGATTGTGCCTTTGCTCTCCAGCCTGGGCAACAGGAGCGAAACTCCATCCCCCACCCCCCCCCCAAAAAAGGTGGCATTTGTCCCCTGGACAGAACTGCTGCTGCTGTCACCATCTCTGACTAATATTGCCCAGGTCTCACCACCGCCACCAGGCCTTGGGGAAGCCGCAGAGCAGCTGCAGCCGACAGGCCAGCCAGACCCCCACCCGTGCTGCCCCACAGCCCCTGCAGATGGGGCCCTGCGCCTACAAGATCAGTCAGTTCCTGGACTATCCGACCACTGAGAGTGACCTGTCCATGTGTGAGGGCTTCACTGAGGCCCCGAAGCAGTACAAGTACAACCATGGTCTGAGCTCCCTGCCCTGAAAATGTCAGTGCAGACTCGGGGGCCAGCCCTGCACCCACCTCTACCCCTCGCCCACAGCCGGACCACAACACCAGATTGTACCTGGATAGCTGGGATTGGAAGTGAGGAGGAGGTTTCTCACCCCACAGATAACCCAAGACACAAATGTGCAATTAAAAGAGTTTATTTTAGACCACAAAAACAAATGAAAACAAAACAAACAAACAAACAAAAAACAAAGAAAAAAAGAAAAGAAAATAGTGCCAGGTGCTGTAGCTCATGCCCATAATCCCAGCACTTTGGAATGCTGAGGTGAGCGGATCACCTGAGGTCAGGATTTTGAAATCAGCCTGGCCGCATGGCGAAACCCCATCTCTACTAAAAATACAAAATTAGCCAGGCGTGGTGGTGAGTGCCTGTAATCCCAGCTACTTGGGAGGCTGAGGCAGGAGAATTGCTTGAACCCGGGAGGTGGAAGATGCAGTGAGCCAAGATCACACCATTGCACTCCAGTCCAGCCTAGGCAACAAAAGTGAAACTCCGTCTCAAAAAAAAAAAAAGAAAAGAAAAAGAAATAGGCGGGCGCGGTGGCTCATGCCTGTAATCCCAGCACTTTGGGAGGCCGAGGCAGGCGGATCACCAGACCAGGAGATTGAGACCGTCCTGGCTAACACTGTGAAACCCCGTCTCTACTAAAAATACAAAAAATTAGCTGGGTGTGGTGGTAGGCGCCTGTAGTCCCAGCTGCTCAGGAGGCTGAGGCAGGAGAATGGGGTGAACCTGGGAGGCGGAGCTTGCAGTGAGCTGAGACTGTGACACTGCACTCCAGCCTGGGCGACAGAACCAGACTCCGTCTCAAAAGAAAAAAGAAAAAAGAGAAGGAAATAAAATAGGGCCAGGTATGATGACTCATGCCTGTAATCCCAGCCCTTTGGAAGGCCAAGGCAGGAGGCTCACTTGGGGCCAGGAGTTTGAGATGAGTCTGGGCAACATAGTGAGACCCCATCTGTAAAAATAAGTAAATAAATACATATATACCCTGGTGTGGTGGTATGTGTCTATAGTCCTGGCCACTCTGGAGGCGGAGGTGGGAGGATTCTTTGAGCCCAGGTGACTGAGGCTGCAGTGAGCTATGGGCATGCCACTGCACTCCAGCCTGGGCAACAGAGTGAGACCCTGTCTCAAAAAATAAAGTCTAATGTGTGCTCGTGTGCTGGGCACTGTTAGAATCATTTGACATCTGCAAACTTCTGGAATCCTCACAATAATCCTATAGAGTAGGTGCTATTAATGGCTTTTTGACAGATAAAGAAACTGAGGCACAGAGAGGTTAAGTAATTCACCCAAGGTCAAGTAGCATGGGAGTCAAGGGGCCAGGATTGGAACTCAGGCAGTGATTGAAGACCACAATCATATCTTTTTGATTGTTTGTTTTTGAGACAGAGTCTGGCTCTGTCGCCCAGGCTGGAGTGCAGTGGCGCGATCTCGGCTCACTGCAAGCTCCGCCTCCTGGGTTTACGCCATTCTCCTGCCTCAGCCTCCCGAGTA
>NW_012099432.1:582113-584143 GCF_000951045.1 Mandrillus leucophaeus | reverse complement strand
GCGGTGAGCTGAGATCCCGCCATTGCACTCCAGCCTGGGCAACAAGAGCGAAACTCCATCTCAAAAAATAAAATAAAATAAAATAAAAAGTAGGCCTTGCACTATATTCTGTTTTGTTGTTGTTTTGGAGACAGGGTCTTACTCTGTCACCCAGGCTGGAGTGCAGTGGTGCCATCTCAGCTCACTGCAGCCTCAACGTCCCAGGCTCAAGTGATTCTCTTGCCTCAGCCTCCCGAGAAGCTAGGACTGTAGGCACTTGCCACCAAGTTTGGCTACTTTTTAAATTTTTTATTTGTAGACACGGGCTTTTCCTGTATTCCCTAAGCTAGACTCAAACTCCTGGGCTCAAGCGATTCTCCCACCTTGGCTTCCCAAAGTGCTGGGATTACAGGTGTGAGTCACTGTGCCTGGCCCTTGCACCATATTCTAAGAAGCATTCTTGGCTCCATAATTCGGAGCAGCACTGTCATGAGCATTACAAATAGGACTACTGTGAGGCAGGCAGGGACTGAATTTTACATATTATTGAATTTTAATTAACAGAAATCATTAGCTATAATATTGGACAGCACAATTCTGGGTTTCATATTTCTAGTTTCTGCAGCCTCTGAGCAACTGAGCTGTTTTGATTTTTGATTACTATCTCAACAATTTTTCTTTCTTTTTTTTTTTTTTTTTGAGATGGAGTCTCACACTGTCGTCTGGGTTGGAGTGCAATGGCAGGTCTCAGCTCACTGCAACCTCTGCCTCCCGGATTCAAATGATTCTCCTGCCTCAGCCTCCCGAGTAGCTGGGATTATAGGTGCCCACCAGGCCCAGCTAACTTTTTTTTTTTTTTTTTTTTTATTTTTAAGTAGAGACAGGGTTTCACTATGTTGGCCAGACTGGTCTTGAACTCCTGACTTTGTGATTTACCCGTCTTGGCCTCCCAAAGTGCTGGGATTACAGGTGTGAGCCACCATGCCCAGCCCATCTCAACAATTTTTTTTTTTTTTTTTTTTTTTTTTTTTTTTTTTGAGGGGGGGTTCACGTCTGGCCCCTTTTTCCCAGCTAATTTTTTTTTTTTTTTTTTTGAGGCAGAGTTTCGCTCTTGTCTCCCAGGCTGGAGTACAGTGGCGCGGTCTTGGCTCACTGCAACCTCTGCCTCCCAGGTTCAAGCGCTTCTCCCACGTCAGCCTTCCGAGTAGCTGGGATTACAGGTGTGCACCACCACACTCAGTACACTGGCTGCACACTCACACCCAGTGAGATGGAGTCTTGCACTGTTGCCCAGGCTGGAGTGCAATAGCCCGATCTCGGCTCACTGCAACCTCCGCCTCCCAGGTTCAAGAGATTCTCCTTGTCTCAGCCTCTCAAGTAGCTGGGATTGCAGGCGCCCGCAACCACGCCTGGCTATTTTTTTTTTTTTGTATTTTTAGTAGAGACAGGGTTTCACCATGTTGGCCAGGCTGGTCTTGAACTCCTGACCTCATGATACACCCGCCTCAGCCTCCCAAAGTGCTGGGATAACAGGCATGAGCCACCGCGCCCGGCCCATGGTCACATCTGATCCTCCTCAATATCTGGATCTGAGGATCCTGTTTGTTGATAGCTCTCAAATCTTGGGGCCCAAATTAAAGTGGTCCTTCCAGCAGGAAACACAAGATGACTTTCACCTCCTTTTTTCCTCAGGGAGGCTATTACCTAACAGGGACCAACAAAGGAATGACCTGGAAGAACCTGCTTAAATGCAAATTCTCAACCTCTGTGGTCAGAGATTCTGACAAAACAGGTCTGGAATGGACCTAGAAATGTGTGGGGTTTTTTTTACCAGGAACCCCTGGTAATTTAAAAATATGTAGTCCTTGGCCGGGCACAGTGGCTCACGCCTGTAATCCCAGCACTTTAGGAAGCCGTGGCGGGTGGATCACCTGAGGTCGGGAGTTCGAGACCAGCCTGACTGACATGGAGAAACCCTGTCTCTACTAAAAATACAAAATACAAAATATAAAATACAAAATACAAAAAAAAAATAATAATACAGAAAAGGT
>NW_012099432.1:578763-580168 GCF_000951045.1 Mandrillus leucophaeus | reverse complement strand
TTTTTATTTTTAAGTAGAGACAGGGTTTCACTATGTTGGCCAGACTGGTCTTGAACTCCTGACTTTGTGATTTACCCGTCTTGGCCTCCCAAAGTGCTGGGATTACAGGTGTGAGCCACCATGCCCAGCCCATCTCAACAATTTTTTTTTTTTTTTTTAAGACAGCGTTTCACTCTTGTTGCCCAGGTTGGAATGTAATGGTGCAGGCTTGGCTCACTGCAACCTCCACCTCCTGGGTTCAGGTGATTCTCCTGACTCAGCCTCCCAAGTAGCTGGGATTATAGGCACACGCCACAATTTTGTATTTCTAGTAGAGACAGGGTTTCACCATTTGGCTAGAGTGATCTCGAACTCCTGACCTCAGGGGATCCGCCTGCCTCAGCCTCCCAAACTACTGGGATTACAGGCGTGAGCCACTGCACCTGGCCAAAACAAGGCATTCTCTAACATAACCTCAGTAAAATGATCAAAAGCAGGAAATCTGCAAACCTAATTAGATTTCCCCATTGTCACATCGCTGACCTTTATAGCAAAAGAAAATCCCAGATCACTTGTTTCCAGTTGTCTTTTTAGTTTCTTTCACTGAGATCAATTTCTGAGCCTTTTTGTCTTTTGTGACCTTGACGTTTTAACAAAGTGTAGGTCAGTTATTAGGCAGAATGGCTTTCAACTTGGGTTTGTCTGCCGTTTCCTTATGATTAGATTCAGGTTGTGCCTTTTTGGCAGGAAGACCCCAGCCTGACATCAATTGGTCCCATTACTGGTGATGTTAATTTTGACCACTTGGTTAAGTGGTATCTGCCAGGTGTCTCTGCTACAAAGTTACTGCTTTCCGATTTGTAATTATTAAGTTTCTTGTGGGGAGGTACTTTGAGATTCTATAAATATACTGTTATTCATCAGACTTTCACTCTTTCAGGATTCATTCTTGCCTGAATCAATTATTATTCAATGGTTTTTTGTTTTGTTTTGTTTTATTTTTGAGACAGTGTCTCACTCTGTCACCCAGGCTAGGGTGCAGTGGTGTGATCACAGCTCACTACAGCCTCGACCTCCCAGGCCCAAGCAATCCTCCTGCCTCAGCCTCTCAAGTAGCTGGGGCTACAGGTGCAAGCTGCCATGTCTGGCTAATTTTTGTAAAGAAGGGTTGGTTTCGCCATGTTGCCTAGGCTGGTCTCCAATTCTTGGGCTCAAGTAATCCACCTACCTTGGCCTCCCCAAATTATGGGATTATGGGTGTCAGCCACCACACCCAGCCAGCCTCACCGGATATTTTGTAGCAAATCTGAGACCTCAAATAATTTCATTTGTAAATACTCCATTTTTTATCTCTAAAATGTAGCAACACTTTTTTAAAAAATGCTGCAATACCTTTTTTGGGCAGGGCGTGGTGGCTCACTCCTGT
>NW_012099432.1:565288-576608 GCF_000951045.1 Mandrillus leucophaeus | reverse complement strand
GAGTAGCTGGGACTACAGGCGCCCACCACTATGCCCGGCTAATTTTTTGTATTTTTTTTAGTAGAGACGGGATTTCACCATGTTAGCCAGGATAGTCTCGATCTCCTGACCTCGTGACCCACCCGGCTCGGCCTCCCAAAGTGCTGGGATTACAGGCATAAGCCACCACGCCTACAAACAGTTTCTAAACCATCTCTCCATCCTCATATCTAGCCATTTTTTCCCATTTGTCTACAAAGCTGACATACTTGCCCAAAATTTGGACACCCGATACTGCCATCTTCCCCCTTTTATTGGACAGATTTAACTATTCTCGGATAAGACATTCAAAGAAACCAATGCCACCACCCTTCCTTGAATGTCTCATCCAGGAATAGTCAAGTCTGTCCAAAAAAAGGAAAATGAAGTGGGTCGGATGTGATTCATTTTTGTCGGCAATTGTGGTGGCATAGCTGTTAAAAGTGCATACTATCAAGTTAGGAAAAGCAGATTTGAATCTCACATCCAACACTCAACAACCCAAGTAGACTTTGGGGATGGCACATGACAACTGTCAGCTGGCCTCATCTGTTAAATAAGTACGTTACCTTTTTTTTTTTTTTTTTTTTTTTTGAGATGGAGTCTCACTCTGTGTCCCAGGCTAGAGTGCAGTGGTGCGATCTCAGCTCACTGCAACCTCCGCCTCCCAGGTTCAAGCGATTCTCCAGCCTCTGCCTCCCCAGGAGCTGCGATTACAGGTGCCCACCACCACGTCCAGCTATTTTTTTGTATTTTTAGTAGAGACGGGGTTTCATCATGTAGCCATGCTGGTCTCAAACTCCTAGCTTCAAGTGATTCACCTGCCTCGTGATCCGCCCGCCTTCGCCTCCCAAAGTGCTGAGATTACAGGCGTGAACCACTGCACCCGGCTCATTACTTTAGTAGCAAAGATCGCAATTACCTCTGCACCAACTAATGATCCCCAACTTGCCAATTGCTTCTGGAGAATCAGCTGTGCTTAATTGGTGGTTTTTTTTTTTTTTTTTTTTTTTCCCTCCAGAAAGGGGTCTCCTCATGTGACATCCCTCTGGCTTAATTTAAGGCCAGGGCAGGCCTAGCTTTTATTCCTGCTCACCACGGGGTAGAGAGGAAAACTTTCTTTGCAGTTCAGGAGCGGACACTGTGTGTTTTCACGTCATTCTCCAGGAGGTGGGCAAGTCTCTGGCCTGTGACTGGCATTTTTTTTCTCTAGGGCTTGTGGCTGTCATGGACAATGGCAGGCTGAAGGGGGCTGGGAAGAGTTGAGGGAGGAAGGCAGGGTGTAAGTGGCCTGGAAAGAAGGAAGGAAGCCTAAGTTTGAAGTGGGTGAGAAAAATGAAGATAAGTGCCTTGGTAATTTCTATAAACAGAATTGCACAGTATGTACTCTCCTATGACTGGTTTCTTTCGTGCAATGTAATGTTTTTGAAATTCACATTTGTTTGTTTGTTTTTTTCTGAGATAGGGTCTTGCTGTGTTGCCCAGGCTGGAGTACAGTGGCATAATCATAGCTCACCGCAGCCTTTATCTCCAGGGCTCAAGCATTCCTCCCACCTCAGCTTCCCGAGTAACTGAGACCACAGGCATGTGCCACCATGCCCAGCTAACTTAAATTTTGATTTCTATTTTTTGCTGGGTGCAGTGGCTCATTTCTGTAATCTCAACACTTTGAGATTACCAAAAAAAAAAAAAAAAAAAAAAAAAAAAAAAAAGCTGGGTGTGGTGGTGCATGCCTGTAGTCTCAGCTACTACTTGGGAGCCTGAGGCGGGAGGATTGCTTGAGCCTGGAGGTTGAGGCTGCGGTGAGCTACGATCGCACCCCTGCATACCAGCCTGGGTGTGAGAACAAGACCCTGCCTTTAAAAAAGAAAGTTGATGACCCCTGTGTATAATATTCCATGTGAATAAGTAACTATCTGTTCTACTATTGATCATGCGGTCTTCAGCTTTTGGCTACTGTGAGTAAACTACTATGAACATTTCTTGTTCGTATCAATTGGTAGATATATACACTCATTCCAGGCATGGGATTGGTGGGTCCTGGTCAGCAGTAGACATGGCTTTAGTAAATGTTGCCAAATCATTTTCCAAAGTGGCCATACCATTTGAGACTTCCTCCAGCAACATAGAAGAGTTCTGGTTTTGCCAACCCCGGGAAAAAAAATTTGTTTCATTTGCGTGTGCGTGTGAGGGTGATACTGTATTGAGGTTTGAGTTTGCATTTCCCTGATGACTAATGAAGTTGAGCAGCTTCCCACGTTAGCCTTGGCCATCTGGGCATCCTCTTTTGTGAAGTGCCTGTTTAGCTCTTTTAGCCACTAAGTAAAAAAGTGATTGTCTGTCATTAAATTGAAGGAGTTCTATATGTATTATAGGTATGACGTATGTCTGTGGCTTTTTTTTTTTTTGAGATGGAGTCTTGCTCTGTCATCCAGGCTGGAGTGCCGTGGCGCGATCTCGGCTCACTGCAACCTCCGCCTCCTGGGTCAAGCAATTCTTCCGCCTCAGCCTCCCAAGTTGCTGGGATTACTGGCGCCCACTACTGTGCCTGGCTAATTTCTGTATTTTTAGTAGAGGCAGGGTTTCACCATGTTGGCCAGGCTGGTCTCAAACTCTTGACCTCGTGATCCACCCGCCTCAGCCTCCCAAAGTGCTGTGATTACAGGTGTAAGCCACCATGCCTGGCCATCTGTGGCCTCCTTTTCAAAGGCATCTTTGGATGAACCAAAACTCATCTTCAGCTGGGAGTGGTGGCTCACACCTGTTATCCCAGCACTTTGGGAGGCCAAGGTGGAAGAGTCACTTGAGGCCAGGAAGTCGAGACCTGCCTGGGCAACATAGTGAGACCCTGTGTCGACAAAAAAAAAAAAAAAAAAAAATTAGCCGGGTGTGGTGGTACATACCTATAGCCCCAGCTACTAGCTACTCTGGAGGCTGAGGTGAGAGGATCACTTGAGCCCAGGAGTTCAATATTGCAGTAAGCTGTGATTGTGCCACTACACTCCAAGCTGGGAGACAGATCCTCTCTCAAAAAACAAAACAAAACCCAAAAACTCCTTTTCATAGAGTCCAGCATATTTTCTTTTATGACTAATGTACTTTGTGTCCTGCTGAAGAAACGCTTGCCTGTCCACAAGTCACATAGCTGTTCTGTGTTTTATTTCAAAAGCTTTCTTGACTTTGCTTTTGTATTTAGATATGCAAGGTGTCTGAGCTGTGTGTTTTGTTTTTGTTTTTGTTTGAGACAGGGTCTTACTGTCACCCAGGTGGGAGCACAGTGGTGTGATCACGGCTCATTGCAGCCTCAACCTCTTTGGGCTCAGGTGATCCTCCCAACTCAGCCTCCAGAGTAGCTGGGACTACAGGTGCCTGCCGCCGTGTCCAGCTAATTTTTTTTTTTTTTTTTTTTGAGAGGGAGTTTTGCTCTTGTTGCCCAGGCTGGAGTGCAATGGCGTGATCTCAGATCTCAGCTCACTGCAACCTCTGCCTCTCAGGTTCAAGCGATTCTCCTACCTCAGCCTCCCAAGTAGCTGGGATTACAGGCATGCGCCACCATGCCCAGCTAATTTTGTATTTTTAGTGGAGAAGGGGTTTCACCATGTTGGTCGGGCTGGTCTTGAACTCCTGACCTCAGGCGATCTAGCTTGTCTAATTTTTATATTTTTTTGTAGAGACAGTCTTGTCATGTTGCCCAGGCTGGTCTTGAACTCCTGGACTCAAGCAAATCTGCCTGCCTCATCCTCCCAGATTGCTGGGATTACAGGTGTGAGCCACTGCCCAGCCTGTTGGTAATTTTTTTTTTTTTTTTTTTTTTTTTGAGACAGAGTCTCGCGCTGTCGCCCAGGCTGGAGTGCGGTGGCCGGATCTCAGCTCACTGCAAGCTCCACCTCCCAGGTTCACGCCATTCTCCTGCCTCAGCCTCCCAAGTAGCTGGGACTACAGACGCCCTCCACCACGCCTGGCTATTTTTTTGTATTTTTTAGTAGAGATGGGGTTTCACTGTGTTAGCCAGGATGGTCTCGATCTCCTGACCTCGTGATCCACCTGCCTCGGCCTCCCAAAGTGCTGGGATTACAGGCTTGAGCCACCGTGCCCGGCCACCTGTTGGTAATTTTGATGGATATTTGTAAACTGAGCATTTAATGTGGGGAGAACGGGCGTCATACCCTCTCTCATCTGTGTAGGGCTCCATAATGCTTTATTGGGTGCTAACTATATCCTGGGTGCTTTGCTAGGCACTGGGCATCGGTGGGGGTATGGCTGACATAAATCTCAAAATATATGATCAACAGCTGGGGTAAAGGCTCTGAAGGAAAGGGCTTGGCTTCTAAAAGACTATGGAACAGAGACCTGAAAGGGCCAGGGGAGGTTAGGAAAGGCTCCTTGAGGGAGGTCACGGCTGAGCCACAATAGGGAGGATAATTGTAGATTATCCAAGCAGGAGAACCGAGCATGTAGAATAGGACTTTCCAAGCTAAGGATACAGCACATGCAGAAGCCTTGCAATACATATCTCTGGCTGCATTAACAACAAGCCTCAAACCTCAGTGGCTCAGAACAACACCCAGGCATTATATCCTGTGGTTTCTGCGGGCTGGGAATTTGGGAGCAGCTCTCTTAGGGGTCTTTTATGAGGTTACAGTCAGATATCATCCAGGGTTCCACTCATCTGCAGGTCAGATGGGGGCTGGAGTGCTGCTACCTCCAATGTGGCTTACTCACCTGGCTGATAAATTGGTTTCTCTTCCTATGGGCCTCCCTGCAGGGCTGCTTGAGCATCCTTACAATATGGCAGCTGGTTTCCCAGGGAATGAAAGGTGGTGCTGCAGTGCCTTTTATGATCTAGCCTTGGAAGTCACTCACCTTCCCTTGGCCACATAAACTGACCATGACTATGGAAGAAGGGAGAAGGCTTGGCAGGGTATGAATACCAAGAGGCAAGAGACATCGAGGGCCTTCTTGGAGGCTGGCCACCATAGGTCTTAGGCAGAAAGAGGCTGGGACTGTCCATAATGTGGCTCAGCTGGAGTGGGTTAATAGGTGGGTGGCAGGAGATGAAAGGACAGGACGGGGCTGGGCACTGAGGCCTTGTGGGCTGCAGTGGAGAGGGTGGGCTTGGGTTTATCCTAAGATCCCTGAGAAGTCATTCAGGGGCATTCAGTGAGGTAGGGAGGAGCTAACATGATCAGATCTGGATTCTGACGAACTTCCTCCATGGTGAATGGATGGTGAAGGGGCCAAGTAGCAGCCCAGGAACGAGGCTGGGCAGGCATCCAGGAGAAAGGTGAGGGTGACCTGGGCCAGGGGCCCAGGAGGAGCAGATCAGTTGACTCAAGGGCTCTTTGAAGGAAAAACCCGCAGGGCTTGGCAGCAAGCCTCTTGTGATCCCAACAGAGAGCTGTCCGCCTGCTCAAAGGCTCCATGAGGAGTAGGCGGCTCTACCCAGCACACACTATGGGACTTGGGTTTCTGCAGATCTGGTTCCTGGCTTGGGCAAGTCACTTGAGCCTGGAGAGAGTACTTCTGAGGCCCTTCCGGGGTGAGGGTGGTAAAGTGTCCCCATTGTTACTGAGTGCTGCTGTTCCTGCCCAGGGCCTCTGATGGGCCTAGCACTGAGCACGGTGTCTGGGATGACTCAGCTTCAGCCTTCTGACTGACCGTGGCTCAGGACATGTGGCCAGCTCTCCACCAGTCCTTGTGCTCGGGGCTGCCTGGACCTCGGTTAGACTGATCTCTGGGCCTCTCCTAGCCTTCCTGGAATGTGGCCTGGGAAGCAAGGAGCTATGACCTGGCAGATCTTTCCTTTTCATTTAATTTTTTTCTTTTTGGTGGGGACAGAGTCTTGTTCTGTCGCCCAAGGTGGAGTGCAGTGGCCTGATCTTGGCTCACTGCAACCTCCACCTCCCAGGTTCAAGCGATTCTTGCACCTCAGCCTCCTGAGTAGCTGAAATTACAGGCGCCTGCTACCATGCCCAGCTCATTTTTGTATTTTTAGTAGAGACGAGGGTTCACCGTGGTGGCCAGGCTGGTCTCGAACACCTGACCTCAAGTGATCCACTTGTGTTGGCCTCCCAAGGTGCTGGGATTATAGGTATGAGCCACCATGACCGGCCTAGATTTATTTTTTGTTTTTTAGAGATGTGGTCTTGCTCTGTCGCCCAGGCTGGAGTGCAGTAGCACGATTATAGCTCACTGCAGCCTCAAACTCCTGTCCTTAAGCAATCCTGCCTCAGCTTCCCAAAGCGCCAGGATCACAGGCATGAGCCACCATGCCTGGCCTGGCAAGTCTGTCTTGTGGCATGTTAGTGAATGTGACTTTGGAGGCTGAGAGGTGGAGGCAGAGTGAATGCCCACAAAATCAGTACGTGTTTTCTTCTAGAGGTTCCACTTCCTTCTCTCAGGTAAGGCGTGAGCCACTGCACCCGGCCTTTGGTCTTTCTTTTCTTTTCTCCTTCCTTTCTTTTCTCTTTCTTTCTCTGAGATCTTTCTCTCTCTGAGATCTTTCTCTCTCTGAGATCTCTTTTTCTCTTTTTTTCTCTCTCTTTCTCTTTTTCTTTTTCTTTCTCTTTCTTTCTCTCTTTTTCTTTCTCTTTCTCTCTTTCTGTCTGTCTGTCTCTGTCTCTCTGTCTCTTTCTGTCTCTCTTTGTCTCTCTTTCTCTTTCTCTGTCTCTCTTTCTCTGTCTCTCTCTTTCTCTCTGTCGCTGTGTCTCTCTGTGTCTCTCTCTCTGTGTCTCTCTCTCTGTGTCTCTGTGTCTCTTTCTGTGTCTCTTTCTGTGTCTCTTTCTGTGTCTCTTTCTGTGTCTCTTTCTCTGTGTGTGTGTCTGTTTCTCTCTGTGTGTGTCTGCTTCTCTCTGTGTGTCTCTCTCTCTGTGTGTCTCTGTGTGTGTGTGTCTCTCTGTCTCTGTCTCTCTCTGTGTCTCTGTCTCTCTCTCTCTCTTTCTCTTTCTTGATAGAATGTCACTCTGTTGCCCAGGCTGGAGTACAGTGGCACAATCTCAGCTCACTGCAACCTCTGCCTCCCGAGTTCAAGCGATTCTCCTGCCTCAGCCTCCCAAGTAGCTGGGATTACAGGTGTGCACCACCACACCCAGCTAATTTTCATATTTTTAGCAGAGATGAGGTTTAACCATTTTGGCCAGGCTGGTCTCAAACTTCACCTCAATTGATCCACCTGCCTCGTCCTCCCAAAGTGCTGGGTTTACAGCCATGAGCCACCGCACCTGATCCTTTGTTTGAGATTTCTAGTGTTCAAGTGAACAAAGCAAATGATCCAGGAATTGGAGACAAACCTAGGTTTGTAACTTGATCTGGTTTGGGGTTCTGTTTGTAAAATGGAAATGACACTGTTGTTGTGGGGAAAACAACTTTACTTTTTTTGTTTTGAGACAGGGTCTCGCTCTGTCGCCCAGGTTGGAGTGCAGTGATGTGATCTCAGCTCACTGCAACCTCCACCTCCCAGGTTACGACAATTTTTGAGGTTTTTTTTTTTTTTTTTTTTTTGAGACAGAATTTCCCTCTGTCGCCCAGGCTGGAGTGCAGTGGCCTGATCTTGGCTCACTGCAACCTCCGCCTCCTGGGTTCAATCAATTTTCCTGCCTCAGTCTTGTGGGTAGCTGGGACTACAGGTGCACGCCACCATGCCTGGCTAATTTTCGTATTTTTAGTAGAGACAGGGTTTCACCATGTTGACCAGGCTGGTCTTGACGGCTAACCTCAGGTGATCTGTCCACCTCAGCCTCCCAAAGTGCTGGGATTACAGGTGTGAACCACCATGCCTGGCCTAATTTTTGTGTTTTTAGTAGAGATGGAGTTTCACCATGTTGGCCAGGCTGGTCTCGAACTCCTGACCTCAGGTAATCCATCTGCCTTGGCCTCACAAACTGCTGGGATTACAGGTGTCAAGCCACCACGCCTGGCCTCGTGTTCTATATGTTAATTCAACCTATATTTGCATTCCTCTGGAGCTTGTAGTCTGTGGAGGGGTCAGCATACTAAGGCCTGAAGGCCAAATTTGGCTGGCCATCTGTTTTTATAAAGTTTTACTGGAACACAGTCATACCTACTCATTTACATATTGATGATGACTGTTTCTGCACTTTGATGATGGCAGGGTTGAGTAGTTGGGGCATAGAATGTGTGGCTCATGAAACCTGAAATATTTATCTGGTTCTTTACAGAAAACGTGTGCCAACCCCTGCTTTGTTCTTGTGGGGCAGACAGATTACAATAGATAGTAAATAAGAAAATCTCAGGCTGGGCACAGTGGCTCACGCCTGTAATCCCAACACTATGGGAGGTGGAGGCAGATCACCTGAGGTCAGGAGTTCGAGACCTGCCTGGCCAACATGGTGAAACCCCATCTCTACTAAAAAAATACAAAAAGTTAGCCAGCTGTGGTGGTGGGCGCCTGTAGTCCCAGCTACTCTGGAGGCGAGGCAGGAGAATCACTTGAACCTGGAAGATAGAGGTCACAGTGAGCCAAGGTTGTGCCACTGCACTCCAGCCTGGGTGACAGAGCAAGACTCTAAGGGGAAAAAAAAAAGAATCTTTGACAGTGGTAAATGCTACGAAGAAACAGTAATAGTAAAGCATGACTCGGCGGGTAAAGGTTACTCTCCAGTGGTCTGGGGAAGCCTGTTTTGAGGCAATGTTGAGCTGTGTGAATCTTCCAGAAGGCTGATTTGGGCAGAAGTAGCAGCAAAAACAAAGGCTTTGGGGCACTTAAGAACTTGAGAGGCCGGGGCAGTGGCTCATACTTGTAATCCCAACACTTTGGGAGGCTGAGGCAGGAGAATCGCTTGTGCCCAGGAGTTCAAGACCAGCCTGGGCAACATAGTGTCTCTACCAAAAACAAAAACAAACAAAAAAAAACTAGTCAGACATGGTGATGTGTTCCTGTAGTCCCAGCTACTTGGGAGGCTGAGGGGGGATGATTGCTTGAGCCCAGGAGTTGGAGGCTGCAGTGAGCTGTGATTGCACCACTACACTCCAGCATGGGCAACAGAATGAGACCCTGTCTCAAAAATACAAAATTAAAATAAAGCTAGGCTGGGTACAGTGGCTCATGCCTGTAATCCTAGCACTTTGGGAGGCCGAGGTAGGCGGATCACTTGAGGTTGGGAGTTGGAGACCAGCCTGGCTAACATGGTGAAACTCTGTCTCCACTAAAAATACAAAAATTAACCGGGCGTGGTGGTACGTGCCTGTAATCCCAGCTACTCGGGAGTCTGGGGTAGGAGAATCGCTGGAACCCAGTAGGCAGAGGCTGCAGTGAGCCAAGATGACACCACTGCATTCCAGCCTGGGGAAGAAGAGTGAAACTCCGTCTCAAAAAACAACAATGAAAAAAACCCAAAACTGGTGCTCAGTGAAGGGAGGAATAAAACTCACCGAGCAGGACCCCATAAAAATAACAAAATGCTTAGATTTTATTTCAAGAACAATGGGAAGTTCTGGAAGGTTTTAGTGGCGAAGAAGGGGATGGCATGTTCCAGTTTATTTTTGTAAACATTTCTCAGAGCCAGGTGTAGGGGCTCATGCCTGTAATTCCCAGTGCTTTGGGAGGCTAAGGTGGGAGGATTGCTTGAGCCCAGGAGTTTGAGGCTGTAGTGAGCTATGATCGTGTCACTGTACTCCAGCCTGCGGTGACAGTGAGACCCCAGCTGGGGGGTGGTTGTTGTTGTTGTTGTTGTTGTTGTTGTTGTTTTTTAAAAAAAGGCCGGACACATAGCTCACGCCTGTAATTCCAGCACTTTGGGAGGCTGAGGTGGGTGGGATCACTTGAGGTCAGGTGTTTGAGACAAGCCTGGCCAACATGGTGAAACCCCATCTCTACTAAAAATACAAAAAATTAGCTGGACATGGTGGCTCGTTCCTGTAGTCCCAGCTACTTGGAAGGCTGAGGCAGGAGAATTGCTTGAACCTGGGAGATGGAGGTCACAGTGAGCCAAGATTGCACCATTGCACTCTAGCCTGGGCAACAGAGTGAGACTCCATCTCAAAAAAAAAGAAGACCTGGTGGGGTGGCTTACACCTGTAATCCCAGCACTTTGAGAGGCCAAGGTGGGTGTATCACAGGTCAGGAGTTGGCCTGGCTAGCATGTTGAAACCCCGTATTAACTAAAAATACAAAAATCAGCCAGGCGTGGTGGCGAGTGCCTGTAATCCCAGCTACTAGGGAGGCTGAGGCAGGAGAACTGCTTGAATTCGGGAGGCAGAGGTTGTAGTGGGCTGAGATTGTGCCACTGCACTCCAGCCTGGGCGACAGAATAAGACTCCGTCTCAAAATAATAATAATAATAATAATAATAATAATAAATACATAAAATAAAGCTTTCTAGCTGAAGCATTTGGAAGGGATTCTCCAGGGCAGCTGGGAGGTCAGGGAGGAAGCTTCTAGAATGAAGTCCAGGTGCGTGATGATGGCAGTTTGGGTTAGGGTAGCAGGAGCGTGGATAAGTAGAAAGACTTGGCTTGTATTCCAGAGGAAGAACCAGCAGAGCTTGCTAATGTTTAGCATCTGAGGCGAGGAGAGGCATGAAAGGAGATGCCTGGATTTTTCGCCCAAACAACTTGGAAGCAAATTCCAACTTGCAGGGTGCCCTTAAGGCAAATCGTTTCCATATCTCTGTGCTTTTTTACCCGTATCTGGAAGATGGGTCAAGCCATCTCTTCCTGACAAGGTTGACAATGCTGTTACAAAGGAAATCTAGCTTAGAGGAAGTCCCCAATAAATGCAACTGCTCTCCTTGCCTTGAAGTCCCTGAGTAGGAAGTCTGTTCATCTGTCCCTTCTTCTATCTCCTCCCCTGGCTCTAAGGTGGGTTAGGGGTCCTGATCACGAGTTCTGACAGGTTTATGGGCCTAAGGTCCACTCTGGTAAGAATGACTTCTATTATTCCCTTTCTGATCCTATCCTAGTCCAGCTTCCTTCAAGTGCTATCTCTTTGGTCTCCCATGGCCTGGACAGCTGGCCATCCCTGGGGCCACTGTTTTGCCCTCAGGTTCTGGATGAAAGACAGCTGGATTCATGGTCCTTACTGCTGAGTGAGTCTATGATCTTGGGTAAGTGGTGTCTGAGAGTCCTATGTGACGAATATTTCAGGCCATGGCAAGCAGGGTCCTGCTACCTACCTTTATGGTTGTTAAGGATTAAATTAAATAATTCCCAGCCTGGGCAACATGGAACACTCTGTCTCTACAAAAATATATAAAAAAAGGCCGGGCGCGGTGGCTCAAGCCTGTAATCCCAGCACTTTGGGAGGCCGAGACAGGCGGATCACGAGGTCAGGAGATCGAGACCA
>NW_012099432.1:562867-564228 GCF_000951045.1 Mandrillus leucophaeus | reverse complement strand
CACACCAAAAAGCCCCAGGCACAGTGGCTCATGCCTGTAACTGAGCTCAAGAGTTCAAGACTGGCCTGGCCTGGGCAACATAGCGAGACCCTGTCTCTATTTAAAAAAAAAAAAATTGGAAAAGAAAAAAAAGTTATCTAAAGAACCTGGTAGAATACATCAGTGCTGATTCAATATTAACCGCTGGGAATTTGTCTTATTATTCAGTCTTCCTGGGTCCTGCCATGTGTGAGTAATTCATAGCAAACGGGGGGGGGTCTGTGTGAGGGTTCACTTCTGGCCAGAATGACCCTTCCCCACCAGCTGTTGGGGAACTGTGTGTGCGTGAGTGTATACATGCATATAAACACATTCACTGTGAATTTTATAATACAAATATTTTGTAATACAAAAATGAAAAAATATGCCCGAATTTTAAACTCCTTTTTGATGCTTCTTATTGTTGAAGGGAAAGTACTTTTTAGGGCTGGGTGTCATGGCTCATGCCTATAATCCCAGCCCTTTGGGAGGCCGAGGTGGGCGGGTCACTTGAGGTCAGGAGTTCAAGACAAGCCTGGCCAACATGGCAAAACACTCTCTGCTAAATATACAAAGATTAGCCGGGCGTGGTGGTGCACAGCTGTAATCCCAGCTACTCAGGAGGCTGAGGGAGGAGAATCGCTTGAACCCAGGAGGCGGAGGTTGCAGTGAGCTGAGATTGTGCCACTGCACTCCAGCTTGGGTGATAGAGCGAGACTCGGTCTCAAAAAAAAAAAAAACCTTAGCCCTGTTTACTAATAGTATTTTATTTACCATCTTATACATTTTTCAGTGTGCAGTTTAGTATATACACATTGTTGTGCAACAGATGTCTGGAATCATTTTGTAAAACTGAAACTCTTGAACAGTGACTCCTTTTCCTCCTTCCCCCTGTCCTTGGTAACCACTATTCTGCTTTCTGTTTCTAAGATTTTGATTACTTTAGATGCTGCATAAGTGGAATCCTACGGTATTTTATGTTTGTGTGATTAAGTTCTCACTGAGCGTAATATCCTGAAGGTTCATCCATGTTGTAGCATATAATAAGATATTTTTTCAGGCCAGGCGTGGTGGCTCACACCTGTAATCCCAGCAGTTTGGGAGGCCAAGGTAGGCGGATCACGAGGTCAGGAGATCGAGACCATCCTGGCTAACACAGTGAAACCCTGTCTCTACTAAAAATGCAAAAACTTAGCTGAGCATGGCAGCGGGCGCCTGTAGTCCCAGCTACTCTGGAGGCTGAGGCAGGAGAATGGCGTGAATCCGGGAGGCGGAGCTTGCAGTGAGCCGAGATCGCGCCACTGCACTCCAGCCTGGGCGACTGAGCGAGACTCCGTCTCAAA
>NW_012099432.1:554569-556252 GCF_000951045.1 Mandrillus leucophaeus | reverse complement strand
AAAAAAAAAAAAAAAAAGATATTTTTATTTTTTCTTTTTTGAGAAAGATATTTTTCTTTTTTCTTTTTTGAGACGGAGTGTCACTTTTGTCACCCAGGCTGGAGTGCAATGGCGGGATCTCGGCTCACTGCAACCTCACCTCTTAGGTTCAAGCGATTGCCTTGCCTTAGCCTCTTGAGTAGCTGGGATTACAGGTGTGTGCCACCACACCCAGCTAATTTTGTATTTTTACTTTTATATTATTTATTTATTTATTTTGAGAGTTTCTCTTTCGTTGTCCAGGCTGGAGTGCAATGGCGCAATCTTGGCTCACCTCAACCTCCACCTCCTGGGTTCAAGCAATTCTCCTGCCTCAACCTCCGGAGTAGCTGGGATTACAGGCATGAGCCACCACGTCTGGCTAATTTTGTGTTTTTAGTAGAGATGGAGTTTCTCCATGTTGGTCAGGCTGGTCTCGAACTCCTGACCTCAGGTGATTTGCCTGACTTGGCTTCCCTAAGTGTTGGGATTACAGGTATGAGCCACTACACGTGGCCATTTTTTTCTTTTTTAAAGACTGAATTAGGCTGGGTGCAGTGGCTCACACCTGTAATCCCAGTGCTTTGGGAGGCCAAGGCCGGCAGATTGCTTGAGCTCAGGAGTTCGAGACCAGCCTGGGCAACATGGAGAAATCCTGTCTCTACAAAAAATATAAAAAATTAGCCCATTATGGTGGCACATACCTGTAGTCCCAGCTACTTGAGAAGCTGAGGTAGGAGGATGCCTTGAGCCCAGGAGTTTGAGACCTGCCTGGGCAAGCAAGACTCCATCTCTTAGAAGCAATATGATCTTCCTTTTTTTTTTTTTTTTTCCTATCTCTTGGCTGTTGTGACTAATGCTGCAATGAAGATGGGTATGCAAATATCTCTTTAAGATCCTCTTTTCAATTCTTTTGAATTTATATCCAGAAATGGGATTGCTGGATCATATGATAATTCTATTTTTAATTTTTTGAGGAACTTCCACACTGTTTCTCATAGCAGCTCCACCATTTTATTTGACTCTCAACCGTGCATAAGGGTTCCAATTTCTCCACATTTTCACCAACACTTACTATTTGACAGTAGCCATTCTAAGGGGTCTTAGGGATATTTCATTGTGGTTTTGATTTGCACTTCCCCGATGACCAGTGATGTTGAGCATCTTTTAATATGCTTGTTTTCTATTCGCATATCTTCTTTGGGAAAGTATGTATTGAAGTTATTTGCTCTTTTTGTTTGTTTTTGAGATGGAGTCTCGCTCTGTTGCCCAGTCTGGATGGAGTGCAGTGGCATGATCTTGGCTCACTGCAAGCTCCGCCTCCCAGGTTCACGCCATTCTCCTGCCTCAGCCTCTTGACTAGCTGAGACTACAGGTGATTGCCATCACGCCCAGCGAATTTTTTGGATTTTTAGTAGATGGGGTTTCACCATGTTAGCCAGGATGGTCTTGATCTCCTGACCTCATGATCTGCCTGCCTTGGCCTCCCAAAGTGCTGGGATCACAGGCGTGAGCTACCACACCCAACCCATCTGCTCATTTTTAAATCGAGTTTTTGTTGTTGCGTTGTAGTAATTTATTTTTTATTTTTTAAATTTTTATTTATTTATTTGAGACAGAGTTTCTCTCTTGTCTCCCAGGCTGGAGTGCAATGGTACGATCTCG
>NW_012099432.1:550620-551679 GCF_000951045.1 Mandrillus leucophaeus | reverse complement strand
AGTTGGCGCGGGCAGGGTGGCACTTCCGGTCGCGCGTGCCCGGGCTGTTTGGCGCCAAAATGGGCTGTGGATTCCCCCGTAGCTCCCTGGTGGCTAGAAACTGGGCGGGGTGGGGGTTCTCTTTTGATCCCCAAATACAGTAAGCTTTGGGTTCGTCTCCGGGGTCCCCTTCTCCAAGCAGCGGTGGGCCGGGCTCCTGCCTCCAGCTTGGTAGCACAGGAAGTGGGCAGCCCGTGGCCAACGGACACCCCTCGGGCACCGGCACTTCGGCCTCCACTTCCGGTGTCCGGCCTGGTCCCCGGTGGCGCTTCTCTGGTGGGGGGTCCCTCAGTGCCTTTCCCCCAAAGCTGTGCATCCCGATGGCGGCCTCCAGAGACGGACGTCACCGGTCGGGGCCCGGGCTGGGCTGGCTCATGTTTGAGAGCCCAGCCTTCCGTAGGGGGGACTCATTCTGTCACTTGGGACTGTGTGTTCCTTGCTCCTTGGGAAAGTCTGTGTTTTGGCAGGAACTTGAACCGTGCAATGCCGCGCAGGGCCCGGGAAGCGTGAAGGCTCCATGGTTGGTCTTTTCCTGTAAATCTGTGCCTGTGAGCCGTGGGCATCAGGGAAGTCTTGCTATTGAGAACTGGCTACACTTTCGTGTGTGTTTGCGTGTGTTCATGGGTGTGTTCTTTAGTGTGTGTGTCTAATGTTGGAGGCCCTGGCTTTAGCAATTCATGCCTCTGTCCGACTTCCGTGCACAGATCAGTGGGAGCAGTGGTCCCAGCCCCTTGTCCATGAACGCCATCTATTCATTCCTGACAACTTGTTCAAGGGAGGTGTGCATGAGGCATAGGAATCGTCACCAGGCCTGGACACTTCCAGCTGAATCTGTGAAAGCACTCTTTGCCATTTTTCTATTTCCTTGGGCTTGTTAACTGGCCTGGTTGGGCCAGGCCAGTTCTGATTTGGGTCTTTGGGGAGGGATGGATATTTGGTTCGACCCCCTACTTTTTTTTTTTTTGAAGGCTGTGTGCTGTGGTTTACGCCTGTAATCCCAGCAATTTGGGAGGCAGTGGC
>NW_012099432.1:545761-547700 GCF_000951045.1 Mandrillus leucophaeus | reverse complement strand
GGCTCAAGCGATCTGCCTGCCTGGGCCTCCCAAAGTACAGAGATCACAGGCATGAACCACCGTGCCTGGCTGTAATTTTTCCTATATTCTGGATATTAACCCTTTACCAGATAATATAGTTTGCAAACTTTTTTTTTTTTTCCCCATCCTATAGGTTGCCTTTTCACTGTGTTGGTCATTTCTTTTGCTGCATAGCTATCCTTAAGTTTGATGCCAACTCAATTGTCTATCTTCTCTCTTGTTGGCTGTATTTTGCTGTCATATCCAAGAAATCATTGCCAAATCCAATGTCATGAAACTGTTCCCCATGTATTCTTCTAGGAGCACTATAGTTTCAGGTCTTATGTTTAAGTCTTTAATCAATTTTGTGTTTTTTGTATATGGTGTAAGGTAAGGGTCCAACTTCATTCTTTTATATGTGGTTATACAGTTATCTCAGCACCATTTGTTAAAGACACAATCTTTCCCCCGTGTTCTAGTGCTTAAAAAAAAAAAAATTCCGGCCAGTTGCGGTGGCTTAGGCCTATAATCCCAGCACTTTGGGAGGCTGAGGCAAGTGGATTGCTTGAGGTAAGGAGTTCCAGACTACCCTGGCCAACATGGTGAAACCCTGTCTCTCCCACTAAAAATACAGAAATTGGCCAGGCGTGGTGGAGTACGCCCGTAATCCCAGCCTACTAGGGAGGCTGAGGCATGAGAATCGCTTGAACCTGGCAGGCAGAGGTTGCAGTGAGCCGAGATCTCACCACTGCACTCCAGCCGGCGTGACAGAGTGAGACAGGGTCTTACCCTGTTGCCCAGGCAGGAGTCCAGTGGCCCAATCATAGCTCACTGCAGCCTATACTGCCAGGGCTCAAGCCATCCTCCCACCTCAGCCTCCTGAGTAGGTAGGATTACAGGTGTATGTCACCATGCCCAGCGAATCTTTGTATTTTTTGTAGAGATGGGGTATCCCTATGTTGCTCAGGCTGGTCTTGAACTCCCAACCTCAAGCGATCCTCCCACCTGGGCCTCTCAAAGCACTGGGATTACAGGCATGAGCCACTGCGCCTGGCATAGTGCTTCTTAATTTATTTTTACTTTTTATTTTTATTTTTTTGAGACAAGGTCTTGCTCTGTCTCCCAGGCTGGAATGCAGTGGCGCAATCATGGCTCACTATAACCTCTGCCTCACTGGTTCAAGCGATCTTCCTGCCTCAACCTCTGGAGTAGTTATACTACAGGCACACGCCACTACGCCTAGCTAATTTTTGTTTTCCTTTTTTTCTTTTAAGAGATGTGGTTTCTCTTAAACCAGAAGGCTATCCTCCTGCCCTGGCCTTCCAAAGTACTGGGATGACAGGCATAAGCCACGTGGTGCTTAAAAAGGGGAACAAAAAACCCCACACACACTGGGTATAGAAGTGGCACGGGTCTCTATACACTGTGAGATTCTTGGTACTAGCTACAAATTCTGTGCATACTCAAGATTTTCTAGAGTAGGTGCAATTACCCCGTTTTACAGACGAGGACACAGAGGCTGAGTCCTAGTGACCCATCCAAAGTCGTACAGCCAGCAAATAGATGAAGGTTGAATTGGAACTGAGGACTTTACTCAAGGGCGCTCACAAGCCCTTGGGGGCTTCTTGCTGCTTTATCCCCATCACACCTGAAAGAATGAATGAATGAATGCCTCGGGCACCGTGCCCACCTCCCAGCAAACCGTGGAGCTTGGACGAGCCCACTGCTCCGCGCGGGGGTGCGTAACCGCCTCGCGCATGCGTGGTCCCTGGGCATGGCCTGCCCCGTTCCATCCTTCTGCACAGGGTATCGCCTCTTTCCTTTTGGTACATCCGCTCCCCCCTCCCCGCGCCGGGACTGGGGTGGTAGACGCCGCCTCCGCTCATCGCCCCTCCCCATCGGTTTCCGCGCGAAAAGCCGGGGCGCCTGCGCTGCCGCC
>NW_012099432.1:539957-544491 GCF_000951045.1 Mandrillus leucophaeus | reverse complement strand
GTGTCTAATGTTGGAGGCCCTGGCTTTAGCAATTCATGCCTCTGTCCGACTTCCGTGCACAGATCAGTGGGAGCAGTGGTCCCAGCCCCTTGTCCATGAACGCCATCTATTCATTCCTGACAACTTGTTCAAGGGAGGTGTGCATGAGGCATAGGAATCATCACCAGGCCTGGACACTTCCAGCTGAATCTGTGAAAGCACTCTTTGCCATTTTTCTATTTCCTTGGGCTTGTTAACTGGCCTGGTTGGGCCAGGCCAGTTCTGATTTGGGTCTTTGGGGAGGGATGGATATTTGGTTCGACCCCCTACTTTTTTTTTTTTGAAGGCTGTGTGCTGTGGTTTACGCCTGTAATCCCAGCAATTTGGGAGGCAGTGGCAGATGAATCTCTTGAACCAGGGGTTTGAGACCAGCCTGGGCAACATGGCAAAACCCTATCTCTACTGAAAATACAAAAATTAGCCAGGAGTAGTGCCATGTATCTGTAGTCCCAGCTACTCAAGAGACTAAGGTGGGTGTATCACTTGAGCCCCAGAGATTGAGGCTGTATATAGTGAGCCGAGATCGTGCTACTGTACTCCAGCCTGGGTGACAGAGTGAGACCCTGTCTCAAAACAAACAAACAAACAAAAACAACAACAATTTTATTTTTAGAGATGAGTCTCACTCTTGTCCAGGCTGGAGTGCCCTGGCACAATTATAACACACTGTAGCCTTGAACTCCTGGGCTCAAGGGATCCTCAGCCTCCTGAGTAGCTGGGACTATAGGCGACTACCACCATGCCCAACTGACTTTTAGTTTTTTCTGTATACATGAGGTTTCACCATATTGCCCAGGTGGGTCTTAAACCCCTGCCCTTAAGCAGTCCTCCTGCCTCTGTGTCCCAAAGGTTAGGGTTACAGGTATGAGCCACCATGCCTTAACTATGACTTTTATTTTGAGATGGAGTCTTGCTCTGTCACCCAGGCTGGAATGCAGTGGCGTGATCTCAGCTCATTGCAACCTCCACTTCCGGGGTTCAAGTGATTCTCCTGCCTCAGCCTCCTGAGTAGGTGGGATTACAGGTGCCCACTACCATGCCTGGCTAATTTTTGTGTTTTCAGTAGAGTTGGGGTTTCTCCATGTTGGCCAGGCTGGTCTCGAACTCCTGACCTCAAGTGATCCACCCGCCTCAGCCTCCCAAAGTGCAGGGATTATAGTCAAACCACTTCTTAACCAGTTAGTGGGTATATACCTTCTTGAGTCATCTGTGCCAGTATCCTCCCAAGATAAAACTTGATTTAAAATGGAATGGAAGTGAAGTTACAAAAGTACCTGGCTTCATGATGTTAGACCCCATTCAGAGAAGTTTGGGCCCGGCCTTCCTTTTTTATTCCTTTTTTTAATTTTGTAGAGACGGAGTCTTGCCATGTTGCTCAGGCTGGTCTTCGATTCCTGGCCTCAAGCGATCCTCCTGCCTCAGCTTCCCAAAGTGTTGGGATTACAGGTGTGAGCCACTGTACCTGGCCTGCCCAGCCTTCTTGAAAACATGGCCTCCACTGGCTCGATGATCTTAAACAAGCATATGCCACCTCTATATCCATAGTCTAGGAATAATGACATGTGTTTTCAGGTGGTATTGGGTTAAATGAGAATATGCATGGCACATAAAGGTTCATATGCTAGTGGCTAACTTAGCTTGTTTTTTAAGTTTTTTCTTTTAAGACACGGGATCTCACTGTGTCACCCAGGCTGGAATGCAGTGGCACAGTCATGGCTTACTGCAGCCTCAAACCCATGAGCTCAAGCAGTCCTCTTGCCTTAGCCTCCTGAGTAGCTGGCACATGCCACCATGCCCAGCTAATCCTTAAAAAAATTTTTAGAAGGCCGGGCTCAGTGGTTCACGCCTGTAATCCCCGCACTTTGGGAGGTCAAGATGGGTGGATCACCTGAGGTCAGGAATTTGAGACTAGCCTGGCCAACGTGGTGAATCCCCATCTCTACTAAAAAAAAAAATTAGCCAGGTATGGTGGCGGGCACCTGTAAACCCAGCTACTCAGGAGGCTGAGGCAGGATAATCGCTTGAACCCAGGAGGCTTGAACGCAGGAGGTGGAGGTTGCAGCGAGCCGAGATTGTGCCATTGCACTCCAGCCTGGGCAACAGGAGCAAAACTCTGTCTCAAAAAAAAAAAAAATTTTTTTTTTTTTAGAGATGAGGGTCTTGCTTTGTTGCCCAGGCTGGTCTTGAACTCCTGGGCTCAAGCGATCCTCTGCTTTGGCCTCCCAAAGGGCTGATATTACAGGCGTGAGCCACTGGGCCCGGCCTTTATTCCTCAAGAGTTCTTAAAAGTGGATGCTGGAGGAGTTAACTGCCAGGAAGCAGGAATTCCTGCTAAGGTCTGCTGCTTGCCAAAGCCTTTCCCTTCAACTGGGATTGCCAATAGGCCACTGGCTCAGGGGCTCTGTTGGCCCTGTGCAAATATTTTGTTTGGCTGAATTGGAATACCATTAGGTGAGCCTTACAATCCACCATTGACCCTGGGTTCCACATTTCTTTGAACTCAGATTGCTTCACTGTAGGCATTGGAGTTTTGGAGGACTGCTTTTGACCATGTGGTAGACATTGAAACTGCAGTTTATATGACTCACTCCACAGATTTTTTTTTTTTTAACATTTTGAAAATATTTCATTATATGAAAAATAAACAAACATGGCATCCAACAGTACCTGAAACTTAGATTTTTTTTTTTTTTTAATTGAGGCAGGGTCTTGCTATGTGACCCAGGCTGGAGTGCAATGGTATGATCTCAGCTCACTGCAGCCTCCGCCTCCCGGGTTTAAGCAATTCTCCTGTCCCAGCTTCCCAAGTAGTTGGGATTACAGGTGTGCACCACCACGCCCAGCTAATTTTTTTTTTCCCCCTTGAGGCTAAGTCTTGCTGTGTCTCCCAGGCTGGAGTGCAGTGGCCATGATCTCGGCTCACTGCAACCTCCGCCTCCTGAGTTCAAGCAAATCTGCCTCAGCGTCCCAAGTATCTGGGATTACAGGCGCCCGCCACCAAGTCCAGGTAATTTTTGTATTTTTATTAGAGACTGGGTTTTGCTATGTTGACCAGACTGGTTTGAAACTCTTGACCTCAAGTGGTCTACTCAACTTAGCCTCCCAAAATGCTGGGATTACAGGTATGAGCCATGGTGTCCAGCTGGTTCATTGTTTGATGTTTTTTTTTTTTTTTTCTTTTGACGGACTCTCGCTCTGTTGTCGAGGCTGGAGTGCAGTGGTGAGATCTTGGCTCACTGCAACCTCCGTCTCTCGGGTTCAAACAATTCTCCTGCCTCAGCCTCCCGAGTAGCTGCGATTACAGGCATGCGCCAAGATACCCAGCTAATTTTTTTTTATTGTTAGTAGAAACCAGGGTTTACTGTGTTGGCCAGGCTGGTGTTGAACTCCTGGCCTCGAGTGATCCGCCCGTCTCAGCCCCACAAAGTGTTGGGATTACAGGCGTGAGCCACCGTGCCTGGCCTGTTAATTGATTCTTAACCCTGCTCTCAGACAGCTAGGCTTGCTTCCCCACAATAAGAGTGTTGAATCTTGTTGGTGTACCCCACATGGTGCCATTATAACCCTGAAATTAGTGATTATTTCAGAGTCTGTTACCAGAGCATGTCTGCCATATTCACTGTATCTGTAGCTTGGAGCACAATAGACTGGAATGCTTGCATGCTAGCTCTTCCCCTGTACAGCCTGGATTAACACATTAATGCTAGCAGCCTCCTTCGAACAACTGATTAGCTTTTGTAACTACTATAGCTTTCTTATCTGCTAGTCATTCTGTGATTGGATTAAGCTAGGTCTTGAACTCCTTAACTCCAGTTCCTTGGCTACTACTGAGTACATACTGAATAAGGCAAAATTGACTTACCTCTTTTTGTTTTGCTCCCCTGTGGTAGAATTCTAGGGGTGCAGACTGCTGGGGTTCACATCCCGCCCTACTTGCCAGCTGTATGGCTAAGTTATTGAACTTCTTGGTGCCTTGGTGTTTCATCTATAAAAAGGGAGTGGGGCTACCTGCTCCACAGGGGTGTTAGGAAGACTGAGCTTATCGGTATAGATGTGTTGAGAGCAGCACCTGTCCAAAGCCCTTCGTCACCTGTTAATTTTGTGGTCCTGTGTATACAGTGGGGATGCTGTGGGTTTGGTTCCAGATTACCGCAGTAAAGTGAATCTAGCAAGAAAGTGAGTCACACACGCATTTTGGTCCCAGTATGTGTAAAAGTTATTAGACTAGGCCGTGTGCAGTGGCTCATGCCTGTAATCCCAGGACTTTGGGAGGCGAGGCAGAAGGATCGCTTGAGCCAAGGAGTTCAAGACTAGCCTGGGCAACATAGGAAGGCCCCCACCCCCATTTCAAAAAAAAAAAAAAAAAGCCAAAAATGGTGGCATGCTCCTGGGGTCCCAGCTACTCAGGAAGCAGAGGTGGGAGGATCACTTGAACCCATGAGGTCGAAGCTGCAGTGAGCCATGATTATGCCACTGTACTCCAGCCTGGGCGACA
>NW_012099432.1:538663-539883 GCF_000951045.1 Mandrillus leucophaeus | reverse complement strand
GGGCTGTGGTCAGACCCAACTGGAGAAAGACCAGTCTCACTGTATTGCCCAGGCTGGTCACAAATTCCTGAGCTCTAGTGATCCTCCCGCCTCTGCCTCCCGAGTAGCTAGGACTATAGGTGCATTCTGCCACACTCAGCTAATTATTTTTTCTTGTAGACAGGGTCTCGCTCTGTTGCCCAGGCTAGTCTCGAATTCCTAGGCTCAAGTGATCCTCCTGCCCTGGCTTCCCGAGTATAGAGATTACAGGCATGAGCCACTGCGCCCAGCCATGGTCTGCTATATTTCAGACCAGCATTTCTGGCATAGAGGTGTTAGAGTAATCTAACATTTTATAACTTCTTCCTATCCAGTCTATACTAGATACCTCTGCTGGGTTAGTTTTCTTAACATGGCTCTGATATCACGGGTTCTACTTCCCCTTGACTGCTTTGGTGGTTTGTTAACTATGGAATAAGATTGATAAGTGTGATGCTTCTGCTCTCCCTCCGACTGTCGCCAGCCTCCTCTCTGGAGGTGCCTTTCCCTCTCTGTGTGTGACCAGTCTGGCGTTTGTTTCTTGGGTGTTTCCAGAGGCAGCCGTTTCTCGACGGTCTGCCTATTTAAGCAGCTTCCTGTGCCCGGTTCGCACAGAGCTCTCAATTCCTTCCTGAGGCTCGTGATCTGCCTGCATTGGCCTCCCAAAGTGCTGAGATTACAGGCGTGAGCCACCGTGCCGGGCCAAGCCTGGTTAATTTTTGTATTTTTAGTAGAGATGGGGTTTTGCCATGTTGCCCAGGCTGCTCTTGAACTCCTGAGCTCGGGTGATCTGCCCGCCTCAGCCTCCCAAAGTGCTGGGATTACAGGCATGAGCCACCGTGCCCAGTGGGTCTACTCTTTTGCCTACTGCAGATGCTGTCTTGGGCAGCCCTGTTCCAGCTGCCATGCAGCCAGCCTGAAGAAGCTGGGTTGACAGACTTGTAACTTGTCTTGCATGGTCCACTGTATTTTTAGAGACAAGGTCTTGCTCTGTCACCCAGGCTGGAATGCAGCAGCACAATTACAGCTCACTGGGCTCTAGTGATCCTCCTGCCTCAGTCTCCTGAGTAGCTAGGACCACAGGTGCATGCTACCACACCTAGCTAATTACTATTTTTTGTTTAGGCAGGCAGGGTCTCTGCTGTGTTGCCCAGGCTGGTCTCAAATTCCTGGGCTGTATTGATCCTCCCGCCTCAGCTTCC
>NW_012099432.1:535764-538613 GCF_000951045.1 Mandrillus leucophaeus | reverse complement strand
ATTATAGGCATGCGCCACTATGCCCGGCTAATTTTGTATTTTTAGTAGAGACAGAGTTTCTTTGTGTTGGTCAGGCTGGTCTCGAGCTCCTGACCTCAGGTGAACTGCCCACCTCAGCCTCCCAAAGTGCTGGGATTGCAGGCGTGAGCTACCGTGCCCAGCCAACTGTTTATATATATATCTTATCTTCCCTCTGCAGAGGGCTCATCTCCGAGGGAAACACTAGGAAGGAATCATAGGGTCTCAGGCTATGCGCTAAGCTGGCATTCTGAGTCTTCTGCTACTTCCTTCTTGGCCGTCCGCGACCCTCCTGGCTTCAGCAGGTGTGATTGGTGTCATCACAGTTTTACCAGGGAAGGGTGTCTTTACAGTGACCCTCCTGCCAGCTCCTGGGTGCCTGCCTGGGATCCCACCTACCACTCTGGGGCCAGGCAGGTTAAATTCAGTCTCCACTGGATGAGACATTCTAGGGGTTTTGAAGGTTTCTCTATTCTTCTCTTTGCCAGGCTAAATATCCCAGTTCATAGGAGGGGTTGAAAGAAAGCAGACCCATTCTGCAAAGGACACCTTGGTCTCCGCAGTCAGTTGAACCTTGTCCTTCACACCCCAGGCAACCTCGGGATCAGGAGACTGGCTAGCTTGGTAGAGGTACAAGCCATGTCCTTCCAGTTTTCTCAGCAGAGTGACTGAGAAATCGAGTGTAATGCTGTTACCACAGCATGTGTGCCTCTGGCTGGAAGTACCAGTTTCTGTAGCCCTCCTGACTTAAGGCTCTCCTCGGACCCCAGTTGCTACAAGGGTAGAATGACTTTTGCCCGGAAGAGGTTCCCTGTGCTCCTGGAAATCCTGATGTCAAAGCATCTTTTTTTTTTTTTTCCTTGTGAGACAGGGTCTTGCTCTGTTGCCCAGGCTGAACAGGCTGGAGTGCAGCGGTGCCATCATAACTCACTGCAGCCTCAACATCCCAGGCTCAAGCGGTCCTACCACCTCAGCCTCCCAAGTAGCTGGTACCACAGGTGCAGACTAACCACACTCGGCTAATTTTTACTTTTTTTTTTTTTTTTTTTTTGGAGAGACTGGATCTCTCAATGTAGCCCAGGCTGGTCTCAAACTCCTGACCTCAAATGATCCTCCTGTCCTCCTGCCTTGGCCTCCCAAAGTGCTGGGATTACAGGCGTGAGCTACTGTGTCTCACCTCATAGCACCTTGAGTCCAACTGATGCAGTATATATAATATGCAGTCTATTTTACCACTGTGTTTGCAGGGTGCGAAGTGTCTCTTTTACAGTTTTTTTTTGTTTTTTGTTTTTTTTTGAGATAGAGTCTCGCTCTCTCGCCCAGGCTGGAGTGCAGTGGCCGGATCTCAGCTTACTGCAAGCTCCGCCTCCCCGGTTTACACCATTCTCCTACTTCAGCCTCCTGAGTAGCTGGGACCACAGGCGCCCACCACCACGCCCGGCTAATTTTTTTGTATTTTTTTAGTAGAGACGGGGTTTCACCATGTTAGCCAGGATGGTCTTGATCTCCTGACCTCGTGATCCGCCCGTCTCAGCCTCCCAAAGTGCTGGGATTACAGGCTTGAGCCACCGCGCCTGCCCACTTTTTTGTATTTTTAGTAGAGACGGGATTTCGCTGTGTTAGCCAGGATGGTCTCGATCTCCTGATCTTGTGATCCGTCTGCCTCGGCCTCCCAAAGTGCTGGGATAACAGGCGTGAGCCACTGCACCTGGCCCTACAGAGCAGTCTTTCCTAACCATGCAGCAAGTCAGGAAGTCCCTGCCTAGTGGCACCTACATTTAATCACTTAACTCATTGCCTGGAGCAGGGTCTCGCATTCAGCAGGTGCTCAGATGTGAGCAGCGCTGGTGGGGAATCAGGGCCCACATGACCCAGAGCAGCCACTGTCAGACATCGGTCCAGCAAAGCATTCCTCATGCTACTGCCTGTACTTGCCCTCTAGGAAGGCCAGCCTGGAGGAGCCACTTCTGCCTTTCAGGCAAATGATAACTGAGCACCTGTCTGTGCGGGTGCTGGGTGGGAAGGTCCAGAGATGGCAGTGGCCTGGTCCCTGCCTGGGGCACCTTCTCTCCACCAACAGACACTTACCCAGCTGGTTAGACCTGTTCTCATTCCACGTCTGCAGTTAGCACCCAGGCTGGGAACAACAGCCTCTGTGTTCCCTTCCCTTTCCTTAGTACCTTCTCTTATTGTTCCTTTATTTTTTTCTGAAGAGATAGGATCTCCCTATGTTGCCCAGGCTGGACTCGAACTCCTGGCCTCAAGCCGTCCTCCCACCTCAGCCGCCTGAGTAGCTGGGGTTGCAGGCACTCAGCACCACAGCACCGCACCCAGCTATTGTTCTTTTATGTTTTCCCTTTTTGTCCCCGAAAGAGTCAAGCCACTAATTGTCAGTAATCAAATCAGACCACGATTTCCCAGGGAAACTCCTGGCAGTTCTACATTTAGGAATGATTAGTTAGAGACATCCTGAAGAATGAGTTATTTGGGGAGGCGCCAGCCACCTCCTCTAATTTCACCTCTATCCACCCTGTATGTGGGTACCCCTTGCTTCCCTGGATGCTTCACTCCCCCATTTCATCCTCATTAAAATGCCACCACCCCCCACCAGGCCTTTAGGAATATTAACTGGCTGTTCCCCCAGTGTCCTGTGGCCCTGGGCTACTCATTCTGACACTGGCCATACTGTGGCACACCTTGTTATGGGCTGTGGTCAGACCCAACTGGAGAAAGACCAGCTGTAGGTCATTTCCCTTACGTAAAGGGCCCCAACTGTATGACCTGCCCCTCCTTTCCTGGTATCTTTTTGAGTCAGGGTGTCACTCTGTTGC
>NW_012099432.1:533802-534584 GCF_000951045.1 Mandrillus leucophaeus | reverse complement strand
TCCCAGCCTCTAGAAAAATGTCTCCTCCCAGTAACTTGTCTGTGACCAGGGAGGCAGCAAGATCCCCCGCTGTCCTCATTGCCTGATGATGATGACACATCTAGATGTGTATAAGAGACAGCTTGTAGTCCCAGCTACTCAGGAGGAGACTGCGTGAGAATCACTTGAACCCAGAAGGCAAGGGTTGCAGTGAGCTGAGATCGCACCACTGCACTCCATACACACATATGTATATGTGTATATACATATATATACACACATATATGTGTATACACACACACATATACATATTCTGTTACAGAGCTGCTGTGTAATCTCACAGTCATCAGAAAAATGACCCCCAAAAGGGGAAGCTTGTTCAGATCAGATGACTTCTTAGCATTAGGCATTCCAGTAGGACACTCTAGACTCTTGTGGGGAGACAAAAGCCAGCTTTGGTTTTTCTAACACTCATACGTTAAACTTGTTTCTGTCCAAAACTTGTTTAGAACTGTGATATTCTTACAGGCAAATGAAGTTGCTTAACAAGTATTTGTATTTTCTCCCCTATTTCTTCCTCCCAGGCTCAAAGATTTGGAAAGAGACAGCTTAACAGAAAAGGTAATCTCCACCTTAAAATTTTTCTTGCTACCAAATGTGACTGACATACTTTGTGGATCATGAAAAGAGGTTTGTTTTCTTTAAGTGGATTTCGCACTTTTTCCCATCATTTCAAAGATAATTTGGATACTCTTGGTGAATGTCAGCACTAATTTGCTGCTAATAGTTGGGTGGTTTTTTTT
>NW_012099432.1:530312-532472 GCF_000951045.1 Mandrillus leucophaeus | reverse complement strand
TTGTAAAGATGGGATTTTGTCATGTCACCCCAGGCTGGTCTTGAACTCTGGGGCTCAAAGCAATCCACTTGCCTCAGCCTCCCAAAGTGCTGGGATTACAAGTGTGAGCCACTGTGCCTGGCCAACACTTTACAGAAGCACAGTATTGTTCTTGTAAACCATAAGTCTCCATCTCACCTCCAGCTTTTCCATTTTTCACCACTTTGGAGACAGGAGTTAAATGATCCTAATGGAAATTCCCTGAACACATTTCATGACTGTGTTTTGGCCGAGACAGCATTGCCTGTCGTTCAGTCATTGTGATGTGACCAGGCAGCTCAGTAATTTGTGTGTTAGTCCATTAGTGAATAGCTTGGGAATCTGGGGACCGCTAAACCTATATCCTTCCCTCAGGAATGTGTGAAGGAGAAATTGAATCTCTTGCATGAATTTCTGCAAACAGAAATAAAGAATCAGTTATGTGACTTGGAAACCAAATTACGTAAAGAAGAATTATCTGAGGTAAGTCAGTTCTCAGCATCCCAGCCTCTAGAAAAATGTCTCCTCCCAGTAACTTGTCTGTGACCAGGGAGGCAGCAAGATCCCCAGCTGTCCTCATTGCCTGATGATGATGATGATGATGATGATGATGATGATAATGATGGAAACACATGTGTTTCCTTGTTCTCTGACACTTGTTTACATTCACTGCTACTTAAATTATCCTTTCCTGCTATAGGAGGGCTACCTGGCTAAAGTCAAATCCCTTTTAAATAAAGATTTGTCCTTGGAGAACGGTGCTCATGCTTGCAACCGGGAAGTGAATGGACGTCTAGAAAACGGGAACCAAGCAAGAGGTGAAGACCATAGAGTGGGAATGGCAGATGCCAACAGTCCTCCCAAACCCCTTTCCAAACCTCGCACGCCCAAGAGGAGCAAGTCCGATGGAGAGACTAAGCGTAAGAGCAGATGATTCCTTTTAATTGTTTTTGAGATGGAGTCTCACTCTGTTGCCCAGGCTGGAGCACGGTGGTGTAACCTCGGCTCACTGTAACCTCTGCCTCCCAGGTTCAAGAATCCTCCAAAGTGCTAGGATTATAGGCATGAGCCACCACGCCTGGCCCAGCTTGACTCTTTTTTTTTTTTTTTTTTTATGACAGAGTCTTGCTCTATTGCCCAGGCTAGAGTGCAATGGCGCCATCTCGGCTCACTGCAACCTCTGCCTCCCAGTTTCAAGCGATTCTCCTGCCTCAGCCTCCCAAGTAGCTAGTATTACACGCGGGCAGCACCACCCCCAGCTAATTTTTGTATTTTTAGTAGAGACAGGATTTCACCATGTTGGCCAGACTGGTCTGGACTCCTGACCTCAAGTGATCCACCTGCCTTAGCCTCCCAAAGTGCTGGGATTACAGGCATGGGCCACTGAGCCTGGCACCACTTGGCTCATTTTCAACCTAGAAGGAGGCTTTGGTAGCGTATAAGCGGGCAGTTAAACTTGGACCCTGGGTCAGTGTTTCCAGGTTCCTTTCTTGTATACACGTCCTCACTAGTAATTATTAGACACTTCCTAACTAAGATGTGTACGTCTTTAAATTTTGTCTTAGCCGGGGGTGCGGTGGCTCATGCCTGTAATCCCTGCACTTTGGGAGCCCAAGGTGGCTGGATCACCTGAGGTCAGGAGTTCGAGACCAGCCTGCCCAACTTGGTGAAACCCCATCTCTACTAAAAATACAAAAAATTAGCTGGGCGTGGTGGCAGGCACCTGTAATTCCAGCCTGGGCAACAAGAGAGACATTGTCTCAAAAAAAAAAAAAAAAATTTTGTTTTTGACCAAGTTACAGCATTAGATTCCAAAACATGGCTACATGTGTGAGAGGTTGCAGATGACAAGTGCTAAAAATACTTAACTCCTTCTAAGACCTTATGTGCCTGGTTAAACTAAACATTTATTCTCAGACTCCTGTCTAGTTTGTAGGCAAAGGAACTCTTCTGGAATTTTTAAAAAAACAAACAAGAGGATAGTACTTGAGCTCAGGTCTGGTTCTCAGCCACTTCATTTTTATTTTATTTTATTTTTTATTTTATTTTTTTTGAGACAGAGTCTTGCTCTGTTGCCCAGTGGCATAATCTCGGTTCACTGTAAGCTCCGCCTCCCAGGTTCATGCCATTCTCCTGCCTCAG
>NW_012099432.1:529275-530262 GCF_000951045.1 Mandrillus leucophaeus | reverse complement strand
TTGGTCAGGCTGGTCTTGAACTCCCAACCTCAGGTGATCTGCCTGCCTTGGCCTCCCAAAGTGCTGGGATTATAGGCATGAGCCACCACACCTGGCCTAAAATACTTTACAAACTTATTTTTTTGTGGTTCTCTACATGGAAGGTAGGGTATGAGGTTGTCATAGTGAGGACCTTTGCTACTTATTTGTGGTATTTATTTAATTTAATTAGTTTATTTATTTTGAGACAGTCTCCTGCTCTGTCACCCAGGCTAGAGTACAGAGATGCGATCTTGGCTTATTGCAACCTCCGCCTCCCAGGTTCAAGTAATTCTCGTGTCACAGCCTCCCAAGTAGCTGGGACTACAGGCGCCTGCCAGCACACCTGGCTAATTTTTGTGTTTTTAGTAGAGACAGGGTTTTACCATGTTGGCCAGGCTGGTCTCAAACTCCTGACCTCAAATGGTCCACCTGCCTCAGCCATCAAAGTGCTGGGATTATAGGCATGAGCCACCACACTGGCCAACCTATGCTACTTAATCGACTAGTCACAGAGTTTCAGTCTGTCACCTCGCCCACTTCCTTCTCTGGCTGATGGGATCTTGGTGAAGATCTAATTTTCAGACGTAGGAGGTGCTAAAATTCCTTAGCATCATCCAGACATAAAGTTGTATTCTCCTCTGTGAAGTCAGACTAGCTCTTTCCCTGTCTCTTATACACATCTAGATGTGTATAAGAGACAGAGACTATCCTGGCCAATATTGTGAAACCCCGTCTCTAATTAAAAATACAAAAACCATGGCTGGGTGCGGTGGCTCATGCCTGTAATCCCAGCACTTTGGGAGGCCGAGGCGGGTGGATCACTTGAGGTCAGGGGTTCAAGATCAACCTGGCCAACGTGGGGAAATCCTGTTCTAATTAAAAATACAAAAAATTAGCTGGGCGTGGTGGTGCATGCCTGTGGTCCCAGCTACTTGGGAGACTGAGGCAGGAAAATCACTTGAACCC
>NW_012099432.1:527903-528923 GCF_000951045.1 Mandrillus leucophaeus | reverse complement strand
ATTTTTAAGAGACAGGGTCTTGCTCTGTCGCCAAGGCTGTATGCAGTGGTGTGATCTTGGCTCACAGCAACCTTCATCTCCTGGGTTCAAGTGATTCTCATGCCTTAGCCTCTTGAATAGCTGGGATTATAGGTGTGTACCACCACGCCCAGCTAATTTTTTTGTATTTTTAGTAGAGATGGGGTTTTACCATGTTGTCCAGGCTGTTCTCGAATACCTGAGCTTGGATTATTTTCCTACCTCGGCCTCTCAAAGTTTTGGGATTATAGACGTGCGCCACTGTGCCTGGCCCACTTCATCTCTTGGTATTTTAACAAGAGGTTCTGTTTCCTGGCCTTCTTTAGCATTTGGTCCCTCAAATAACTGACATGATATGGCTCAGCAAACTGGCAGGTGCTAACTGCTGACATTAGTGAGCTGGTTATTGACTAGAATAAAAATGCAAAGATGCTTAGTCCTTAGAACCTGGCTTCCTGCAATAGCTTAGTAATGTTGAACTGCATTATTGCTGTGGGCTTTCTATTTACAGTGGCTTTTTTTTTTAATACATTTTTTTCTTTAAACAGCTGAACCTTCACCTAGCCCCAGGATTACAAGGAAAAGCACCAGACAAACCACCATCACATCTCATTTCACAAAGGGGTCAGTATATGATAAATTGGCAGCTACATTTTTTTAGGGGTCGGCCATTTTGGGATGGAATTGGTAGGGGGTCACGTGGCAATTCTGTCTTCCATGTTATATAGGTTTTCATCTTGCGGTTCTGTTCACTAGACGTTTATGAATAGCATTTCTGAAAGCGTTACCTGTTTTTACTCATATAGGAAAGGTGAAATGTACACACAATTATGAGTTTTGTATAATGAACCCTGAAATACCCATCTAGTGCCAACAGTTATCAAGTTACAGCCATTGTTTCATCTATACCCCTGTATTGTGTGTCCCCGCCCCACCTGGATTACTTTGTCCATAAATATTTTAGTATATTTCTAGATAGTGAGATCTCTTTTGACAACTTTT
>NW_012099432.1:526804-527853 GCF_000951045.1 Mandrillus leucophaeus | reverse complement strand
GGATGGTCTCGATCTCCTGACCTCGTGATCCGCCCGTCTCGGCCTCCCAAAGTGCTGGGATTACAGGCTTGAGCCACTGCGCCCGGCCCTGAAGTTAACTTTTATAAATTTTAATTTAATTTAATTTAGAGACGGAGTCTCCCTCTGTCACCCAGGCTGGAGTGCAGTGGTGCAATCCCGGCTCACTGCCACCCCCAACTCCCAGGCTCAAGCGATTCTCCTGTCTCAGCCTCCTGAGTAGCTGAGACTTCAGGCGTGCATCACCATGCCCAGCGAATTTTTGTATTTTTAGTGGAGACAGGGTTTCACCATATTGGTCAGGCTGGTCTTGAACTCGTGACCTCAGGTGACCCACCTGCCTCAGCCTCCCAAAGTGCTGGGATTACAGGGTGAAGTTAGCTTCAATTTCTCTTCCCAACCCCAGGGCCCTCCTCAGGGTTGGTCACACAGCTGTGTGTTGTGTGGTAGTGAAAGGCCGTTGAGTGAGCAGCTGTGTCACTTACCTTTTGCCGTGAAAATGCTGTGTGACAAATGACTCCAAGGCCAGACGCCTAGAACAGCGAGCATTTTTCAAGCTCACTTGTCTACAGCTTGGTGGCTGTCAGCTGATCTTGAGCTGGCTTAGTGGGGACAGCTGGTCTGACCCAGCTCTGCCTCCACAATTTGGCCAACCTGGGTACACACTTGTGGCTGTGCCAGATCACAAGGGTAGAAATGAAAAGTAGCACTTTTTCAAACCTTTCTTGAAAAAAGTTGGGCCAGGTGCAGTAGCTCGCGCCTATAATCTCAGCACTTTGAGAGGCTGAGGTGGTTGGATCACTTGAGGTCAGGAGTTCAAGATCAACCTGGCCAACGTGGTGAAACCCCGTCTCTAATTAAAAATACAAAAAATTAGCTGGGCGTGGTGGTGCATGCCTGTGGTCCCAGCTACTTGGGAGACTGAGGCAGGAAAATCACTTGAACCCGGGAGGCGGAGGTTGCAGTGAACCGAGATCACATCACTGCACTCCAGCCTGGGTGACAGAGCGAGACTCTGCCTCAAGAAAAAA
>NW_012099432.1:520284-522124 GCF_000951045.1 Mandrillus leucophaeus | reverse complement strand
ATCTCGGCTCACTGCAACCTCCGCCTCCCGGGTTCAAGTGATTCTCCTGCCTCAGCCTCCTGAGTAGCTGGGATTACAGGCGCATGCCACCATGCCTGGCTAATTTTTGTATCTGTAGTAGAGATGGGGTTTCACCATGTTGGCCAGACTGGTCTCAAACTCCTGACCTCAGGTGATCTGCCCACCTTGACCTCCCAAAGTGCTAGATTACAGGCGTGAGCCACTGTGCCCAGCCAAAACAGTCTTTTTAACAAACCAAAGTATAAATAATACTGTTCTGATGTCTTTATAAAATGTAAGAATTCCCTACTATCAGATATGTAGTTGGTATTTACATTTTTCCCTTTGTGGTGAACAAGCCGTGTGGCAAACAGTCAGCGTTTGGTTGACTTGTTCCTTAAAGTTATAGATTCCTTCCCTCCTATTTTACTTAAAATTCCTCACAGATTTTAAATTCCTCTTATCTTCTTGCCCTTTACTTGAAGAAATTCATTTGTCCAGCAGTTCCTAGATTGGGCCGATTGCATCTTTGTAGTGTTCCACAGGTCCCCTTGTCTTCTGTTCCCTATAAACTGATAGTTAGGATTACAGGCCTGATCAGATTCCAACTTTTTATTTTTTGAGGCTGACTTCATTTTTTTTTGATATGGAGTCTTGCTCTGTCACCCAGGCTGGAGTGCAGTGGCATGATTTTGGCTCAGTGCAACCTCCACCTCCCAGGTTCAAGCGATTCTCCTGCCTCAGCTTCCTGAGTAACTGGGATTACAAGTGCCTGCCACAATCCTTGGCTAATGTTTGTATTTTTGGTAGAGACAGGGTTTTACCATATTGGCCAGGCTGGTCTGAAACTCCTGAACTCAGGTGATCCTCATGCCTTGGCCTCTCAAAGTGCTGGGATTACAGGCGTGAGCCACTGTACTTGGTCTGAGGCTGACTTTATGGATGGTGCTGTGTTCCTCCATCAGAAAGGTGTGTAACATCTGACACTAGCAGCTGTTGATCAGTGTTTAGACCCATGATTTCTTAGGACTTACAGGGTGGCAAGACAGCATTCTAAACCTGTCATTCAGAGAAACATTAAACTTGAAGCCTCTTTCGACATCCTGGGGAATGAGGGTCCACTCCAGGCCCGCTGGAGGCCTAGGGTCTTGTTCCACTAACGGTCAGCCTCACTGTGTGACAGCCCTGCCAAACGGAAACCTCAGGAAGAGTCTGAAAGAGCCAAATTGGATGAGTCCATCAAGGAAGAAGACAAAGACCAGGTAGGGCCGGTGCTTTCATTTCCTGACTCTACCTTAACTTGGTATTTGATGATTGTGACTTCATATGTGGTCTGTCCAAGTAAATAAAAACCCTGTCTAGTTAGGGCTCTCCAGAGAGACAGGACCAATAGAATGTATATGTGTGTATACAGATAGACACATATGCACGTGTATGTGTATATAATTTGTTTTATTTTCTTGTTTTCGTTGGAATATATATTTATGGGGAGAGACTTTATTTTGAGAAATTGGCTCACAAGATTGTGAAAGCTGGCAAATTTGAAATCTGCAGGGCAGGCTGGAGGCCCAGGGGAGAAATGACGTCATAGCTCGAGTGGGAAGGCAGTCTTATAAACATACGTGTTATATACATGTATGTGTGTGTGTGTATATATATGGATGGATGTGTTTGGACTTTTTTTTTTTTTTTTGGAGACAGAGCTTTGCTCTTGTTGCCTAGGCTAGAGTGCAATGGCGCCATCTTGGTTCACTGCAACCTCAGCCTCCCGGGTTTAAGCGATTCTCCTGCCTCAGCCTCCCGAGTAGCTGGGACTACAGGCGTGTGCCACCACACCCGG
>NW_012099432.1:514229-515214 GCF_000951045.1 Mandrillus leucophaeus | reverse complement strand
CGGCTGCAAAGCGTTTCTTAATATCGCTGACCGTTGTGATCTCTTCACAAACTACCACATGTGGAGTTTCTGAGGGTTGGATTTGACTTGCCTGATTCTCTGTCAAGAAGTATCTAGTTCTTTAAATGCAACCTCAGGCTGGGCATGGTGGCTCACACCTGTAATATCAGCACTTTGGGAGACCAAGGCGGACGGATCACTTGAATTCAAGACCAGTCTGGCCAACGTGATGAAACCCTGTCTCTACTAAAAAATCTCTGTAAAAAGATGACAGCACTGCACTCCAGCCTGGGTGACAGAGTGAGACTCCGTCTCATAAATAAATAAATGAATAAATGCAGTCTCAGAGGATGTGGTGTTATGTCTCAGTTGGAGCTCCTTTCCAGATTGCACCATCGTATTTCATTCCTTTATATCGGAAGTGGAGATTTATAATAAAGTTACTTTCTGTGAGGCTATCAACACTTACTGATGACAAGTGGTAGAGGAATTTTGAAGTAAAAATACTTAAACTGCAGTGTTGTAGTATCTCCTTTCTAAGAGTTTCATTTCCTGTCTACTTACCCCACTGAAGAAGAAAGGAAAATTGCCGTCTTGAACACCTGGCGCAAGTGATCCTCCAACTTCAGCCTTCCAAAGTTCTGAGATTACAGGCGTGAGCCACCATGCCCGCCAGTAGGCAGTCTTCACTCCCACCACTGGACTCTAGGATCAGAAAGATCCAAACCAAATAAAAAAAACTAACTTGTCTTTTTTTCCCCGCAACTTTAGGAAGAAAAGAGACTCCGAAGTCAAACCAAAGAACCGTAAGTTGTTTGTGCTTTATGTTGTGAAACTGAATTGCTAACATAAGTATCCTGGTAAAATAACAGGTTGATGTGGAACCCTGGGCACTAATCGTATGTCTCCTAAGTGGGCGAGTTCTGCTTGTGAAAGGTGAGGACACCCTGAAGTGAAGGCTGAAGTTAACTTTTTTTTTTTTTTT
>NW_012099432.1:509825-511881 GCF_000951045.1 Mandrillus leucophaeus | reverse complement strand
CTGCCTCAGCCTCCCAAAGTGCTGGGATTACAGTTGACTTTTTTCTTTTCTTTTCTTTTTTTTTTTTTTTTTTTTTTGAGACAGATCTCATTCTGTCATCAGGCTGGGGTGCAGTGGCACAGTTATGGCTCACTGCAGCCTCAACCTCCTGGATTCAAGCGATCCTCCCACCTCACCCTCCCAAGCAGCTGGGACTACAGGCACATGCTAATCAGCTAATTTTTGTATTTTTTGTAGAGATGAGGTTTCCCATGTTGCCCAGACTGGTCTCTAATACATAAACTAAACAGATTCCTGACACAAGATGGGGAATCTTTGATTCTCTTGCGTAGCATCACTAGGCGATCTCTATTGATGGGCAGTGTGCCTGCCTACTTCTCAGACCTGCCTTTGTTTTGGGGTTGGTGGGGATTAATACGAGAGTAAGAGTTTCTCAGATCTTCTCCCAAAAAACCCAGGCCCCCTCCTTTCCTACTCTTGTTGTAACCATGTCAAATGTGTTAATATTTCAACTCACACTTTTGGTGTTGATCTTCCCTTGAAACCAGTATTCTGATCTTTTTTGTTCTTCCTCCCTTCCCTCCACACAGGATGAGAAGAGACGTAGAGTTACATCCAAAGAACGGTAAGAATAGTTACTATGCCTTTCTTTTTGTTCTACGAGTTATGTAATCTTGATCACAAAACTACTTTTTCAGAAAGTTTAAGGCCGGGCAAGGTGATTCATGCCTGTAATCCCAGCACTTTGGGAGGCCGAGATGGGTGAATCACTTGAGGTCAAGAGTTCAAGACCAGCCTGACCAACATGGTGAAACCCCGTCTCTACTAAAAATATAAAACTTAGCTGGGTGTGGTGGCACGTGCTTCTAATCCCAGCTACTCAGTAGGATTGCTTGAACCCAGGAGGTGGAGGCTACAGTGATCTGAGATCATATCACTGCAGTCCAGCCTGAGCGACAGAAAAATAAAAAAAAGGTTTAAAAAGAAGAACTTTATTGTGAGTTTCCAAGGCAGCCATATCCTTATGAAGGATCTGAATTTGGGGTCAGATCATTGATGTTTAGATTCAAGTACAATTCTCCTCTTTCCTTGGAAAGAATGAATTGAGGGCAGCTGGCATTCGAACCAGATGTAAAAGTCATATCAGATACTACAGGTTAAATGAGTGTGTATCTGTCCGGGCTCCTGAGATAATGAAGGTTGCTTTTGGGGGTAGGAAAGAGGAGCTTTATGAAAACTGCTTCTTTGGGGAGGCTCCTGGCACTCACACTTGGGGTCTGTGTTATTTTGCTTGACAGAGTTGCTAGACCGCTTCCTGCAGAAGAACCTGAAAGAGCAAAACCAGGAACACGCTCTGAAAAGGAAGAAGAAAGAGATGAAAAAGTAAAGCTCTATCACCTCTAAGTTTAATTCTCCCCTAATCTTATATGGTCCCAGTTTCCTTCCAGGACATGGGGACAGCGGGTGGGGAACGTGGAAGAACGAGATGGCTTTTGCCAGTGATCGAAGTGCCTTTGACTTTGGCTAAACACTTTTCAAACTTGTTTTTTCATGGTTCTCTACATGGAAGGTGGGTTATGAGGTTGTGATAGTGAGGACCCTTGTTACTTATTTGTGATTTTCAAAATTTCATTTTATTTAATTAATTTATTTATTTATTGAGACAGTCTCCCGCTGTGGAGACAGTCACCCAGGCTGGAGTACAAAGGTGCGATCCTGGCTCATTGCAACCTCTGCCTCCCAGGTTCAGGTGATTCTCATGTCCCAACCTCCTGAGTCCCTGGGGCTACAGGCGCCCGCCACCACACTCGGCTAATTTTAGTGGAGATGGGGTTTCACTGTGTTGGCCTGGCTGGTCTCTGACTCCTCACCTCGAATGATCCATCTGCCTCGCCACCAAAGTGCTGGGATTACAGGCATGAGCCACCACACCAGCCAACCTATGCTACTTAATCAACTAGTCACAGAGCTTCAGTTTGTCACCTTGCCCTCTTGCTTCTCTGGCTAATGAAATCTTTGTGAAGATCTAATTTTCAGACATAGGAGGTGCTAAAAT
>NW_012099432.1:500918-503280 GCF_000951045.1 Mandrillus leucophaeus | reverse complement strand
TCTAATTAAAAATACAAAAAATTAGCTGGGCGTGGTGGTGCATGCCTGTGGTCCCAGCTACTTGGGAGACTGAGGCAGGAAAATCACTTGAACCCGGGAGGCGGAGGTTGCAGTGAACCGAGATCACATCACTGCACTCCAGCCTGGGTGACAGAGCGAGACTCTGCCTCAAGAAAAAAGGAAAAAGAAAAAACAATTAGCTGAAGCAAATGTTGAGAGTGAGCCTGAATCCAGAGGTGGGCAGAATACCCCAGCTCAGCGTCAGGGCCCTGGCAGAGAGGTAGGTGAAGACTCAGACCCCTGTGTGCAGTCAGCTGTCCACGGTCACTGACTGACGCAGATCGCACATCAGCGCAGCTCTCCTCAGCCCGGGCAGGCCAGACACGGGTCTTCCTCTACCGCAGGCTGGATTCCCATCAGGCCACAGAAATCATGGCGTCCCTTTGTCTACTTTTTGTATTAAACCACTGGCATCTCTGACCAACATTCAGATGGGGTATTGACGGTGTTCCTGAAGACCTTGAGTCCTGGAGTAGTAAATGCCCTCTGGGCTTCCTGCAGTGAGAACTGGAGAGGCAGCCTGTCCTCTGAACCTGGGGAGCTTGTGTCAACCCTTAGGAGCTGTTGGCCCTGGTGCAGGGCGCCCCCTGCCGAGCTGACCAGCCTATGTGTGTGTTGTCTTCTGTGACAGAACACCCAAACAGAAACTGAAGGAGGAGCCGGACAGAGAAGCCAGGGCAGGTGTGCACGCTGACGAGGACGAAGACGGAGATGAGAAAGTAAAGGCGGGATCTTTGTTTCGGAACTCCCCCTTGTTCTTCTGCTCCTGTTTGCTTGGGCGGGAGAGTGCAGGGTGGGGATCTGGGTTCAAGTCCAGTCCCATCCACCCAGGCTCCACGGGGTCATCCAGACTCTGGGAAGGTCACCTTTTCCTCCTCTTGGGGGCCGGGATTTGTGGCTGGATGCCTGTGCCCTATGCCTAGTGAACACTCAGTTGTCCTCTGTCTTTCACACTAGAGAGGGTCTGTGTGCACCTGAGCTGAGATGTGCATGAAGCATCCTCTCCTGAGGCCTCACTGCTGAGAAGCCTTGATACACAGTCAGCTCCGACACACGTCAGCCACACCTCGATTTCTTTCCCAGCCTCCTACGTTCTTCTGAGTCTAGCTCTCCCCCTGCCAACCTCCCCAGTCTAATTCAGCCAAGTGCATATGTTTAAACCCTAAAGCATCATGTGGAGCACTGCTGGGCCTCTGTCAAAGTACAGGACGGCCAGGTTGCCTGCAGGCCCTCCTGCATGAACTCCAGGGAAGGGAGCTGGGTCATCGGTGTGGGACAGCGAGTCCCTATCTAAGAGACGCCGAAGACCCCAAGAGAGTCTCTGGGTTTCTGCCTGTTGCGATCTAGAGAGTGGAGCCCAAAGTCACGGGCTTGCTGGGTGATGAGCACCCTCACTTCTGACCCGGTCGCCGATGGGCTTCCGTCCTCACCCTGTAGCGGGAGAGCTTTTGGTATTGTCTCCTGTCCCTCACCTCTTCTGTCCAAATGTTGGGCACCTTACTGTCAGCACTTGCCTGGGATCCCTGGAGTAGTCACATTACTCCCTGCCCTCTATTGGAAACTGGCAGGGGCCTGAGCTCACACCGCCAACACTTTTGCCTCATGGTAGAAAAGGATGTGAGGGCTGCGCACGGTGGCTCACTACTCTAATCCCAGCATTTTGGGAGGCTGAGGTGGGCGGATCACTTGAGGTCAGGAGTTTAAGACCAGCCTGGCCAACAGGGTGAAACCCCATGTCACCTAAAAATACAAAAATTAGGTCGTCTTTATGGTACGTGCCTATAATCCCAGCTACTTGGGAGGCTGAGGTATGAGAATCACTTGAACCCAGATGGCAGAGGTTGCAGTGAGCCAAGATTATGCCGCTGCAGTCCAGCCTGGGCAACAGAGTGAGACTCTCAAAAATATATATATAGTAATAATAATAAAAGCAGTGCCCAGAGAACAAGGATTGTAGGCTGCTTCACCCCAGGGGGCCCCTTGCACATTAGGTGCCGTCTCTGCCTCCCAAAGCTCTAAGCACCACTGTGCCCTATCCCGAGAGACAGGGTCTTGCTCTGTCACCCAGGCTGGAGTGCAGTGGTGCCATCACAGTTCACTGCAGCTTCGACCTCCCAGGCTCAGGTGATCTTTCCACCTCAGCCTCCCAGGTAGCTGGGACTATAGGCAGGCACCACCATGTCCAGCTAATTTTTTTTTTAAAGTGTTTGTAGAGCCGGGTGTGGTGGCTCAAGCCTGTAATCCCAGCACTTTGGGAGGCCGAGGCGGGCGGATCACAAGGTCAGGAGATCGAGACCATCCT
>NW_012099432.1:496295-498933 GCF_000951045.1 Mandrillus leucophaeus | reverse complement strand
CTCAGGATGAGAAGAAGCACAGAAGTCAACCCAAAGATCTGTAAGTGTTTAAAATGCTTGTGCTTTTGTGTTTTCTGAACCAGGAGAAAACCTGTTCTAGGCCAGGTGCGGTGGCTTGCACCTGTAATCCCAGCACTTTGGGAGGCTGAGGTGGGTGAATCACGTGAGGTCAGGAGTTTGAGGCCAGCCTGGCCAATATGGTGGAAACCCATCTCTACCAAAAATACAAAAATTAGCTGGCTGTACTGGCAGGTGCCTATAATCCCAGCTACTCAGGAGGCTGAGGCAGAATTGTTAGAAGCCAGGAGGTGGAGGTTGCGGTGAGCCGAGATCGCGCCACTACTCTCCAGCCTGGACAACAAGAGTAAAACTGTCTCAAAAAAATAAAGAAAGAAAGTCTGTTCTAGAAACCTGTGGTGATGTAGACATGTGCGGGGACCCTGGGGCCTCTGAAGGCCTCGTCTCAGGATGACAAGCTGGCAGTGTAACTGTAAAGCTCCCACGGGTATCTTGCTTTCCCCTGGGGAGGCATTAGTTTGTCATTTTCCGTGCGAGTTGGCGATGTGGTGTTCCTAAGCTGCTACTTGCTATGTATCTGTTCACCCTGCAGAGCTGCCAAACGGAGGCCTGAAGAAAAAGAACCTGAAAAAGCAAATCCACAGATTTCTGATGAAAAAGACGAGGATGAAAAGGTAAAGGTCTCACTTTTCTTTCTTTTTGTTTTCAAGACGGGGTTTCGCCATGTTGCCCAGACTGGTCTTGGGAAAAAGAAGACTGGGCGTGGTGGCTCACGCCTGTAATCCCAGCACTTTAAGAGGCTGAGGCAGGTGAATCAGGAGTTCAAGACCAGCCTGACCAATATGGTGAAACCCTGTCTCTACTAAAAATAGAAAAATTAGCAGGCGGTGGTGCGCACCCATAGTCCCAGCTACTTGGGAGGCTGAGACAGGAGAATCACTTGAGCACGGGAGGTGGAGGTTGCAGTAAGCCGAGATCTCACCATTGCACTGCAGGCTGGGGACACAGCAAAATTAGCTGGGTGCGGTGGCATATGCCTGTAGTCCCAGCTGCTTGGAAGGCTGAGGCACGAGAATTGCTTGCACCCAGGAGGTGGAGGTTGCTGTGAGCTGAGATTGTGCCACTGTACTCCTGCCTGGACAACAGAGCAAGACTGTCTCAAAAAAAAAAAAAAAAAAAAAAGGGCTTGGTACAGTGGCTCACGCCTGTCTTCCCAGCACTTTGGGAGGCCAAGGCAGGCGCATCACCTGAGGTCAGGAGTTTGAAACCAGCCTGGACAACATGGTGAAACCCCATCTCTACTAAAAATACAAAAGTTAGTCAGTTGTGGTGGTAGGGGCCTGTAATCTCAGCTACTTGGAAAGCTGAGGCAGGAGAATCGCTTGAACCCAGGAGGCAGAGGTTGCAGTGAGCCGAGATCATGCCATTGCACTCCAGGCTGGGGACACAGCAAGACTCCTCAAAATACAAGGACATTGGTCTTATTGGGTGAGGCCCCACCTTTATTACCTCTTTTAACCATAATTGTCTCCTTAAAGATTCTATATCCAAATACAGTCATATAGCAGGTTAGTCTTAATGTATGAATTTTGCAGGGGACATGACTCAGTCTGTATACCTGTTCATCAATTGTTTGCTTACCTTTACATTTTAGTATTTATTTTTGAGACAGGGTCTCATTCTGTTGTCGAGGCTAGAGTGCAGTGGTACAGTTGTAGCTACCATAGCCTCGAACTCCTGGGCTGAAGCAATCCTCCCACCTGGGCCTTCAAGGTAGCTGGGACTATAGGCGATGCCACTACACCCAGCTAACTTTCTATTTTTGTGGAGACAGGGTTTTACTGTGTTGCCCAGGCTGGTCTTGAGCTCCTGGGCTCAAGCAGTCCTCCCACCTGGGCTACTTAAAGTGCTAGGATTACAGGCATGGGCCACTGTGCCTGGCCAGTTATTTATTTATTTATTTATTTATTTATTGAGACAGAGTCTCGCTCTGTCACCAGACTGGAGTGCAGTGGTGCGATCTCGGCTCACTGCAACCTCCGTCACCCTGGTTCAAGCAATTCTCTTGCCTCAGCCGCCCGAGTAGCTGGGACTACAGGCACTCGCCACCACACCCAGCTAATTTTTGTAATTTTAGTAGAGACGGGGTTTCACCATCTTGGCCAGGATGGTCTCAATCTCTTGACCACGTGATCCATCTGCCTTGGCCTCCCAAAGTGCTGGAATTATAGGCGTGAGCCACCATGCCTGGTCCTGTGCCTGGCCAGTTATTTGTTTACCTTGAGGTGTCACTTATACAGGAAAGCTAAGGTTTTAAAAAATTGGCTTCCCCTCTGAATCTTTTCAGGAAGTTTTTGGTTATGAGATTTATTTATTCATTTATTTTGAGATGAACTCTCACTGTCGCCCAGGCTGGAGTGCACTGGCGTGATCTCTGCTCCCTGCAACCTCTATGTCCCGGGTTCAAGCAATTCTTCTGCCTCAGCCTCCTGAGTATCTGGAATTACAAGTGCCCGCCTGGCTTAATCTTAGTATTTTTTTTTTCTTTCATTTTTTTGAGACGGAGTCTCTGTCACCCAGGCTGGAGTGCAGTGGCCAGATCTCGGCTCACTACAAGCTC
>NW_012099432.1:491190-495585 GCF_000951045.1 Mandrillus leucophaeus | reverse complement strand
TGTTTTATGATAATCACTTATACAAAGTTCTTAACACCGAAGCACTATCTGGGTGTGAAACACTCTTACCCTTTAATCCTCTTTTGTTTTCCCTGTGTAGGAGGAGAAGAGACGGAAAACGACCCCCAAAGAACCGTAAGAATTTATTCTTGGCATTATCCAAAGCAGATGCTAATGTTAAAATGATGGTTCTAGAACAAAAGGGAAAGGTTTTAGTAATTGCCAGAGCAACCTTGGGGAGCAACCTTAGGCTCATTTTGGATTGGGTTGGTGAACATAGGACCAAGATGCGTCAGGCAGGACGCCCCTGCGGTGAAGAGCCACTGTGACCTCGCGCCTGGGCCTCACTGCCGCAACCGGTGGCTTCATGTGCCACAGGCGCCTCAGGCAGAAACCTCACAGGGGCGATTTTGATATTTTCTGAAACAATTAAACGATGCTGTGCTTTTCCCCCCAGAACGGAGAAAAAAATGGCTCGCGCCAAAACAGTCGTGAACTCCAAGGTAAATGTCTGCTGGGAATAAAGCTGGTGGCGGTGCTCACGAGGCGGCTGGGAGCGGCTCTCTGAGCGCCATCATCTGTGTTCTTGCTCCCACAGACCCACCCTCCCAAGTGCATTCAGTGCGGGCAGTACCTGGATGACCCTGACCTCAAATATGGGCAGCACCCACCAGACGCGGTACGTGCAGCTCTCTTCCCAGCCTTCCTCTGCTCGTCCCTCGTCCCTCTGCTCACCGGCCCCGTGTCCTTCAGGTGGATGAGCCACAGATGTTGACAAATGAGAAGCTGTCCATCTTTGATGCCAACGAGTCTGGCTTTGAGAGTTATGAGGCACTTCCCCAGCACAAACTGACTTGCTTCAGGTAAGTGTACTTTTGTGTGTGTGTGTGTGTTTCGTGGAAGGAGGCGCTTCCCCAGAGGCGTCTACAGGCTCAAGATTATGGTTTTTAGGGCCTGACCTGCAACATGTCTTAAGCTAACACTTCGTGGATAAGAGCCACCTTGGAGGGCTGGGCGCGGTGGCTCATGCCTGTAATCCTAGCATTTTGGGAGGCCGAGGTGAGCAGATCACTTCAGGTCGGGAGTTTGAGACCAGCCTGGCCAACATGGCGAAACCTACTGAAAATACAAAAAGTAGCCGGGTGTGGTGGTACGCGACTGTAATCCCAACTACTCGAGAGGCTTAGGCAGGAGAATTTCTTGAACTCTGGAGGCGGAGGTTGCAGTGAGCTGAGATGGTGCCACTGCACTCCAGCCTGGGCGACAGAGCAAGACTCCATCTCAAAGAGCCACCATGGAAAACCGGTGAAGGGACAGTAGAGCTTTGCTGATTTTTGGTTTGATTTTTGGGTTTTTACACTGCACATATTGCCCCTCCATTCTGCCTACATCCTGAGGGTCACATGCTTAGATGAAGGCCTGCTCTGTGCTAGGTACCAGTGATCTGGGTGTCGATATAGCTGCTCAGATCCTGCCTTCACGGAGCCAAAAATGGGTGATACCTTTCGGGTAGTCACAGCCACGACAGATTTTTAAAAAGCCTGGTTGCATGTAGAGAGAAAGAGTGTGAGGAGGAAGGTCTGTGAAGATGCGAGAGGCAATGATTTCAGTAAAGACCTTGCGAGAGAAGAGGCCAAGGGGATGGCCAGGGTGGGGCACCCTAGGTAGAAGGGGGCGTGATTACCAGGGCTCGGAGGGGCCTGTGCCAGCTGTGGAAGGTGAATGGCGAGCCTGGTGTGGTGGTGGGTTGGGGCTGGGCCACACAGGGCCTTGCAGACCTCAGCATTGACTCTCGTGTCCTCTGAGGGAACGTGCCTGGCGTCCGGCCCCTACCTTCACCGAGGCTTACGTCAGCTCTTGAGTGGGCAGAGGGCCCTTGCTCTCAGGCATCCCCAGCCCCATTTTGCTCCCTCTCCCTGTGGGTGCAGTCACCCTACAGGGCTTCACCTTGTTCTTCGTGGGAAATGCCTCAGCTCTAGGAACAGCCCTGCCTCCTTCTAGGCCTGGGTGGTGTTTTCCCTCTCTGTGAAGAGGAGGGGGAAGTGCCTTGGGGACCCCTGTTGGAAACACCCACAGGCAGCGGTTCCTGCGCCCACTGGGAGGGCACCCACATGCTCCCTGTGCTTGGCTGATGGTTGTTCCCCTCCCTCTCCTTCTATGGGATCCCGATCCAGACCAAGATGCTGTTGCACCCACCAGCAACTGCTAGCCCCCCAGGCCTTGCCCAAAGCAGGGCCACACACCTCTGCCTGCTGGTGTGAGTGAGGTGTGCTGTGGTGGGCAGAGCTGGCTACCATGCCCCAGGGCCTCACTCTGGCCTTCATCAGGACAAAGGCTCAGGGGAGCCTGGGGCTGGGGCTGCCAGAGTCCTGATGTCTCAGCTTCCTCCCTGAATTGAGATCTATCATAGATTTGTTCCTGGAGCGTGGGATGGTGGCCTGGAGGACACTTTACAGGAGTCGCATGCCTTCTGTCCACTGGAGCTGGGCTGCCTGGGTTATTTAGGGACTCTCCATGCTGCTGTACTTGGCCTGAAAGTGGCGGATAGAAGCCACTCATGGGTGGGGTCTGGCCTGCGAATCAGTGGGTCCTGCCACTGCCTAGGACTTAGAACTTCTCTCCCATGTCTCCCCATGGAGAGAGCCTCCAGCCCACCTGTGCAGCAGGGAGCGGGACCCCCTCTTCTGTAGGCCCTCCCTTGATCTCCCTTGATCCACGCTGTCTTCATCTATCTGTCTCCTCTTCTGGGCCTTACATCCTGAGGGCAGGGCTGCCACCTATTCTGTCTGCCATGCCTGGCACGCGGTAGGGGAGCCCCCGCAGGAGGTGTTCAGTTTTTTGTTTGAGCATTTCTGGTTTTCAAGGCACTAAGCCTGGTGAGTGTGGTGGAGGGGTGCTCTCCAGAGACCTGTGCAGGCTCCATATGGGGGCTCTGAGGATAGCCCAGCACCTCTGGCCGGGGAAGGGTGATCCTTGTGCCTAGATGAGCAGGTTCATAAGCAGAACCCCCAGTTCATGTCTTTTTCCTTAAGTTTGACATCTTGCCTCTCTGTCTTCAATAAGGAACCTGCTCCCAAATGTCAAGGGGCATCTGGACAGTGGGGTCACGGGTGCCCTCCCTGTGTTGAGATTTATGCCCAAAAGGAGGCAGAAGTCCTTCTCTCCCACATCCCTTTTCACACTGCTCTATAACCTGCTTTATTACTTTTTTAAATTGAGGTCTGACTCGTGTAATATAAAATTAACCATATGAGGTATTTGAATAGGTGAATTCATAGATATAGAAAGCAGGTGGTTGCGGGGACTGAGGGCCGGTTGGGAGGAGACTGGAGAGTGACTGCTACTTGATGGGAATGAGGCTTTATTAACATCTGAGTGACGGAAATGTTCTACAGCTGAATAGATATGGTGGCTACACTGCATAGTGGAAACTGTTCTAGAAACCAGTATTTCCCACACTGTAAGTCTGACTGATCTTTTGGTGTTGCTCTTACAGACACACATACTCTTGATGCTTAGGTGCGAGAATAAGGTAGACACTCCGGGTGATAGAACACTGTCTTAATTTAGTGTTCCCGCAACCAAAAAAATGAATGTTGGGGCTGGGCGTGGTGGCTCAGTCTGTAATCCCAGCATTTTGGGAGGCCGAGGCAGGTAGATCACTGGAGGTCAGGAGTTCAAGACTAGCCTGGCCAACGTAGTGAAACACCGTCCCTACTAAAAATACAAAAATTAGCTCGGCATGGTGGTGCAGGCCTGTAATCCCAGCTACTCGGGAGACTGAGGCAGGAGAATTACTTGAACCCGGGAGGCGGATAGGTTGCAGTGAGCCGAGATCACGCCATTGCACTCCAGCCTAGGGGACAGAGCAAGACTGTTTCAAAAACAAAAAAAGAGTGTTGGACTTGTACATTGTCTCCTTGCTTCGTGCCTGATCTGAAGTCTGCACCAAGACCCACCTTCATGGCTTAGCTGGTAAGCGTATGCTTTGTTTCCTGTCCAGCGTGTACTGTAAACATGGCCACCTGTGTCCCATCGACACCGGCCTCATTGAGAAGAATATCGAACTCTTCTTTTCTGGTTCAGCAAAACCAATCTATGATGATGACCCATCTCTTGAAGGTAAGGAGGAGTCCAGGATTGTTTGGGGCACACTTTAAAAACAGCCAGGCAGGGTGGTTCACATCTATAATCCTAGCACTTTGGGGATCTGAGGCCAGAGGATCACTTGAGCTCAGGAGTTTGAGGCCAGCCTGGGCAACATAGCAAGAGCCTGCTTCTATTTAAAAAATTATAAGGCCGGGCGCGGTGGCTCAAGCCTGTAATCCCAGCACTTTGGGAGGCCGAGACGGGCGGATCACGAGGTCAGGAGATCGAGACCATCCTGGCTAACAC
>NW_012099432.1:483412-484860 GCF_000951045.1 Mandrillus leucophaeus | reverse complement strand
CCATAACCTCTGCCTCCCGGGTTCAAGCAGTTCTCCTGCCTCAGCCTCCCGAGTGGCTGGGATTATAGGCACCTGCCACCATACCCAGCTAATTTTTTTGTATTTTTAGTAGAAACGGGGTTGTACCATGTTGGCCATGCTGGTCTTGAATTTCTGACCTCAAGTGATCTGCCCACCTTGGCCTCCCAAAGTGCTGGGATTACAGGTGTGAGTTGCTGTGCCTAGCCCTAAAATCTTTTGTTTTTATTTATGCAACTGTTATATGTTGATACAGGTAGATCTAGTAATTTCATTTTAAATATTCTGTAGTATTTCATTAAATGAACATCCTAACTTCTCAATGATAGGCACCTCTTCAGTATTATAAATATAAGGCAGCATCCTTGAGCAAAGCTTCTTGCAAGTGTATCTGCTTAGAAATAGCGTTGCCAGGCTGTGGGTGTGTATTCTTAAGTTTGATCTAGAAGATTGCGCTCCAAAATGGTTCTATCAACTTATTTGAGTAGTGTGCGTTCTTGTTTCCTCATACCACCTCTCTGGCTTCTTAACCTTTACCCATCTGGAGAATGGGAAGGGAGCTTTTTCTCTCACTTACCATACTTCTAATAAGGTTGATTTTTTTTTTTTTTTTTTTGTAGAGACAGGGTCCTGCTGTGTTGCCTTGTCTGGTCTCAAACTCCTGGCTTCAAGTGGTCCTCCTGTCTCAGCCTCCCAAACTGCCGGGATTAGAGGCATGAGGCACTGCACCTGGCCAAACAGGCACATTTTTAAAAGTCTTCTTGTTTGTTGTTGTTGTTGTTGAGATGGGTCTTGCTGTGTCACCCAGTCTGGAGTGCAGTGGCATGGCTGCAGCTCACTACATTCTCAACCTCCTGGGCTCAAGTGATCCTCCCACCTTAGCCTCCCAAGTAGCTGGGACCACAGGTATATGCCACCATGCCCAGCTAATTAAAAAAAAAAACATATTGTAGATGGGATTTTGCCATGTTGCCTAGGCTGGTCTTAAATGCCTGAACTTAAGCAGTCCTCCCTCCTTAGCATCCTGAATTGCTGGGACTGCAGGAATTTGTCACTACGCCTGGTGAATTTTTAATTTTTTGTAGAGATGGGGGTCTTAATATGTTGCCCAGGCTGGTCTTGAACTCTTTGACTCAAGTGATCCATCTACATATGCTTCAGCCTCCCAATATACCGGTTCAGGCATGAGCCACCATGCCTAGCCTAAAAGTCTTAATTCACTGTTTGTTTGATTGTCACTAAGGGCTTGTGATTCACCTTTTTTTTTTTTGAGATGGAATCTTGCCCAGTCGCCCAGGCTGGAGTGCAGTGGCGTGACCTCTGCTCACTGCAAGCTCTGCCTCCTGGGTTCATGCCATTCTCCGGCCTCAGCCTCCCTAGTAGCTGGGACTACAGGCGCCCGCCACCACGCCCAGCTAATTTTTTTTTGT
>NW_012099432.1:479023-480978 GCF_000951045.1 Mandrillus leucophaeus | reverse complement strand
GTTGCAGTGAGCCGAGATCATGCCACTGCACTCCAGCCTGGGCGATGGAGCAAGACTCCATCCTCCTCCACAAAAAAAAAAAAAAAGCAGGTCTTATTCTTGCAACCCAAACCCAGACTGAATTCCAAAAACCAGAGATGAGCTCAATGAAGGCCTACTCAGCTAGTCTTCGCTCTCTGGCTGACTCAGACAGGCTTCTTCAGAACAAGCCAGCTATGATGTGTTGTGCCCTGTGTTTCTGACATTTGGGTACAGGATGACTTTTAGACTGTTGGGTGAGTTTGGTAGACTCCTCCCTGCCCTGTGGCCACCGTAGGTGCCATCAGATTCCAACCCCTTTTTCACACCTGCTCTGTTCACCCCAGCGTTTGCCGAATACATTCTGATGGATCCCAGCCCGGAGTATGCGCCCATATTTGGGCTGATGCAGGAGAAGATCTACATCAGCAAGATTGTGGTGGAGTTCCTGCAGAGCAATTCCGACTCGACCTACGAGGACCTGATCAACAAGATCGAGGTAAGAGATCGAGAGGCCTCAGCATCTGGGATTCCCACCGGAAACTTGCCTTCAGAACCAGCAGACATTGTTCTTCAGTTGAATTTAGGCCAGTTTGGCTTAAGCATGAGAGAAACCTGTTCTCTTTCAAGACCACAGTTCCTCCTTCTGGCCTCAACTTGAACCGCTTCACGGAGGACTCCCTCCTGCGACACGCGCAGTTTGTGGTGGAGCAGGTGGAGAGTTATGACGAGGCCGGGGACAGTGACGAGCAGCCCATCTTCCTGACGCCCTGCATGCGGGACCTGATCAAGCTGGCCGGGGTCACGCTGGGACAGAGGTAAGGATGCGGCGGGGACGAGAGTGAAGACTGGAGACTGAGGAGGTTAGAGCATGGTGCACATCCTCTGTGCCAGTCCTCTGAGATGCTGGACCCTCTCCTGTAGGCGAGCCCAGGCGAGGCGGCAGGCCATCAGGCATTCTACCAGGGAGAAGGACAGGGGACCCACGAAAGCCACCACCACCAAGTTGGTCTACCAGATCTTCGACACTTTCTTCGCAGAGCAAATTGAAAAGGATGACAGAGAAGACAAGGAGAACGCCTTTAAGCGCCGGCGATGTGGCGTGTGCGAGGTAACCTCGCCTGTAGGGGCTCCCACTCCCCTGAGGTGGCCCAGCTTCTGGCCTGATCTGAGGACTGCTCCATCTTTCTCTCTGTGACTTAAGACTCTGGCTGCTCAAATGTGACCCCTGAGACAGAAATTAGTTAGTGTTCTAGGAGGACCCTGCATGCTTCATTGAACATCAATAGGACAGATGTCCACAGAGGCGTGCTTGGGTGCTTTGCTGATAATGCCACAGTCCTTAACTGACGAACCTGGCTTCTGGGTGACTCTGCTCTGCCTGCATCTCACTGTCTGGAGGCCCCCGTTGGAGTGCTAAGGGAGTATTCACATCTAAGGGGGCACTTTGTCCAACTTAGATTTGAGGCCCTTAGGAGGCCTTCCTTTCTGTGAGTTTTGAAAATATATGTTTACTTCACTCAGGAGGAACCAACCTCCTCGTTCTATGACCCAAAGACCAGGTATATTTTGATACCTATTACCTGACTTTCTTTTGGATAAACACTGGCTTCAGGGCTTTGTCTTTGATCCCCGCTGGCATCCCTTAACAGGAGCCTGCATGTCGTCACCATTGTTACTTTGGTTTTATTTTATTTTTCTTGGTTAACACACATGTGTCCAATGTTTTATAATTTCTAAAAAAAATTTTAATTTTTTTGAGACAGTCTCGCTCTGTCACCCAGGCTAGAGTTCAGTGGCACGATCTCAGCTCGCCATAACCTCTGCCTCCCGGGTTCAAGCAGTTCTCCTGCCTCAGCCTCCCGAGTGGCTGGGATTATAGGCACCTGCCACCATACCCAGCTAATTTTTTTGTATTTTTAGTAGAAACGGGGTTG
>NW_012099432.1:468535-478048 GCF_000951045.1 Mandrillus leucophaeus | reverse complement strand
GACTCAAGTGATCCATCTACATATGCTTCAGCCTCCCAATATACCGGTTCAGGCATGAGCCACCATGCCTAGCCTAAAAGTCTTAATTCACTGTTTGTTTGATTGTCACTAAGGGCTTGTGATTCACCTTTTTTTTTTTTGAGATGGAATCTTGCCCAGTCGCCCAGGCTGGAGTGCAGTGGTGTGACCTCTGCTCACTGCAAGCTCTGCCTCCTGGGTTCATGCCATTCTCCGGCCTCAGCCTCCCTAGTAGCTGGGACTACAGGCGCCCGCCACCACGCCCAGCTAATTTTTTTTTGTATTTTTAGTAGAGACGGGGTTTCACCATGTTAGCCAGGATGGTCTCAATCTCCTGACCTCATGATCTGCCCACCTTGGCCTCTCAAAGTGCTGGGATTACAGGCATGAGCCACCGTGTCCGGCCACGATTCACCTTTTTTGTTTATTTTTTAAATTTTTTGAGACCTAAAAGTCTTAATTCATCATTTGTCTCATTGTTACTAAGGGCTGTATGATTTCCCCTTTTTTTTTTCTTTGAGATGGAGTTTCGGCCGGGCACGGTAGCTCAAGCCTGTAATCCCAGCACTTTGGGAGGCCGAGACGGGCAGATCACGAGGTCAGGAGATCGAGACCAACCTGGCTAACACAGTGAAACCCCGTCTCTACTAAAAAAATACGAAAAACTAGCCGGGCGAGGTGGCAGGCACCTGTAGTCCCAGCTACTTGGGAGGCTGAGGCAGGAGAATGGCGTAGACCCAGGAGGTGGAGCTTGCAGCGAGCTGAGATCCGGCCACTGCACTCCAGCCTGGGCGACAGAGCGAGGCTCCGTCTCAAAAAGAAAAAAAAAAAAAAAGAGATGGAGTTTCACTCTTGTCCAGATTGGAATGCAGTGGTATGATCTTGGCTCGCTGCAATCTCCACCTCCCAGGTTCAAGCAATTCTCCTGCCTCAGCCTCCCAAGTAGCTGCGATTACAGGCACACCCTACCACGCCTGGCTAATCTTTGTATTTTTAGTAGAGATGGAGTTTCACCACGTTGGCCAGGCTGGTCTGGAATTCCTGACCTTAAGTGATCTGCCTGCCTTGGCCTTCTGAAATGCTGGGATTACAGGCATGAGCCACTGTGCCCGGCCCTGATTTGCCTTTTTAATACCATTTTTTAGGTGTGTCAGCAGCCTGAGTGTGGGAAATGTAAAGCCTGCAAGGACATGGTTAAATTTGGTGGCAGTGGACGGAGCAAGCAGGCTTGCCAAGAGCGGAGGTAGGTCGGGCCGAGTCCTCCTCCTGTGGCAAAGGACTTGCCAGCTGGTGGCGGATGCACTGTGGAGAAGGGCCCGCGTGTGTGGGATAGCACCAGGATTCCTTCGTTAGGCATTGTCTCAGGGCCTGTCCCTGTTAGGACGAAAACAACCTTGGTTGGTCTTACTTAGAAAAGGGGCCTTAGGTATAACCAGTGACATTGCAGGTGTCCCAATATGGCCATGAAGGAGGCAGATGACGATGAGGAAGTCGATGATAACATCCCAGAGATGCCGTCACCCAAAAAAATGCACCAGGGGAAGAAAAAGAAACAGAACAAGAATCGCATCTCTTGGGTTGGAGAAGCCGTCAAGGTAACCCTTGGAGCCCCTCGTTCGACTCACTGCCATGTTCCCGATAAGCAGGTTCCCCTAGTATCTTGCCAACCTGACCTCTTGGTCAACCTGAGCCCCAGCACCAAGAAACCTGCCTGTTTGCCCCTGAGAGGAGCAGGACTGGCCGAGAGACCATGTTCTGTGGCTCAGTACCAGCAAGGCATTTTTGTGTGGCCACAAGGCTCAGTTCTCCTAATGTCCCAAAATGGGCATTTGACACAGTTCTAGGGGCGTCAGGCAGGTGAGCCCTCATAGCTTGTTTTTCTGTTTTGTTTTGTTTGGGACAGAGTCTTGCTCTATCACCCAGGCTGGAGTGTGGTGACATGATCTCAGCTCGCTGCAACCTCTGCCTCCCAGGTTCAAGCAATTCTCCTACCCCAGCCTCCTGAGTAGCTGAGATTACAGGCGTGCACCACCATGCCAGGCTAACCTTTTTTGTGTTTTTAGTAGAGATGGGGTTTCATCATGTTGTCCAGACCATTCTCAAACTCCTAGCCTCAAGTGATCCACCTACCTCAGCCTCCCAAAGTGCCGGGATTACAGGCGGGAGCCACCGCGCCTGGCCCCTCATAGCTTGTTTTCAAGAGAGACGTCACAGCCCCCTCTGGCGTGGGGTGGGTCTTTTGGGGGCACCAACAGATGGCCTCCCAGTTGTTTTGTGGTCATCGGCTTCACTGAGGGTCAGTTCCTTTACCACAGTGTGAGAGAAAGGAGTGAGTATCCTCTGTGTTGCTTCTCTGATGTCCATAAATTAAAGATGCAATCAGTTCACTGAAGCATGAGGCTTGCCGCCTGCTGGCTGCCTGGGCTGTGGCTGAGCCCCTGCAGGAGGACAGACATGGGTACTGTTGCATGGCATGAGTACCTCTGCAGGGTAGGGGGCTGGGAGGAGGCTGGGGCCGCGAGGCCTTGCAGAGGTGACACGTGGGCTGAGATGGAGAAGGTCAGGTAGGACCTAGCCACACCAAGACCTGGGGGAGAGCTGCACTGAGGTGGCAGTCAGCTTACCTTGGTGGAGAAAAGGTAGGAGGCCCCTGCAGTTGGATTGGCTTGAGCCAGGGGGTGACAGGCAGGACAGGGGCCAGGGTTCAGGCTGTGGCCTTACAGACGATGGTGAGGTGTTGGGAGCTATGCTGTTAAAATCAAATCCTGGGACCCGAGTGGCAGAGCGGAAGTGGGAGGGACACGAGTTCCCTTGGTTACAGCATCCGGCCGAGGAGGGTGGATGTTCTCTTCTTTTTTATTATTGAAGCCCTTGTAGAACAGGATGTTCTCTTTAGCAGCAACTCTTCATTGACTTCTTGATGAAATGGAGTCATGTCTTATATTAAGTAACAGAGAACCAGCAGGTCAAGGCCAGCAAAGACCCTCAAAATGATCCTCCCTGAACATCTGCTCTCATTTTCAGACTGACGGGAAGAAGAGTTACTATAAGAAGGTGTGCATTGATGCGGAAACCCTGGAAGTTGGGGACTGTGTCTCTGTTATTCCAGATGATTCCTCAAAACCGCTGTATCTAGCAAGGTTTGCATCTTTCTTTTTGCTTGACTTCTGCACGTACTTTCTCATCAAGTAGGAGATGCCTGTTTTGCCAAAATAGCACCAGCAGCTTTTTGCCCTAGATGAAAACCGAAAAGGACGAGTGCCGCTGCCCAGACTCGGTCAGATATCTGCTGGCCAGGTCAGAACTTCTCCCCATGCCCGTCTTGATTCCAGGGTCACGGCGCTGTGGGAGGACAGCATCAACGGGCAGATGTTTCACGCCCACTGGTTCTGCGCTGGGACAGACACAGTCCTCGGGGCCACGTCGGACCCTCTGGAGTTGTTCTTGGTGGATGAATGTGAGGACATGCAGCTTTCATATATCCACAGCAAAGTGAAAGTCATCTACAAATCCCCATCCGAAAACTGGGCCATGGAGGTGAGTACCTGGTGCCCCTCGCGAGCCCCCGCCTTGCCATGGAGGGTCAACTGCTGACATGTGTTCTGTTTTGTTTTTATTTGTATTATCTTGTGTGTGTGTGTGTGTGTGTGTGTGTGTGTGTGTGTGTGTGTTTGAGACAGAATTTCACTCTTGTTGCCTAGGCTGGAGTGCAATGGCATGATCTCAGCTCACTGCAACCTCTGCCTCCCAGGTTCAAGTGATTCTCCTGCCTCAGTCTCCTGAGTAGCTGGGATTATAGGCACCCGCCTCCACGCCTGGCTAATTTTTTTTTGTATTTTTAGTAGACACAGGATTTCACCATGTTGGCCAGGCTGGTCTCGAACTCCTGACCAGCCTGGAAGGCCAGGTGATCCACCCGCCTCGGCCTCCCATAGTGCTGGGATTACAGGCATGAGCCACCACGCCTGGCCTGACACGTATTCTTATCTCCCAAGGGAGGCATGGATCCTGAGTCTCTGCTGGAGGGGGACGACGGGAAGACCTACTTCTACCAGCTGTGGTACGATCAAGACTACGCGAGATTCGAGTCCCCTCCAAAAACCCAGCCAACGGAGGACAACAAGTTCAAGTGAGCATTGGGGCCAGGCTCGAGGTCAACAGGCACTTTCAGCCCACATCGCTCCGGTTTCCTGTGTGCTTCTGTCTGGTTGGCTTCCCCCAGGGGCCCCTCAGTTTGTGTTTCTTGCTCACCAAAGGCTAGCCTGACTATGGATGACGCTCAAGGGTATAGATGGCCTGGAGTTGCTTTAAGTGTGTGGATGACCTGGCATTGGCTTTGTAAGAGGGTTCTCTACCCAGGAGCAGGGTTCGTCTTCCCATTTCAAGACTTCCCGTGTGTTCTTCAGTGTGTGCCCAGCTCTGGCATGTTTTTGGCTGTTTCTTAGATATTTTCTCCTGTAAATGAGACCTTTATTGGATTCTTTTCTAACTGGGTGACTGCTTTTAGGGAAGCTTTTATTTTTTATTTTGTTTTTGAGACAGAGTTTCACTTTTGTTGCCCAGGCTGGAGTACAACGGCTCAATCTTGGCCCACCGCAACTGCCGCCTCCTGGGTTCAGGTGATTCTCCTGCCTCAGCCTCCCGAGTAGCTGGGACTACAAGCATGTGCCACCATGCCCGGCTAATTTTTTTGTATTTTTAGTAGAAACGGGGTTTCTCCATGTTGGTCAGGCTAGTCTCGAACTCCCGACCTCAGGTGATCCGCCCGCCTTGACCTCCCAGAGTGCTGGGATTACAGGCGTGAGCCACTGTGCCTGACCAGCTTTTATTTGTTAATGTCCAATGCCCCATACCTTCTTTTTAACCTCCGTACATCACTTTTTTCAACTAAAAGCAGCAGCCAGCACCCCCAGAGGAGCAGGTGGCAACCAGGGAGACCCAGGGAGGCCAAGAGGGCTCCCATGGGGGTATCTGTGCTTCTCCCATAAGTCTCATGCTGACTTCAGCTTGATCTCTATTTTCATTTTATTTTTTATTTATTTTATTTTTATTTGTTCGAGATGGAGTTTCACTCTTGTCACCCAGGCTGGAGTGCACGATCTTGGCTCATTACAACCTCTGCCTCCTGGGTTCAAGCAATTCTCCTGCCTCAGCTTCCCAAGTAGCTGAGACTACAGGTGCCTGCTACCATGCCTGACTAATTTTTGTATTTTTAGTAGAGACAGGGTTTCACCATGTTGGCCAGGCTGGTCTGGAACTCCTGACCTTAGGCGATCTGCTCCCTTCAGGCTCCCAAAGTGCTGGGATTACAGGCGTGAGCTACTGCACCCAACCCCATTTATTTATTATCACCCAACCCCATTTATTTATTTATTTATTTATTTGAGACAGGATCTCACTCTGTCACCCAGGCTGGAGTGCAGTTGTGTGGTCACAGCTCACTGCAGCCTCGACCTGCTGGGCTCAAGTGATCTTCCTGCCTCAGCCTCCTGAGTAGCTGGGACTGCAGGCATGCACCACTCTGCCTGGTTAATTAAAAAAATTTTTTTTTGTAGAGACGGGGTCTCACCGTGTTGACCAGGCTAGTCTCAAACTTCTGGATTCAAGCGATCCTCCTGCCTTGGCCTCCCAAAGGGCTGGGATTACAGACATGAGCCACCATGCTGGGCCTTGATTTCTATTTTTAAGGCTGTCTTCAGGTCTCCTTTAAGGGCTTACTAGTCAAGAATAATGTTGAATTTCCTCAAATACCTGTTGGGCCTTTATAGAGAGAACAGTAAGAGTCTCTGCTGGATTGAGTTCCTCACTGAGCCGCTCGGGACTCTTGCTGGTGGTGTGTTCTTAACCGCATTCTAGACTCTCTTCATTGATATCTTAGGGGTTTTGTATCAATGACTCAAAAGTGGTTTGATTTTCTTGCTATATTCTCTCTGGACTTTGGTCTCAAATAAGTGCCTTCAAAATGTGAACACAAAGCACAAGAAAGCCACTTCCTTCCTTCTATCATCTGCAAATGTTTTCTCTTGGTCGTCAGAGTCTCTGGATTAAGCTGGCAGTAGCTGCTGCGGCCACTGCTGGCCACCTCAGGGCCTTACGCTTCTGTCCCTTTGTTTCCTTCAGGTTCTGTGCGAGCTGTGCCCGTCTGGCTGAGATGAGGCAAAAAGAAATCCCCAGGGTCCTGGAGCAGCTCGAGGACCTGGACAGCCGGGTCCTCTACTACTCAGCCACCAAGAACGGCATCCCATACCGAGTCGGTGATGGCGTTTACCTGCCCCCTGAGGCCTTCACGTTCAAGTGAGTGCCCCCTTGGAGCAGCCGGGGCCAGGGCGCTCCAGGCCGAGCCAGGCTGGCTTTGTGGTGTCCCCTTCCTCACAGACATCCCCAACCCCTCTGCACCAGCTGTTATCCCAGCCGTCACTTTGGCATAGGTGGCAAACAGACAACATAAAGCATGGAGTGTAGACTGACCGTGATGCTATTGCAGAGCAAAGCTGACTGTAAAAGTCAGAACTCGCTGGTTTGGTTGGGTGTGATTTCTCACACCTGTAATCCCAGCGCTTTGGGAGGCTGAGGCAGTGGGGAATCATCTGAGGTCAGGAGTCCGAAACCAGCCTGGCCAACATGGTGAAACCTCGTCTCTACTAAAAATACAAAAATTAGCCGGGTGTGCCACCACACCTGTAGCCCCAGCTACTCGGGAGGCAGAGACAGGAGAATCGCTTGAACCTGGGAGGCAGAGGTTGCAGTGAGCCGAGATCATGCCACTGCACTCCAGCCTGGGCGACAGAGTGTGACTCCGTCTCAAAATAAAAAAAGCAAAAATTAACTTACTGGCTAAAGCGCGAGGGACAGCTGGGGGCCCTCCCCAGTTCTGCCCCTGCCCAAGGACAGCTCCTCTCCGTCCCCTGCTGTGAAGTGGGAGAGTGGGATCTTGGCTGCTGGGGCTTGAAGGGTTGAGTGAGTTGAAAGTGCTCCGTACAGTACCTGGCTTAAAGTAAAGGCTTAATGAACATGAGTTACTTCTTGGTAAGAGGGAATTACATCAGATGACTTATCTGTGTCGGAGGATCAAGGCTCTTTCAGGAAAAACCTAAAGCCACAGATCGTTTCCACACTGATGCATTCTGTGTTTTTGCTAAGAATAAGTGCGTGGTTGGAATTACAGCCCACATTTTCCAGATGCTTTCCCAGCTCACAGTTCCATTTCCCTAGAGCCCCAGCTCCCTTACCTTAGTTCAGTTACTGTGAACTATGAGACCTGGAGAAATAGGGTCCCTCCAGCCTTGGCACAGTTAGGGTGCATTACCCCCTCTGGTTGTCCTTGATTGGAAGGGGACACCTCCCTGTAGTATTTTCTGCCAGGTGCTCCTGGCAGAGTGGGAGACTCAGCACAGATGTGCCTTTGGGGCCTGTCAGACTCCTGGGGGGCCTAGTGGGGAGAACATGGCAGCCACCTTCCCTAACGGCAGGCCCTCTCCAAAGAACAGCTTTTCCCCACTAGTCAGACCTCATTCCCATTGCCCCAGGCCCCCGTGTCGCCTTAGATTGGCCTTCTCCAGTGTCTCTTCTAGATCAGAGCCTTAGTCAGGGTAGCGTAGGTTGTATCATAGCAACAACCCCAAATCACAGTGACTTAAAACCACAGAAACTGGACTGGGCATGGTGGCTCGTGCCTGTCAGGAGTTCAAGACCAGCCTGGCCAACATACCTGTCTCTACTAAAAATAAATTAGCCAGGGTTAGCTGGGCGTGGTGGCGGGTGCCTGTAATCCCAGCTACTTGGGAGGCCGAGGCACGAGAATCGCTTGAACCCGGGAGGAGGAGTTGCAGTGAGCCGAGATCATGCCACTGCACTCTAACCTGGGTGACAGAGTGAAAGTGTCTCAACAAAAACCACAGTAGCCACTGTCTTGCTCATACGAGGTGCCCATCACAGGTCAGCAGAGAACTCCACCTGTTGTGTCCCTTGGATATCTGGGCTGCTGGAGTCAGAAGTTGCCAGTCTCTGAGCCCAAGGGAAAGCACACAGGACATTCCCCAGGCAGTGACGTGCTCTTAGGTCATTTCTGCTCACGTCACAGGCCAGGAAACACAAGATGCCAAGTGGTCGGGAGGCAGGAGCCTGGGGTATTTAAGCAGTGCTGGCCACCACCGTAGCCAGTAACGCACAGAGGGTGAATGCCTGCTTCAAACCGTGAGACTGAATTTCCAGCTAAATATTTTTTTATTCTTCAAGATGGAGTCTTGGTCTGTCACCCAGGCTTCAGTGCAGTGGCACAATGTCAGCTCACTGCCACCTCTGCCTCCTGGGTTCAAGCAATTCTCCTGCCTCAGCCTCCTGAGTAGCTGGAATTACAGGCGTGTACCACCGCGCCCAGCCAATTTTTGTATTTTTAGTAGAGAGAGGGTTTCACTATGTTGGCCAGGCTGGTCTCGAACTTCTGACCTTGTAGTCTACCTGCCTCGATCTCCCAAAGTGCTGGGATTACAGGCATGAGCCACAATGCCCAGCCTAAATCATTTCTTAAGGTACACACCTACCTTAATTTATCAGGTGTTTGACTTTAAATGGCTATTGTCATGGGTCAGTCATGCCTGACTGACCACTGCAAGGTGGAAAGTTCGTTGATGCTAAGTGGGTGCTTCTCTGCAGCATCAAGCTGTCCAGTCCCGTGAAACGCCCACGGAAGGAGCCTGTGGACGAGGACCTGTACCCAGAGCACTACCGGAAATACTCCGACTACATCAAAGGCAGCAACCTGGATGCCCCTGAGCCCTACCGAATTGGCCGGATCAAAGAGATCTTCTGTCCCAAGAAGAGCAACGGCAGGCCCAACGAGACTGACATCAAGATCCGGGTCAACAAGTTCTACAGGTCAGTGGAGGCCTCTATTCTTCCACGAGGCCGCAGACTCTTCTAGAAGGCTCTGCCTGAAACAAGGTTATGACATAGCACCCACGGTTGTTCTAAGAGTTAGGTTGAGTTAGCTGTTTTTCCAAGTGTTTTTGATTATCGGTGGGCATTGATAATGACTAGAATTCTAGTTCCCAGCCCTCACTTTTAGGTCCTTATTTTAATGTTGCAGAGCCCTTTTTCCAAAAGAAATCCTTAAGCTGTCTGGGCGCTGTAGCTCACGCCTCTAATCCTAGCACTTCGGGAGGCTGAGGCAGGAAGATCACTTGAGTCCAGGAGTTCGAGACCAGCCTGAGGAAATGTAGTGAGACCCTGACCCTACCAAAAAAAAAAAAAAAAAAAAAAAAGACCAGCTGGGTGTGGTGGCACATGCCTGTAGTCCCAGGTGCTTGGGAGGCTGAGGCTGGAGAGATCATTCAAACCCAGGAATTTGAGGCTGTGGTGAGCCATGATCCCACCACTGCACTCCAGCCTGGGTGACAGCCAGACCCCGTCTCAAAAGAAAAAAAGGGTAGAGTGTCTGGGCACCCGCATCCCAGAGCTGCATCTATGACTGTCCAGGTTCTGTCCCACTGTCCCCAC
>NW_012099432.1:460178-468105 GCF_000951045.1 Mandrillus leucophaeus | reverse complement strand
GTTGGGGGGTCTTTACCTGGCAGTTCCCTAATTGGGGGCGAGTCTACCTTACAGTTCCCTCATGTGGGGAGGGGATATCTTTACCTGCGGTTCCCTAAATATGGGGGGGTCTTTACCCTATGATTCCCTGAGGGGGCCTTTACCCTGTGGTTCCCTAACTGGGGGGGGTCATTATCCGGCGGTTCCCTAATTGTGGGGGAGTCTACCTTGCAGTTCCCTAATGTGGGAAGGGGATATCTTTACCTTGTTGTTCCCTAACTGGGGGTGGGTCTTTACCCTGTTGTTCCCTAACTGGGGGTGGGTCTTTACCCTGCGGTTCCCTAACTGGGGGTGGGTCTTTACCCTGCGGTTCCCTAACTGGGAGTAGGTCTTTACCCTGTGGTTCCCTAAATGGGGGGAGTCTGTCTACCTTGCAGTTCCCCAGTGTGGGGAGGGGATATCTTTACCCTGCGGTTCCCTAATTGGCAGGGGTTCCTTACCCTGCGGTTCCCTAACTCGGGGGGTCTTTACCTGGTCTCCCTAACTGGGGGTGTCTTTACCTGTTGGTTGCCTACTGGCGGGGGGTGGTCTTTACCCAGCAGTTCCCTGAGCACCCCAGGAACATGGTGCTGTTTAATTCTGCATAAGCTCACCACAAAGGAGAGCTCCTAACGAGGCCTCTCCCGCTCGCAGGCCTGAGAACACCCACAAGTCCACCCCGGCGAGCTACCACGCAGACATCAACCTGCTCTACTGGAGCGACGAGGAGGCTGTGGTGGACTTCAAGGCCGTGCAGGGCCGCTGCACCGTGGAGTATGGGGAGGACCTGCCCGAGTGCGTCCAGGTGTACTCCATGGGCGGCCCCAACCGCTTCTACTTCCTCGAGGTGGTGCCCCTGCTTGCTAGAGGGAAGGCTTCGGGGTCAAAGTTGTCCAGAAGGAGTCTGATGTCGGGTTATGCACAAGGCGGCTTGGCTGCAGGGTTTCAGCTTTTGTAAGAAGTGGGTGGTTGGCTGACGTGAAGCTGTTCTGCAGGAGCTTTACGGGGGTCTGGGCAGGGTTCTCCGGAGCACAAGTTGTATGAGATTCAAGTAGTTCCGGAGTTTAACACTCCTGGTTTTTAAAAAGCGTGTCATTAGAGAACATAACATTTTAGTGTCTTGGTGCAACTGAACGTTGAGGACCATGAGGCAGCCTCCACCAGCCTGACTGGTGTCTTAGTATGAGTTGCAGAAGGTACCCCTGCTCCTGGGTCCCTTGGGCCAGGCACCCACATCCAGGCCCAGCCCACATGCCCGTGCAGGTGGCCCTGGTTATGGAGAGGGCCCGGTAGTCAGCTGATCAAGCTCATGACTTGTAAATTGTTGGGGCTTGGCCTTTCCGTGTTGTTATCTTAAAACGATACATCCACGTTTTCCCAGGCTTGGATGAGGATAGCTCAATTGGACAGCAGATTCTGTATAGCACTTTTTCCTATTCTAGAATGAGTACTCCCAAGTGCTTATAATAGGCATTTCAGTGTCAGCCAGATCAAATGTTAGTATTAATAAGATGGATTGTTTTAAGTTTCCATTGTAGCAAAGTCACACTACTCTTATTGGTGGCTAACTGACCATGCCCCACTGAGGGAGAAATTAAGTGGCTATGAAATTGCCTTCTTACTAGTCTGTGTTAGAGAGGGGACCAGTGCGCTTCTCTCCCAAACAATTGCAGTTCTCTCCTTTTCAGGCCTATAATGCGAAGAGTAAAAGCTTTGAAGATCCTCCCAACCATGCCCGTAGCCCTGGAAACAAAGGGAAGGGCAAGGGAAAAGGTACGTCATTGTATGAGTTTCTTTTCAAGTCATTCTTCTGTAACTTGGAGGCTGCCTGTGAATCCCTCAGTGTAAAACCACCTTTGGTGTTACCAACTCTGGGATAGCGAGGCTGCCTGAATTAACAAGGTGCTTGAGAGCAAGGTGGGACTTGGACTCTGAGGATCAGGTTTAGCCTCTGGCCTCTCTCCCCCAGGGAAGGGCAAGCCCAAGTCCCAAGCCTGTGAGCCAAGCGAGCCAGAGATGGAGATCAAGCTGCCCAAGCTGCGGACCCTGGATGTGTTTTCTGGCTGCGGGGGGTTGTCGGAGGGATTCCACCAAGCAGGTGAGTGCCCGTAGGCTCCATCTCTGAACACCTGGTGAGCCCAGACTGGGCAGGTGCTACCTGAAACAACTTCCAACCCTGGTCACCTTCCTGACTCAAGAATCTCCTTCCGAGGCCAGGCACGGTGGTGCACGCCTGTAATCCCAGCACTTTGGGAGGCCAAGGTGGGAGGATCACGAGGTCAGGAGTTCGAGACCATCCTGACCAACATGGTGAAACCCTGTCTCTAATAAGAATACAAAAATTAGCCGGGCGTGGTGGCGGGCACCTGTAGTGTCCCAGCTTCTTGGGAGGCTGAGGTGGGAGAATCGCTTGAACCTGGGAGGCTTGCAGTGAGCCGAGATCATGCCACTGCACTCCAGCCTAGGTGACAGAGCGAGACTCCATCTCAAAAAAAAAAAAAAAAAATCTCTTTCTGGGGAGTTGAAAGCATGGCTTCGTTCTTGATCCGCCAGGCATCTCTGACACGCTGTGGGCCATCGAGATGTGGGACCCCGCGGCCCAGGCGTTCCGACTGAACAACCCTGGCTCCACGGTGTTCACAGAGGACTGCAACATACTGCTGAAGCTGGTCATGGCCGGGGAGACCACCAACTCCCGCGGCCAGCGGCTGCCCCAGAAGGGAGACGTGGAGATGCTGTGCGGTGGGCCGCCCTGCCAGGGCTTCAGTGGCATGAACCGCTTCAACTCACGCACCTACTCCAAGTTCAAAAACTCGCTGGTGGTCTCCTTCCTCAGGTAAACAGGTAGAAGCCCCCCCATGTTGACAGATGGCCTGGGGCTGCGCCGCGTGTCAGCAGTGGTCATTCACCCTGCACTGAGGCTTCTGCCCGCTGGAAACTCACAGCTCAGCTTTCAGTAGGGAGAGACTTTGATAACATTCACGAGGGGCTTCCGGCACAGTGGGTCGTTTCTCCCCTCTGTCTGTGGAGGTGACTCCTGCAGTCTCTCCTGCCCCCTACAGCTACTGCGACTACTACCGGCCCCGGTTCTTCCTCCTGGAGAATGTCAGGAACTTTGTCTCCTTCAAGCGTTCCATGGTCCTGAAGCTCACCCTCCGCTGCCTGGTCCGCATGGGCTATCAGTGCACCTTCGGCGTGCTGCAGGTGGGCCCCGGGGCCGGGGCGGGCAGATGGATGTGGCCAGCACATGACCCGGCCAGCAGCCAACCGTCCCTTACTGAAAGCAGGGTTCAATGGCACAGGCCTGCCATTCAGGCGGCAGAGGCTGGCGTGGTGCTCTGTCCCACTGGTGGGGTCAGGGGAGATGCATGCTCAGCCAGCCCCCAGCAAGTCCACCTCTAGCGTCTCTTGAGCTGTGTTCTCGAACATGCCCGGGAGGGCTGGCTACCAGGGGCTTCTCACCAGGTAGCTCCCGGTTCCTTTCCCTCGATGGAGAAGGGTGAGCAGCCCACCACGGAGCACCACGGAGCGGCTGAGTCTGCGTGAGGGAGGGGAAGTGAGGTGTGCAGAGACATGTGTAGGCAGCTGCTGTTCGATCGATTTAAAAGACAGTTTTTCTCTGGGTAACTGCGCATACAAACCCCCACAGATGGCCGAGGGTTGCACTCCAGGTGGCTGTGTCTGCAGGGACAGGGATGGACATGGTCTGTGGGGCCCAGGCCTTATCTGAAAAGCATCCCCCATCCTCTATCAGCTCAGCGATTGAGGGTATAACTAAAAATGAAGCAGCTATTCAGATGCTAGCACAGGATGTCTGCCTAAGTGGGCAAGCACTTGGCTACCCGGTCCCCTAGTTCAGCCTCAGGGTGACTCAGGCTCAGCAGGCAAGACTTGTCACAGCCACGTTCTCTGTCCTTGTAACCACAGCCATTAGGGAAGTGGCAGGGCTCCTGGTCTCCAGTGTTGTTCTCCCTGAGTGCTAAGACCTTGGGGCCCTTGTAGTGCTTTCAGAGCTGGCTGGACTTGCCCACAAGGTTCGCTCCCACCTTCCCCAGTGGTTGTCCCCTGCGCTCAGCTGCTTTTGTTCTTTATCTGCTCCAACCTCCTCTGACCAGGAGCGTGCCTGCTGGGGTAACTGGGGATTCTGCAAGTGCACTCTGCATCGGCCAGCTGCTCCCAAGTCAGGCTGCTGACCCCAGGCCTGGGTCTGGCCTGTCCAGTTGGGAGTGTCCCACTGATGGGGATGTCTGTCCTTCTCCCCCACAGGCCGGTCAGTACGGCGTGGCCCAGACGCGGAGGCGGGCCATCATCCTGGCCGCAGCCCCTGGAGAGAAACTTCCCCTGTTCCCGGAGCCGCTGCACGTGTTTGCACCCCGGGCCTGCCAGCTGAGTGTGGTGGTGGACGACAAGAAGTTCGTGAGCAACATAACCAGGTAGGTGGCCCCGGTCACTCCTCCACACACTGCCGAGCGGGCCTCAGTAGCTCCTAGGGCCCGTGAGTGCTCCCTGGTGAGATTTAGGGAGGAGAGGATGGTACGGCATCCAGCCTGCAACACGGCACTCTGTCACCCCCCTTCTCCAATTCTGACCCCGCGTCATCTGCTTCCCTAGTAGATAGCGCATGTAGAGCGGCTGGCCGCATGCTTGGCTGTGGTCATCCACAAAGTCCATGCCATAACCCCGTCCCCTCTTCCAGATGGCATCCAGGCACACTGCCACTCATGTGACCTCAGGCAGTGTGCTGTGACCTCTGGAGAAGGCCATGTGAGCAGGCAGGGGGCAGCACCTGTGACGAGGGGACAGCTGCTGCGTGCATGCCCAGAGGTGTCGACCTCCTGTTGCAGGTTGAGTTCAGGTCCTTTCCGGACCATCACGGTGCGAGACACAATGTCCGACCTGCCAGAGGTGCGGAATGGAGCTTCAGCACTGGAGATCTCCTACAATGGGGAGCCTCAGTCCTGGTTCCAGAGGCAGCTCCGGGGCGCACAGTACCAGCCCATCCTCAGGGACCACATCTGTAAGGTAACGGCACCCTGACAGAGCAGCTCCCCCTGGAGGCCCAGCCTAGCAGCCTCATGGGAACAGTCAGAGTCTGCCCAAGGCTCAGGGGGGACATGGAATCTGATCCCAGGCTCCTCTTCCTGAGTCCTCAGCCCTTGCGTGACCCCTGGTCTCTCTCCCATGGTCATGGGAAGTGTCAGAGCTCCCGCACTCCTGGACTCAGACTCGGTCTGGAATGGTGTCAAGCCACTGCCCACCCACCACTGCCTTCCCCCTCGCTGCCTCTTCCTGCATATTTTCCCAGGATGCCAAGACCAGCCCTTTCACCATCCCCTGGCACCACTCCCCTTCCCCCACCCTAAAGACTCAGCTTAGATTCCCACGCTGTCCCGCCCCTGCGCTGCCTCAGGTCTCTGCTATGGCCTTGAGCCAAGTACAGCATCCCCGACTGTCTCTTTCCCGATGGGTGTGAGCCCCAGGGGGCTTCCTGGTCACCATGGTGTTCCCAGCACCCAGCCCACCATGGATGCTCGGATGCTGCTTACACGAGGTGACAGCTGGGTCCCCCACACTCTTTCAGGACATGAGTGCATTGGTGGCCGCCCGCATGCGGCACATCCCCTTGGCCCCCGGCTCAGACTGGCGCGATCTGCCGAACATCGAGGTGCGGCTCTCGGACGGCACCATGGCCAGGAAGCTGCGGTATACCCACCATGACAGGAAGAACGGCCGCAGCAGCTCTGGGGCCCTCCGTGGGGTCTGCTCCTGCGTGGAAGGTGGGGCCTGTAGGTCGTGGTTCCTGATGGGCTGAGGGGAAGGAAGGCAGAGCCCTGAGGCTTTGACCTGTGAACCTGGAGGCCAGGGCAGGGCACAGACACACCAAACCTGGGTGTCCCAGAGAAGGTAGCTGCTGACCATGTTAAGTAGTAAAAGCAGGCTGGGTTGGTGGCCACACCTGTAATCCCAGCACTTTGGGAAGCACTTTAAGGCGGGAGGATCACTTGAGCCTGGGAGGTTGAGGCTGTAGAGAGCTGTGATTGTGCCATTGCACTCCAGCCTGGGAGACAGAGTGAGACCTTGTCTCTAAAATGAATGAATGAATGAATGAATGGATAGATAGATAAAATAATAAAATAAATAAAACAGGTCAGGCACAGTGGCTCAACCTCTGTAATCCCAGCACTTTGGGAGGCCGAGGCAGGCAGATCACGTGAGGTCAGGAGCTCGAGATCAGCCTGGCCAACATGGTGAAACCCCATCTTTACTAAAATTACACAGATTAGCTGGGCGTGGTATCACACGCCTGTAATCCCAGCTATTTGGGAGGCTGAGGCAGGAGAATCGCTTGAACTCCATAGGCAGAGGTTGCAGTGAGCCAAGATCATGCCATTGCACTCCAGCCTGGGCAACAGAGCCAGACTCTGTCTCAAAAAAATATATAGTAATAATAACAAACACAGTGCCCAGAGAATGAGGATTGTTGGCTGTTCCACCTTAGGGGTCCCCTTGCACAGGAGGTGCCATCTCTGCCTCCCAAAGCTCTAAGAGCCACTGTCCCCCGTCCCAAGCCTATACCCCATCCCGTAACTGCAGCCTCATCACTGTCCTCTCTTCCAGCCGGCAAAGCCTGCGACCCCGCAGCCAGGCAGTTCAACACCCTCATCCCCTGGTGCCTGCCCCACACCGGGAACCGGCACAACCACTGGGCTGGCCTCTATGGAAGGCTCGAGTGGGACGGCTTCTTCAGCACAACCGTCACCAACCCCGAGCCCATGGGCAAGCAGGTAGGTGGGGAGGGGGTGTCCAAGGGCCTGTGTCAGGCCCTGTACTTGGAGGCCCAACTGGCTAGAGGTGTGGGCTTAGCCAACTGGAGGACAGCACCCCAGGACCCCAGGCACCTGGCCTCCTCTGCCTCCTGCCCGCTCCGTGTCCATGGGACAGGCTCGTAGGCCAAGGCCAAGGCCACGGCCAGACGCTGCCAGGTTGCCATTTCCCTCCCTGTCCCCCACGGTGACCTGGCCTGGGTGCTACTACCCTCACCCACTGCGCCTCTTGCCCCAGGGCCGCGTGCTCCACCCTGAGCAGCACCGCGTGGTGAGCGTGCGGGAGTGCGCCCGCTCCCAGGGCTTCCCCGACACCTACCGGCTCTTCGGCAACATCCTGGACAAGCACCGGCAGGTCAGTGGGGCGGCGCCCACTGGGTCTGGACAGGAAGGAGGCTTCTGTGCCTGTCATTGGGTAGGACTGGGGCCAGCACAGTCACTTCTGAGAGGACACCTGTTGGCTGCCGGGTAGCCCCAGCACTCGCAGTAGGACGATGGCCCACAGGAGGGACAGGGCTGAGACATCCGAGTCAGGCTGTATCCCTACGCTGGTTCCTTACTGTTTGTCTTTGAGTCAGAGACTGAGCCAGAAGGACAGTCCGTCACACTAAGGGAGCAGGCTAAAACCCACAGTGGCGACAGCTCACTCGCTGTAGGTTCAAATGAACTAGCACCTTAATTCCTACCTGCTTCTCAGGTGTCAGGTTGACTTGACGAGTTAGTCTATGAGTTAGTCTTAGTTAAGTGTATTTTCATCAACGCAGGGCACATGCATAGCTTAAAAACCAGTGTCCAGGGTTCTTGTGAAAACCATGTTTCGCCCCTCCCGCCGAATCTGGTTCTCAGGAAGCAGCCACTTTTTTTTTTTTTTTTTTTTAAGATGAAGCTTTGCTCTTTCGCCCATGCTGGAGTGAAGTGGCATGATCTCACCTCACTACAACCTACACCCCCTGGTTTCAAGTGATTCTCCTGCCTCAGACTCCTGAGTAGCTGGGATTACAGTTGGGTGCCAACACACCGGGCTAATTTTTGTATTTTTAGTAGAGACGGGGTTTCACCATGTTGGACAGGCTGGTCCCGAACTC
>NW_012099432.1:453341-454773 GCF_000951045.1 Mandrillus leucophaeus | reverse complement strand
GCAAGCTCCGCCTCCCGGGTTCACGCCATTCTCCTGCCTCAGCCTCCCGAGTAGCTGGGACTACAGGCGCCCACCACCACGCCCGGCTAATTTTTTTGTATTTTCAGTAGAGACGGGGTTTCACCATGTTAGCCATGATGGTCTCGATCTCCTGACCTCGTGATCCACCAGCCTCGGCCTCCCAAAGTGCTGGGATTACAGGCATGAGCCACCATGCCTGGCAGCCTTTTTTTTTTTTTTGAGACAGTTTCGTTCTTGTTACCTAGGCTGGAGTGCGGTGGCACGATCTCTGCTCACTGCAACCTCCGCCTCCCAGGTTCATGATTCTCCTGCCTCAGCCTCCCAAGTAGCTGGGGTTACAGGTGTGCGCCACCACACCCAGCTAATTTTATATTTTTGGTAGAGATAGGATTTCTCCATGTTGGTCAGGGTGATCTGCCTGCCTCGGCCTCCCAAAGTCCTGTGATTGTAGGTGTGAGCCACCGTGCCTGGCCAGCATTTTTTAATAGTGACATAACACTTCTGTATGTCCAGTGGCCACTGGATGTACCCCTTCTCTGTGGTGGCCACATGACCGTCTTTGCTGGGAGATCCCCGGGCGTTTGGGATGACTGCCCCTGCTCAGTCATCCTGGCTCATGTCTGTGCCATACAGAGACCTCCCAGTTTTAGGAAGTCAATTTATTTATATTTGTCACTCTTAGTTTTTTGTAGCCTGTTTATTTTTGAGATGGATTCTCACTCTGTCGCCCAGGCTGGAGTGCAGTGGCACGATCTCGGCTCACTGCAACCTCCACCTCCCGGGTTTAACCCTCCTTCCTCAGCCTTCCAAGTAGCGGGGATTGAGTATTGAGTAGCTGGGATTACAGGCGCCTGCCACCACATCCGACTAATTTTTGTTAATTTAGTAGAGACAGGGTTTTGCTATGTTGGCCAGGCTAGTCTCGAACTCCTGACCTCAAGTGATCCTCCCGCCTTGGCCTCCCAAAGTGCTGGCATTACAAGCATAAGCCACCACACCCGGCCTTTGTAGCCTATTTAGAAATGCCTTCCCTCCCTCCACCAAGAGATCTTAAACATGTATCTTCTTCCACATTTCTGACATTCCCATTTTAACACATGAATCACTTTTGTAAGGACTAAAAATGGGAATCTCAGCTTATTTTTTGAATAAGACTGATAGCAAATGCACACAGCAAAGTACAACAGCTCAGCCTGACATATGGTAAAGTTCCCCCATCCAAGATTTTTTTTTAATATACTTGCTGCTATTTTGAGCTAAAAAAAAAATCATTTTAAAGTATATAATGAGTATAATGAGTTTTCTTTTTCTGGATTCCGAGGCACCTTGAGCAAGACAACCGAATGCTTGTTTTCTCACAAGGTCACACTATGCATTTTGCCCATGTACCTATGATCTTTTATTTTCTTTT
>NW_012099432.1:449193-451011 GCF_000951045.1 Mandrillus leucophaeus | reverse complement strand
AGACATGTGCCACCATGCCCGGCTAGTTTTTGTACTTTTAGTAGACGAGGTTTCGCCATGTTGGCCAGGCTGGTCTTGAACTCCTGGCCTCAACTAATCCACCTGCCTTGGCTTCCCAAAGTGCTGGGATTACAGGCGTGAGCCACCGCGCCTAGCCCCATGTGTCTTTGTCTCAAGTCTTTCTGAAGCTCTTCAAAGGCCCAGTGAACTATGGCTGTGGGGTGGGACGATGGGCCAGTTGGAGGATCCGAGGACCTTGTGCTGGAAGGGCTTTGGGCCCATGTGAGCAGGACCAGAACCCCTCCCCAAGGGGCGCGATGCCCAGGGTGTCCTCCGTCTGAGCAGGGGCGGCAGTACACCTGACCCCGGGCCTCGGGCCTGGCCATCCACATCAGGCATTGCCCTTCTCCCCTCCCGCAGGTGGGCAATGCTGTGCCGCCGCCCCTGGCCAAAGCCATTGGCTTGGAGATCAAGCTCTGTATGTTGGCCAAAGCCCGAGAGAGTGCCTCAGGTATGGTGGGGTGGGCTGGGCTTCCTCTGGGGCCTGAGCGCCCTCTGGGGGTACATGCAGGGGCAGCTGCCGGCCACCGCTCTGGACTCTGGGCCTCATGTGGGTCACCCATCTTTCTGAAGGGGCTGCTGTGAGGATTGAGTTGCACGTGTCGAGTGCTTAGAGCAGGCACGCTGCACACAGCAGGCCTTTGGTCAGGTTGGCTGCTGGACTGGCCCTGGGGCCATTTCCCTCACTCCTGTTCCGTGAGTCTGGCTCAGCAGGTGCCTGCCTCAGCTGTTCACTCGAGCCTCTGGGTCTAGAACCCCCTGGGACCTTTTGAGGAGTGTTCAGTCTCCATGAATGTTCCTTTAGCACTCTGCTGCTTACTGGGTCAGCTGTTACATCAGTACGTTAACATTTCCTGATGGTCCATGTCTGTTCCTCACCTGTCATGTAGCGTGATACCGTGCGTGTTCCCCAGAGTGACTTCTCCTTTTATTTCCCTTCAGCTAAAATAAAGGAGGAGGAAGCTGCTAAGGACTAGTTCTGCCCTCCCGTCACCCCTGTTTCTGGCACCAGGAATCCCCAACATGCACTGATGTTGTGTTTTTAACATGTCAATCTGTCCGTTCACATGTGTGGTACATGGTATTTGTGGCCTTGGCTGACATGAAGCTGTTGTGTGAGGTTCGCTTATCAACTAATGATTTAGTGATCAAATTGTGCAGTACTTTGTGCATTCTGGATTTTAAAAGTTTTTTATTATGCATTATATCAAATCTACCACTGTATGAGTGGAAATTAAGACTTTATGTAGTTTTTATATGTTGTAATATTTCTTCAAATAAATCTCTCCTATAAACCACCCTGGGTGGGGACTCGTGATTTGCACGGGGCTTCTGGCTGAGGCCAGACAGGAACAAGCTCCTCCACACTGAAGGCGACCCACATGGAGTTTGAAGCTAGCACATGTTTGAAGCTAGACACTCCGTGTGTCTGTTTGTTCAGAACTGAGTCACATGAGTTGATCCCCATGACATGCAAATGGAACTTGCTAGTGTAGCTTCCAGGAAAGCCTTTTAATGGAAGTCTTGGCTAGCCTTCCCCATGGCTGGTAGCCCTTCTTTGGTCTGGAGTAGGTTGTGATGCCTGGCAGTAGAGCAGCCATCCTGTGACCATGAGGCAGAGCTCTGTGCAGCGACTGGTGGAACAAGGAGAGAGAAGTCACCACTGAGCTGCCCTTGGAGCTCCGGCCTCCCTATCCCGAAGCAAAACCCCTTCTTTAGTTGGGTTTTTTTCTTTTCAAAGGTTTTTTTTTCTTTTTT
>NW_012099432.1:441919-443283 GCF_000951045.1 Mandrillus leucophaeus | reverse complement strand
CCCTGACCTCAGGTGATCCACCCACCTTGGCCTCTAAAAGTGCTGGGATTACAGGCGTGAGCCACCGCGCCCTATGATAGTGTCTATTAAGACTGCCTTTACAAAACTTAGTGGGACATGGTGGCACATGCCTGTAGTCCCAGTTACTCAGGAGAATGAAGCGGGAGAATCGCTTGAGCCCAGGAGGTGGAGTTTGCAGTAGCAATCTCGGCTTACTGCAACCGAGATTGTGCCATTGCACTCCAGCCTGGGTAACACAGCGAGACCCTGTCTCAAAAATAAACTGCTTTGGGCCAGGTGCGGTGGCTCACACCTGTAATTCCAGCACTTTGGGAGGCCCAGGCAGGTGGATCACCTGAGGTCAGGAGTTCAAGACCACCCTGGCCAATAGGGTGAAACCCCATCTCTAGTATAGATACAAAAATCAACTAGGCATGGTGGAATATGCCTGTAATCCCAGCTACTCGGGAGATTGAGGCAGAATCACTTGAACCTGGGAGGCGGTGGCTGCAGTGAGCCACGATCACACCACTACACTCCAGCCTGGGCGACAAAGTGAGACTGTCTCAAAAAAAAAAAAAAAAAAAAAAACTGTCTCGCACCTCGAAGGTTGTCTTACCTAGGAATCTCGCTTGTTCCTCTATTTTTGAAAATTGGGGTAGAATATGAAATATGCAACTCCTAAATGTTCAGCTTAAATTTCGAGAAGTGAATATAGCACTGTAGACTACGTCCTTATCGAGATAAAGAATGTCTCTGTCACCTCAGGTCACCTCGTACCTCTTCCCACTTGATCTTCCCCTTCCTGGTCCCTGGGCAGCCTCCCATCCAGTTTTGTCTCCATAGATGACATTTGCCTGTTCAGGCCAGCATGAGCTCTTGTGTTTGGGATCTTTCAGCATAAATGCCTTTGGGATTCATCCATGCCATTAATATGTGTATCAGTTTTGTCCATATATATATATATATATATATATATATATTTTAGAGGCAGGATCTTGCTCTGTTGCCCAGGCTGGAGTGCAGTGATGCTCTACTGCAGCCTTGATCTCCTGGGCTCAAGTGATCCTCCTGCCTCAACCTCCTGAGTAGCTGGAGCTATAGGCGCATGCCACCATGCCCAGCTAAGTTTTACATTTTTTTTATGGAGATGGGGTCTCACTGTGTTGCTCAGGGTGGTCTAAAACTCCTGGCCTCACGTGATCCTCCCACCTCAGCTTCTGCAGTAGCTGGGACCACAGGTATGTGCCGCCACACCCAGCTAATTATTATTTATTTATTTATTTAATTTCTTTATTTTTGAGACAGAGTCTCACTCTGTCTCCAGGCTGGAGTGCAGTGGTGCGATCTCGGCTCACTGCAAC
>NW_012099432.1:440556-440904 GCF_000951045.1 Mandrillus leucophaeus | reverse complement strand
TCTTGGCCTCCCAAAGTGCTGGAACTACAGGTGTGAGCCACCACGCCCAGCCTATGCTATTTTCTATCAGGAATTTGAGCACATTCTGATTTTGGTACCACCTGGGATCCTGGAACCAGTCCCCTGGGGATACTGAGAGATGGCTGGACGTAGATTTGTATACATATGTGTATCCACATATAGTCTACTTTTCTAGGAGTTGAATGACTGGGTTGAAACTTTAGAACTGGCACATCTGCTAAAAATCGAGCAGGTGTTTTATAGGGATTGCATTAACTTTGCAGACTTCTGGAAGAATTGACATGTTAATGACAAGCCTTCCTTTTTTTTTTTTTTTTTTTTTTTTTT
>NW_012099432.1:440177-440506 GCF_000951045.1 Mandrillus leucophaeus | reverse complement strand
TGGCCTGATCTCGGCGCATGGCAACCTCCACCTCCTGGGTTCAAGTGATCCCCTGCTTCCATGTAACTGGGACTACAGGAGTATATCATCACATGTGGCTAATTTTTTGTTTGTTTTTTTAAGATGGAGTTTCACTCTTGTTGCCCAGGCTGGAGTGCAGGGGCACAATCTCAGCTCACTGCAGCCTCTACCTCCCGGGTTCATGGATCCTCCTGCCCCAGCCTCCCAAGTAGCTGGGATTAAAGGCATGTGCCCAGCTAATTTTTGTATTTTTGGTAGAGACAGGGTTTCACCATGTTGCCCATGACCTCAAGTGATCTCAAGTGATC
>NW_012099432.1:438898-440127 GCF_000951045.1 Mandrillus leucophaeus | reverse complement strand
TTTTTTTTTGAGACGGAATCTCGCTCTGTCGCCCAGGTTGGAGTGTAGTGGCACGATCTCCGCTCACTGTAAGCTCCGCCGCCTCCCAGGTTCATGCCATTCTCCTGCCTCAGCCTCCCTAGAAGCTGGGACTACAGGCACCCGCCACCACACCCGGCTAATTTTTTTGTATTTTTAGTAGAGACAGGGTTTCACCGTGTTCGCCAGAATGGTCTCAATCTCCTGACCTCGTGATCCGCCCGCCTTGGCCTCCCAAAGTGCTGGGATTACAGGCGTTAGCCACCAAGCCCGGCCAAGCCTTCCTTTCTAAGAACAGGGTTTGTCCTGTTTGTTCAGGAATTCCTTTGTGTCCACAGCTTTTCATCCAGATCTTGCAGACTTCATAACTGGATTCCTAAGTATTTAGTCCCTTCATTACTAATATAAATGGGGATGTTTTCTTGTTTTCTAAACTGTGGTCCTTTGCCTATGGAGAGATGCTCCATTTGTATTGGCTGTGATTTTGTAAATTGGTTTTTGAACCTAACCAACTTGTTGAATTCCTTTTTTTTTTTTTTTTTTTTTTTGGAGATGGAGTCTCGCTCTGTCACCCAGTGCAGTGGCGTGATCTCTGCTCACTGCAACCTCCACCTTCAGGTTCAAGGGATTCTCCTGCCTCAGCCTTCTGAGTTGCTGGGATTACAGGCATGGGCCATCACGCCCAGCTAATTTTTGTATTTTTAGTAGAGAAGGGGTTTCACCATGTTGGCCAGGCTGGTCTCCAACTCCTGAGCTCAGGTGATCCGCCCACCTCAGCCTCCCAAAGTGCTGGGATTACAGGTGTGAGCCATCACACCTGGCCTGAATTTCCTTGTTTTTAATCCCACTTTTTCAGTTGTCACAGTCTGAAGTATACAATCCTTCACCAAAGACAACTTGAGGATGTACTTTGGTGTAAGAATTAGAAGCCATTGTCTTGTCTTTTGAGAGACAGGGTCTTATTCTTTCACCCAGACTGGACTGCAGTGATGCGATCATAGCTCACTGCAGCCTCGAACTCCTTTGCTCCAGAGATCCTCCTCGCTCAGTCTCTGGAGTAGCTGGGACTACAGGTATGTACCAGTATGCCTAACTCATTTTTATTTTTATTTTTAGTAAAGATGAGTTCTTGCCATGTTGCCCAGGCTGGTTTCAAACTCCTGGGCTCCAGTGATCTTCCCTCCTCAGCCTCCCAAAGTGCTGGGATTACA
>NW_012099432.1:432302-432923 GCF_000951045.1 Mandrillus leucophaeus | reverse complement strand
GGCTGAGGCAGGAGAATCACTGGAACCCAGGAGGCGGAGGTTGCCATTAGCTGAGATTGTACCACTGCACTCCAGCCTGGGCTACAGAGTAAGACAATTAAAAAAAACAATTAAAAAAAAAAAAGAATTAAGTTTAAATGAGGTCATTAGGGTGGGCCCTAATCCAGTAAGACTGATGTCCTTAGAAGAAGAGATTGGGACATAGATACACACAGAGGAGGCCATGTGAGGACATACGGAGAAGGTGCCACCTCAGAAGAATCCAACCCTGCTGACACTGTGATCTTGGACTTCCAGCCTCCAGAATTGAGAAAATAAATGTGTGCTGTTTAAGCCCCCCAGTCTGTGGTATTTCGTCGTGGCAATATGAGAGAAAGTAACTAATGTTAAGCTGGGTTTGCTCATTTCTGTTTTCTGGCATAACTTCACAAAGCCCCTGACTCTGGGACATGTCTGCACAGCTCTACAGAATGAGGCTTTGAAGACAAAACAGTATAGAGCACAGGGCACCCCATGTCTCTTGCCCGAATCACTATATTCCTTAAGTGAGTCTGGGCACAGTGGCTCATGCCTGTGATCCCAGCATTTTGGGAGACTAGGGCAAGAGTATCACCTTAGCCT
>NW_012099432.1:427087-429347 GCF_000951045.1 Mandrillus leucophaeus | reverse complement strand
TGTTCACCAGGGTGGTCTCGATCTCCTGACCTCGTGATCCGCCCGTCTCGGCCTCCCAAAGTGCTGGGATTACAGGCTTGAGCCACCGCGCCCGGCCTGATGAGGTTTCATCATGCTTTCCAGGCTGGTCTCAAACTCCTGACCTCAGGTGATCCACCCACCTCAGCCTCCCAAAGTGCTGGGATTAAAGGCGTGAACCACCGCGCCTGGCCTGTTTCCCTATAACATCTTTACTACCACTGGGTGATATCAAATTTTTAAAGCTTTGCCCAATCTGCTAGGTTGTTTGGATTTTGTGTTGCTCAGAGTACATTTGAGTAAGCTTGTACAAATGTTTATCAGCCCTTTGGACCAGCCTCATATTTTCACCAATATACATAGCCAGGACACCCTCCTGAAAAACCGCCGCAAACCGCAGCGGCGTGCCTCTCTTTCCTGCCTCCAGCTAATGTTTTCCCTTCCACTTGGGTCTCTACAGGCTTCTAGAATAATTTTTTCCACAAGAAAAGCTGGTGATATTCCAAACCCTTGAGTGGCCTCCTCACTCACACCTCAGAAGTTAAACAGCATAAACTTTGTTTTTCCTGTCTTCTTTATTTTTCTCAGGCCATTCTCCCTTACAAGTTTGTTTTGTTTTGTTTTGTTTGTTGCGTGTGTGTGTGTGTGTGTGTGTGTGTGTCTGTGTTTTCGAGACAGAGTCTCGCTCTGTTGCCTAGGCTGAAGTGCAGTGGTGTGATCATGGCTCAACCTCCTGGACTGAAGCTATTCTCCCACCTCAGCCTCCTGAGTATCTGGGACTACAGGCACACAGAATTATGCCCAGCTAATTTTTTTAAAGTTATTGTTTTTTTTTTGTTTTTGTTTTTGTTTTTAGGGGCCAGGCTCACAACTGTAATCCCAGCACCTTGGGAGGCCGAGGAAGGCCCCTGTCTCCACTATCTCTACTAAAAATACAAAAATTAGCACGACATGGTGGCCGTAGTCTGTAATCCCAGCTATTCGGGAGGCTGAGGCAGGAGAATCTCTAGAACCCGGGAGGCAGAGGTTGCAGTGATCCGAGATTGCGCCACTGCACTCCAGACTGGGCGACAGAGTGAGACTGCATCCCCCCCCCCAAAAAAAATGTATTTTAGAGATGGGGGTCTCGCTATGTGTTGCCCAGACTGGTCGAACTCCGGGGCTCAAGTGATCCTTCTGCCTCAGTCTCCCAAAGTGCTGGGATGACAGGCGCGGGCCACAACACCCAACTAATTTTTGTATTTTTAGTAAAGACGGGTTTCGCCATGTTGCCGAGGCTGGTCTTGAACTCCTGACCTCAAGAGATCTGCCCGCCTCGGCCTCTCAAAGTGCTGGGATTACACGTGTAAGCCACTGCATCCGGCATTGTCAAACTTTTTTTGTTCGTATCACCCTCCTTAGGAGAAAACCCGAATTATTCTAAAATTGAATTTACATCAACTAAATTAATTTCAATTTAATTACATTTAATATCTCCCTAAAGGCAGAAACTAAATACTTAGGAATAAGATGTCTGATAGAGCTGGCTTTAGAAGACCACAATATCTAAGATTTTTTTCCTCCCTGAAAAGCAGTTTTTTCCCCTGGGGAGTCATCATGAATCACTCCAACTGAGGACGGTTGTGCTTAGAGCAAGCAGCTGAGCCATAAACAAGTAAATGCACAAAATTATACCGGAAAGCCAAGAACGCTACAAAGAAAAGAAGAGGGAGTGGCTGGGGAGGGGGGCGACTTGGTATCTGAATCATTGAGATCGGGAAAGAAGATAAGGAACAGTTTAAGCAAAAGGATTGTTTTCCCTGAGCTTTGGTTTCTTTTTTCTTTTTTTTTCTGTTTTAGAGACAGGGGTTCTCACTATGCTGCCCAGGCTGGTCTCAAACTCCTGGCCTCAAGCTATCCCCACACTTCAGTCTCCCAAAGTGCAGGATTACAGGCATGCGCCACCGGACCCAGTCTGAGCCTCAGTGTCCTCAGCTGTTAAATGGAAGTAATATCCTCCTCACCGTGCTTCATATACAACAAGCACTCAATAAGTGAGCCTTGTTATGATTATTATTATTTATTTTAATTTTACTTATTTTTCTCAGACAGAGTCTCACTCTGCAGCCCAGGCTAGAGTGCAGTGGTGTGATTTCGGCTCACTGCAGCCTCCCACTCATGGGTTCAAGCGATTCTCCCGCCTCAGCTTCCCGAGTCCCTGGGATTATAGGCGCCCGCCACCACGCCTGGCTAATTTTGTTTT
>NW_012099432.1:422104-426972 GCF_000951045.1 Mandrillus leucophaeus | reverse complement strand
GTCTCGCTCTGTCGCCAGGGTGGAGTGCAGTGGCGCAATCTCAGTTCACTGCAACCTCCACCTCCCGGGTTCAAGCGATTCTCCTGCCTCAGCCTCCAATCTGTAGCTAGGACTACAGACGCGCACTACCACGCCCAGCTAATTTTTGTATTTTTAGTAGTGACGGGGTTTCGCCACGTTGGCCAAGCTGGTCTCGAACTCCTTACCTCAGGTGATCCGCCCGCCTCGATCTCCCAAAGTGAGGGGATTACAGGCTTGAGCCACCGCGCCCCGCCTATTTTAATTTTAAAGGTTAATAGGACCAGCACTGAACTCAGCCTCTGCCCCGCCAGCCCTGCTCTGGTACCAGCAGCGTTCAGCAGCACACACAGCCGCGTGCGCCTCCACCTCCGTCCGCAGGTGTCGTTGTGGGTGCCGCGGCTGGGCCTCTCTAGCGGCGACGGCGACACCGGAAGTCTCGTTTTCCACCCACTTCCGCTCTCTGGCCAGGCTTGGGCTGCGTGGAGAATACTTTTTGCGATGCCTACTGGAGACTTTGAGTGAGTCCGGAATCGCGGAGGGGTGCATGGGAAGCGGTTGGGGTGCTCTGGGCAGTATTATGGGGCCTGGGTGTGCCGAGGCTGCGGAGACCGGGCCTTGCTGACTTAATCTTCGCTTCCCACACATTTGTTTCCGCAGTTCGAAGCCCAGTTGGGCCGACCAGGTGGAGGAGGAGGGGGAGGACGGTGAGTGTACCCGGTCGCCCGGGGTAATCGCGGCCAGGCCCGAGCCAGGCGACTGACGCCTGCTTCCATCTCGCAGTCTGGCACCGTGTCCCCCGTCACGACCAGCCCCTGTCCCGCGCCATCCTCCTTGGGACCTGCCTGTTGCCAACTCCAGGTGTTCCCCGGCGGGTCCCTGTTCCTCCCATGTTACAGCCCAAGTCCTCCCAGCTGTTGCCTTACTCCAGGGAGGAAGTTGTAATCTCCCGTCTCCTGTTTCTCTACTGGCGCCTGGTTGGCTTCATGGCCTGGCACCCACCTTCCTACGAGGGATCCCCCATCCTTGCTACTCCGAGTCCCCACAGGGCTATCCCAGTGCGCTGCCTGGTCAGCCCTCTGCCCTTGGCCTGCCTTTCTCAGCTCTTGCTGTAGGCGCCATCCCAAAGGCCCTTCCATCGCAGCTGGGGAGCTCCTGCCCTGGAGCTGACCCCTCCTCCCCACGCTGCCTCTTGCAGACAAATGTGTCACCAGTGAGCTCCTCAAGGGGATCCCTCTGGCCACTGGCGATACCAGCCCAGAGCCAGAGCTACTGCCGGGAGGTGAGTGAGGACTGCCACTCCGTGTCCGGGCTGCCTCTCCCTCCAGCCCTGCCGCTCCTGATCCCCATGACCCAGGGCTCAGTCCTTCTGTTTTTCCCCTTCTCCCAGCTCCACTGCCACCTCCCAAGGAGGTCATCAACGGAAACATAAAGACAGTGACAGAGTACAAGATAGATGAGGATGGCAAGAAGTTCAAGGTGAGGGTAGGGGGCCAGGGAGTGGGGACCCTTGTGCTTGGGGGCCCTTAGACCAGAAGGCGGTGGGGTGTGCTGAGGGGGTTGGTAAAGGAGATCCCCTAGTTCCAGAAGCCTGACCCTTCTCCCCTGCCATCCTCAGATTGTCCGCACCTTCAGGATTGAGACCCGGAAGGCTTCAAAGGCTGTTGCAAGGAGGAAGGTGAGGCGCTCCTTCCCCAGGGCTAACCCAGAGGAATTGGGAAACCGTGCTCCCAGACTTTTGTGTTTAGAGATGGGGCTTAACTCTTTTCTTTTCTTTTCTTTTTTTTTTTGAGATAGAGTGTCGCTCTATCCCCCAGGCTGTAGTGCAGTGGCACGATCTCGACTCACCGCAACCTGCGCCTCCTGGGTTCAAGTGATTCTCCTGCCTCAGCCTCCCGAGTAGCTGGGGTTACAGGCATGTGCCACCACGCCCAGCTAATTTTTGTACTTTTAGTAGAGACGGGGTTTTGCCATGTTGGCCAGACTGGTCTTGAACTCCTGACCTCATGTGATCCACCTGCCTCGGCCTCCCAAAGTGTTGGGATTACAGGCGTGAGCCATCGCACCCAGCCGGGCTTAACTCTTTGTACCTATTTTGTTGAAGCTGAACTGAGGCCTGGAGCGCTTGCACTCTCTTGGGACTCTGAAAAGTCCAGGGCATAGGAGCCGATGATAAATAGCGATTAAATAAATGATAAATATCTAATAAAAGTTTGATGATAGATATCAAATTATATTAATAAATGTCAAATAAATTCGATTATAAATATCGAGTGAAAGTTAGATTCTTTTAATTTTTTTAAAGACACAGGGTCCAGTTCTGTTGCCCAGGTTGGAGTGCAGTGGCATGATCATAGCTTACTGCAGCCTTGAACTCCCAGGCTCAAGCCAACCTGGGATTACAGGTGTGCACTGCCACACCCGGCTAATTTTAATTATTTGTAGATACGGGGTTTCACTATGTTGCCCAGGCTGGTCTCCAGCTCCTGGGCTTAAGAGATCCTCCCACCTTTGCCTCTCAAAGTGCTGGGATTACAGGAGGGAGCCACCGGGCCCAGCCGGGGTTAGATTCTTGTTCCTCTTGGCCCATCAGCCTGGAGGAACAGAGGCAAGAGGTGGTCGCAGCAGTTAGAAGCGTTAGCAATAAATACACTTAGAACAGCTTGCTGTGCACTTAATTGTAACATACCCCATGCCAAACACCTTGCAGGAAGTGTTTCTCTGATTCAGTCTCCTTAGGAGCCCAGGGAGGCAGGAAGCTTTTGTGGTTCCTGTTTGATAAGGGAGGAAGGGAGGAAGCTGAGGCTCAGGTTGTCTAGCTCAAGGGCCCGGAGGTCTGGGTGGACCCCTGCACATCCCTGAGTATCACGCCCTGGTGGGAGCTGGTCCGCCAGCCTGCACAGGCCCCAGGCTGTACAGCTGTCACCTGGAGCTTGGGCCTGGCGTGTACTCAGGAAATGGGAACTGTCGCCAGGACTATTTGGGGAGTGGTTGAGGAGGATGAAAATGGGGTTCGAGGCCCAGGCACTCTGGGGATGGCTGCTGTAGGTCTAGGGTACCCCACTGTGGAACCCTGCCTGCCCCTGCCCTCAACTGTCCCCCATCCCTCCCTGAGCCCAGAACTGGAAGAAGTTCGGGAACTCAGAGTTTGACCCCCCGGGACCCAATGTGGCCACCACCACTGTCAGTGATGATGTCTCTATGACGTTCATCACCAGCAAAGAGGTAAGCCGGGCAATCAGGTGGCGCTGACGTGCTGGGGTGGGGGCAAAGGGGGTGCCTCAGCCGCCTCTGAGCTCCCCACAACCCACCCCTGCCAGGACCTGAACTGCCAGGAGGAGGAGGACCCCATGAACAAACTCAAGGGCCAGAAGATCGTGTCTTGCCGCATCTGCAAGGGCGACCACTGGACCACCCGCTGCCCCTACAAAGACACGCTGGGTCCCATGCAGAAGGAGCTGGCCGAGCAGCTGGGCCTGTCTACCGGCGAGAAGGAGAAGCTGCCGGGAGGTGCGGGGCTGGGGATGCTGGCTGCCATTGCGGGGGCGGGGGGTCCTGCTGTCAGTGCACGGGTTCTGTCCCCAGTGCTGCCTTTGTGCTGTCATCTCCCACACAACAGCGTGGCAGGGTTGATGGCGCCCGACTCTCCTCAGGGCGTCTGTGCCTTCCTAATTGGCTGTACCTCCTGTGGTTGGGAGACTGGCGTCTCTTGTATATGTGTGACTTGGCGGCTGTGACTCTGCTGGTGGCCCTATGACTGTCCTGATGGGAGCTGCTGTCGGCCCTTGTGTGTACACACTGTGTGTGTAGTGTCTCCGTTGCATGCCTGTGGCTGTACCGTCTGAATCTTTTGGTGGGATTGCTGGTGGTGAGTGTGAGAGTGGAGACGTGCATTTGTTGCCTACCATGCGAGGGAAACCTGGCCACTGTTCCTGTCGTGTGTCCCATGCCTGCTGTCGCTGTGGATGTGAGGCTGCCATTCCTGTCGCCCCCCCCCGAACCCACCCTCTCTGGGGTGGGGTCAGGGCTCCTTCTTCCTCCGCCATTGTCACCGGCCAGGAGCTCAAATGGTGTCAGCTTCCTAGGTGTCACCTTGGTGTCCTCGTGGCCAACCGGCTGCCTGTGGCTTGGCACACGGTGCCTGCGCTGGGTCAGCACTGAAGCCTGAGCCTCCTGGGGCGGCTGTGTCCCTGTTCCTGCGCCAGGGTGAGGTTGAACTCAGTTGACTGTCTTTTGGTCCCCAGAGCTGGAGCCGGTGCAGGCCACGCAGAACAAGACAGGGAAGTACGTGCCACCAAGCCTGCGCGACGGGGCCAGCCGACGCGGGGAGTCCATGCAGCCCAACCGCAGAGGTGAGGGGCACCCTGATGCCAGGCTGGTGGGTGGGCATCTCCCGGCACCTCGTAATTATCTCCAAAGCGTGCACACAAGGGCCGGGCAGGGGCCTCCCCCTCACAGCCACCTCCCCTCTCCCACACAGCCGACGACAACGCCACCATCCGTGTCACCAACTTGTCAGAGGACACACGTGAGACCGACCTGCAGGAGCTCTTCCGGCCTTTCGGCTCCATTTCCCGCATCTACCTGGCTAAGGACAAGACCACCGGCCAGTCCAAGGTGGGCAGGCAGGCGGGTGCGACGGGGCTGTGTGAGGGTCACCTGTCCTGGGGTCGCCTGTCCTAGTTTGTGCCCCTGACCCCACCCCGCCCCTGCACAGGGCTTCGCCTTCATCAGCTTCCACCGCCGTGAGGATGCCGCGCGCGCCATCGCCGGGGTGTCCGGCTTCGGCTACGACCACCTCATTCTCAATGTCGAGTGGGCCAAGTAAGACTCCACCCCCGCCCCACCCC
>NW_012099432.1:415720-422019 GCF_000951045.1 Mandrillus leucophaeus | reverse complement strand
CCCAGCCCCTGCTCCCCACCTCGTCCCAGCACCTCCACGGAACCTTGGGCCAACCAGTGGCTGTGTGCCAATTTAAGAGTCCCCCAGCTGGTTTTGAGGGGACAGCCCTTTATTGTTTTTTCCCAAAACCTGGCAGAGGGGCAGAGGGGTGGCAGTTCTTGTGCCTGGCGTCCCTGCCAGTCTGTGGGCCAGGCCTTGAGGCTGACCATCTGGCTCGGTGCCCGCTTTGTCCTCCCATTACCCCGTCCTTCTCTGCCCCTAGCCCGCCACAAGGCACCATTTGGGTGTCTGGGGTCTTGGGGCGCCCCTGGAGGTCTCATACCCTGCCACCCTCCCCTACCCCAGGCCGTCCACCAACTAAGCCAGCTGCCACCGCGTGCTCGGCCCAGGACCCTCGGCGACAGAAGGCCGCCTGTGAGAGAGCGGACTCCAAGGGCAATAAAAAAGCTGCACTCTCTCTACCTGGGCCTGTTTGTTCTCGTGTCTCCGGTCCTGTGGCGGGGGCCGGCGCCTCCCTTCCCCTGGGCATGGTTTGGTCCCTGATGCTGCAGGCAGCCCTGTGGCCAGCGCTGTTGGGTGGGAAAGGCAACTGCTCCTGCCTGGGCTGCAGCTGGGCCTGACCTGGCTGCAACCACAGGTGTTGCTTTTTGGGGGAAGGGGCATGTTGGGGCTGGGGTCCTGTCCTCAGGGTTCTCCAGCAACACCTGGGGTGAGGCGGCGGCTTCAGCTAGGCTACGTTACGGGCTCAGCTCATGGGACTGGGGCTCCGACGGTTTAGAGGCAGCTGTGGCATTGAGGGGCAGGGCTTGGCCAGTGTTCTTGGCGTCCTCTGGGTTCCAGCTGTCCTTGTAGCCAGGGCAGTGTCGGCAGCAGCAACCCAGGCTGGGCACCGCGGCCATGTAGAGCAGCGGGTGGACACAGAAGGCCAGGGGCATGAGGCCCCGCATCACCTGGTAGCCCACGTAGGGTCCCAGCTCCAGGGCTGCTGTGGCCTGGGCCACGTCTGCAAAGCTCGGGCAGCGGGTGCTCCAGCGCCGCCGAGCATCCACGTTGAGCACATGCATGACGTGGTAGGGCACGTAGGAGCTGGCGTAGAGGGCCACGCCACTGGCCACCAGCGCCGCCACGCGCAGCTTCTCAGCGACAGTCATGCTCGGGCTGCGTAGCACAGCCCGCCCGAGGGCGCCATAGGCTGCCAGCGTGAGCAGCAGCGGCAGGCCGCAGCCCAGCCCCGCCAGCACCAGGCTGTATGCTCTGTAGGCCTCCAGCCTGTGACCTGCTGTCCCCAGACACTTGATGCAGGCCTCGGGCCTGGCCACGCTGCAGTTGCCCACCCCCTGCTGTGGCCTCTTCAGGTGGGAGAAGCTGAGTGTGGGCATGGCCAGCAGGGCGGCCAGGACCCAGCCGGCGGCGCTCACGGCCCAGGCGTGCTTGGGCCGCAGGTGGCTGCGGGTGAAGAAGGGGTGCACGATGCCCAGGTAGCGGTTGAGGCTGATGCAGGTGATGAAGATGACGCTGCCCAGCAGGTTGCAGGTGAAGAGGAAGCGCTCCAGGTGGCATGCGGCCTCCCCATAGCGCCAGTGCTTGGGGGGATAGAGGTAGGCGGCCAGCGGGGGCAGCGTCAGGGCGCAGAGCAGGTCACTGACTGCCAGCTGGACTGAGAAGACCACGGCGGGGTACCATGGGCGCTGCTCCCGGGTGCTGAAGCGGTACAAGGCCAGACCATTGCTGGCCAAGGCCACCAGGAACTGAACCAGCAGTATGGGCCACAGGAAGTCTTCCTGGAACCCACTGAGGATGTGGTCGGCAGCTGCCGAGAAGTTGGCAGGGCAGGACTTGGCATCTGTGGGCAGAAGGTGTCACCAGCTGAGCCCTATTCTCCCACATGGCAGCTCCTGCTGCCCCCAGAGCCCACGTCTGCCATGGCATGGATTCCTTGACACAAGTTCTTTCCCCTCCCTGGAAGACTGGGCTCCACTCCTTTATATGGACAGGACTGGGCTCAGAGCCGGGGTTCTGCATTGGGCCCCGAGGGACCAGCTGAGGGGGGCCAGGCAGTCTTGGAGCTCAGGGTCCACCAGTAACACGGGCAGTGGCCACCCTGCTCCCGCACCACACCTGCCTGTGGGAGTCCCTGGCCTCACTAGAGGCCTCCTCCTCAAAGTCCAGCCCCGGCAAGGCCTGCTGGCTCCGCTTCAGACCTGTGCCGTCTGAGGCCCCACCGGGGTGGGGTGCAGCCCCGGCATCCTGCCCCGACCTCAGCACTAGCTGCCGCCCACAGCCTCTTCTCCCTGTGGCCACCAGAGGGCACCTGCGAGCGCCAGAGTCCTGTCCCCATCCTTTTGCTTCCAGGTGCTCACACTTGGCCACAGAGTTGCCGCCAAAAAGCCAGACTCACCCCACAAGGTCCCTCAAGAGCACTCCCACCCGCCATACCCCCCAGTGCCACCCTCTGTGCTCCACGACTCACTCCCTCGCGCCAGCCCACCCTGGCTTCCTGGCTGCTTTTGCAGGCTTGTGCCTTGGGACCTTCATACCCAGACATTCTTTTTTTTCTTTTTTTTTTTTTGAGACAAGTGTCTCGCTCTCATCACCCAGGCTGGAGTGCAATGATGCGATCTCAGCTCACTGCAACCTCTGCCTCCCTGGTTCAAGTGATTCTCCTGCCTCAGCCTCCTGAGTAGCTGGGACTACCGGCAACCACCACCACGCTTGGTTTAATTTTAAATTTTGTATTTTTAGTAGAGATCGGGTTTCCCCATGTTGGCCAGGAGGTCTCGAACTCCTGACCTCAGATCTGCCCGCCTCAGCCTCCGAAAGTGCTGGGATTACAGGCATGAGCCACCGCACCTGGCCTCACCCAGACTTTCTTGAGGCTCCTTTCCCCACGTCTGTGGTCTTGCCTGTGAGAGGGCCCAAGGCCACTCTAACCACTATGTGCCCTCCACTCTCCCTTCCCTGCGGTATTTTCCCCCATACCCTGTGCCTCACCTGATGACAGTGAGAAAAATCTCCCCCTTTCGGGAGAATGGGGGGGCCTGCTTACACACTACTGGCGCCAGTGCTCACCGCAGTGCCCAGGGCCCAGCAGCACAGGGGCACTCACTCCTTGTACACCCCACTCCTGCCACCGCAGGCCGGGGCAGGCTCCTCCGGAGGACTCCCAACGCCAGCCTGCTCAGGGAGGAAGTGTTGTCTAGACTGGCTTTTTTTGGAGACAGGATTTCACTGTCACCGCGGCTGAGGTGCAATCACAGCTCAGTGCAGTCTCAGACCTCCTGGGGTCGTGATCCTCCTGCCTCAGCCTCACCAGTAGCTGGAATCTCAGGCTCACACCACCAGGTTTGAGAGTGTTTTGCTCGTTGCCCAAACTGGAGGGCAACCTCCGCCTCCCGCGTTTAAGTGATTCTCCTGTCTCAGCCTCCCGAGTAGCTGGGATTACAAGCACGTACCACCAGGTCCGGCTAATTTTATATTTTTAGTAGCAATGGGGTTTCTGGCTGGTCAGGGTGTTCTCAAACTCCTGACCTCATGTTCTGCCCGCCTCAACCTCCCAAAGTGCTGGGATTACAGGCGTGAGCCACTGTGCCCAGCCCCAGACCTAGGTTTTACCAATACCCATGCCCCACCGCCCCCACCTCCTGACAATCTGCAGGGCTAACCACAGACCCCCAGAGAAAGGGAACATGCCTTCTCCTTACCTGAGACGTTGGCTGCCATGCTCCCATGCCGAGCCTCAGCCTGTGTCTGCCACCCAGTTCCGCAGCTCCTCCCCCAGTCACTGGTGGCTTAGCGGGCCCTGCCCCTGCCCCAGCCCCACCCCCAGTTCCTGGCCCAGCCAGCAGAGCAGGCCAGGGTGCCTTTCCACCCACGTTTCCTTCCTCATTGTGCACAGCCCTCTTGAGGTTCAAGCTCATCTGCTGAAAGCGTGACCTGTCTGCTTGCAGGGCTCTTGGTGGGACTGTGGGGAGGGGCCTCATGACCACCACTGCCACCAATGAAACCAACCCCATGCAGGGAGCGGAGAGACCCAGCTTCCAGGAAGAAACCAGGTGGGAGGGACTCCCGGGGTCACCTGCCCAGGCGACTCTGGGTTGCTTTGCAGAGCTCCAGGATCCCCCATCCCAAACGCCGACGTGGACCCCTGGCCAGTTCAGTTGTTTATTGGAGTGGAAGGGTGGGGGACACGACTCCTTTATGAAAGGAAACCGAGGGCCATGTCTCTCGGGCCCCAATCTGGGGCGTTCAGTTCATCCACTGCTCCGGTGCGGCTTGGGCTCAGGCCACTCTCTTCCGTGAGCGGCCCCGGCCCTGGCCTCGCCCACCATCCCGGGAAGCCCCTCTGGGCCCCCGCCTGGTCTGGGACCCCTGGGGCTTGTCCTTGGGCTTGGGAAACTTCCGGTCACAAAGACGACCCCTGCCTCGATCCGTTCCCCGCCGCTTCCGGCCTGGAGACTTGGCAGGCCGTTTCCGCTTGGCCTCAGGAAACAGGTCTGTGGGGAGAGACAGTGTCAGGGTTCCCAGGGACAAGGACAGGCTCTGGGTGCCCCGCTGCAGACCCCACTCCATACCTTCACTAGGCGCCTCGCCGACCGCCTGGCAGAAATACTCGATGTCATCATCTTCCTGGTCATCGTCCTCCTCACCCAACGCCAGGCTCGCCGTCCTCGAAGGGATCCCAGAGGCCTCTTCATCACCACCCCCGACCCGTGCCTTCTTCATGCCCTCCAGGCTCTTCTTCCTGGAGGAGGGGGTGGGGGTCAACGTGGCTGCCCACCCCAGGGATCCCCCGGCCCCGCCGTGCCCAGCCCTGCCCGAACCTGTGGGCCTCCCGCTGCTCCTGCTTGCGCTGCACGTTCTGGGCCTGCTGGGCCTGCCTCTGTGCCTTCAGCCGCAGCTGCTTCTCCTTGGCTTCCAGGATGGCCTGCAGCTCCTCCTCTGTCTTGCGCACTGAGCCAGGAGACGCAGGTCACCAAGGTCCGGATGCAGCCCGGCACCCATGACCCCGCACCCCCACGGGCCCCGGACTCACCAAAACCGTGGAACATCACTTTGCCCTCCCCAACGCCCTCCTGGACCTTGATGAGCTGCAATGTCATCCGCGGGCCGATCTAGGGGGATGAGGGAGAAGTGTCAGCCCATTGTTGGGACTGGGGGAACCCAGGGGTCCCCTGCCCCGGGCCTCACCTCAGTGAGCCGCACTGCACTCTGCTGGGCTCGCATGTTGCCACGGCCAGCAACAGCCTGAGGCAGCTCTGTGATGCTGTGGTCGCCATCAGGCTCTGCCTCGCTCTCCGACAGCCCCGCGCCCCTGTGTGTGGGACATACAGGGCTCAGTGGGGGAGCTCAGGCTCCCGGGCCTGTTCTGGGGTCCCCGGGCGGCAGTGGCCTTCCGCCCTGTGCCCTCCTCACGTGGCCAGCAGCTCGCTGATGTCCTGCAGGCGGCTCATGTTGGGAAACTTTTCCTGGAGAAGCTTCTTCATCCCGCGACTCGCGCCCACAGGAACGACTTTGATGCTACTGCAGGAACGTGAGTGGACGGCAAGGGGGTGGTCAGGGGACACGGGGCTGGCAGTCCCCATCCCACCCTTCCCACAGTGCGTCAGGGCGTTTACTTTGAGACACAGCAATCACAGAGTCTCAGGAGGAGTGCTGTCATCAGCCGCACGCGGGGGCCCCCACCCGGCACCCCCTCGTCCCCCATTCCGCTGGGACACTCACTAGTGGCGGAAGTCCAGCTCCTGGGAGTCAGGGTTGTAGTCAATGAGCAGGCAGCGCTTGATGGTGTTCAGGTTCACCTGGAAGGTGAGGAACAGCGCATGCTCCAGTAGGCTCACGGCGAAGTATGGGGAAGTGGGGGCTTTGGGGGATGCATGCACTGTACATGGACTGTGGCACTGGCTAGAAATGCTGCCTCCAGCTCGCACCTGCAGTTTCAGCTACTCCAGAGGCTGAAGTGGGAGGACTGCCTGAGCCCAGGAGTTCAAAACCAGCCTGGGCAACATAGCGAGTCTCCATGTCTACAAAAAGTAGATGGAAAAATGTGCTGGACGTGGTGGCTCATGCCTGTAGTCTCAGCTACTTGGGGGGCGGAGGCTGCAGGATTGCCTGCGCCCAGGAGTTCAAGATCAACGTAGGGAGATGTGTCTCTTAAAAAAAAAAAAGGAAGAACGTGCAAGTTTGAACATAAAGTATAATAATTAAAAAAAAAAAAAAAAATCAACCGGGCATGGTGGCTCAAGCCTGTAATCCCAGCACTTTGGGAGGCCAAGACGGGCGGATCACGAGGTCAGGAGATC
>NW_012099432.1:408807-415583 GCF_000951045.1 Mandrillus leucophaeus | reverse complement strand
GGCTGAGGCAGGAGAATGGCGTAAACCCGGGAGGCGGAGCTTGCAGTGAGCTGAGATCCGGCCACTGCACTCCAGCCTGGGCTACAGAGCCAGACTCCGTCTCAAAAAAAAAAAAAAAAGGAAAGAAGAAATCCTGGTCCCTGAGCCCGTATTAGACTCTCTGATGACTGATATCTTCCATAATTTCTAAGTCCCACCTGAGAGTCACTAGTGACAAGGATTAGGAGCTAGAACTCAGGAGCCAGACGAGTTTAAAAATCCAGTCCTGCGCCCTGGAATCTAAAATCAGCATCTTGGCCAGCCTCAGTTTTGCTTTTTTTTTTTTGAGACAGGGTCTCGCTTTGTCACCCAGGATGGAGTAGAGTGGCATGAACACAACTCACTGCAACCTTGACCTCCTGGGCTAAGGTGATCCTCACCTCAGCCTCCCCAGCAGCTGGTACTAAAGGCATGAATCACCACACTGGGCTTTTTAAAAATCTACTTTTTGTAGACATGCGGTCTCACTATGTTGCACAAGCTTATCTCAAAGTTTTGGGCTCAAGCAATCCTCCCACCTCGCCCTCTCAAGGTACTGGGATTACAGGCCTGAGCCATAGCACTGGGCCTGCAGCTTCCCTCTGTAAAACAGGGCCATGAGAAGAGATGCTATGATCCTGCTCAGTCCAGCACTCAACACACACGGGGAATAGAGCTCCATCAGTATTTCTCTCCACCTGCTGGAAAAGGCGCAGCTCGTGGGGTGGGGAGCGCTGGGGGCATCTCTGGACACTTTTGTCCAGCATCATCAGACACAGGAGTGGGATTTGCCCTCAGGACTCAGCAGACCCAGGAGCTCTCAGCCTCAGAACTGGGAGGACTGAGCAATCCATCTGAGGGCCTGTGGGACCTCTACCCGCTGCACCCACCCATACCTGCCACCTCGCCAGGCCAGACTCACCTTGTGCACGTTGATGGAGGGGAACAGGTTCTGGAACATGGTGGCCATAAGCTTCACATGCATGCCGTGGGGGCCAAAGCTGTTGAGTACCAGGAGGGGTGGGTGGGCAAACTGCTGCTCGTGCATGCGGTGCCGGCGCAATGAGGAGACCACATCACGCACCAGCGAGTACTGTAGGGCAGAAGTGAGGGGGTGACCACCAACCACACATGGCTGGGAACACCCCCAAGTCCAGCTCTGACCCCACATGGCTTTGTACCACCTCCACCCCTCTCACCTTCTTGACCTGGAAGGTCAAGGTGGGGCCTCCTGGGAGGCGCATCAACTTCTGCAGGAGAAAAAAAGATCAGTGACGCTGGAGGGGTCTAGCAGAGGAGTCTGCGAGGAGGCACCTTTGCCCCATCTCTTCTTCAGAGCGTTTACTTTGAAGCCAGAAATCACAGCAGCTCAGAGGCACATGTGTTCATCATAAGAGAAGGGGGAAGTGGGGGTCTGGGGGAGATGAAGGGTGAGGGCATCTACTCACAAAGTAGACACTGGTCTCTGTTTTGCTCAGGATCAGAAAGTGTGTGACCCCGAGGGGCCCAGCCACTGCCACACAGTCTTTCAGCGAGTTCTTCTTACGAACCTGGAAATGACAAAAAGAAAAAGAGAAAACATAGCTTATCCCTTATTGCGATGACTATAAGCTGACGGTGCAAATCCTGTTATGGTCTGTCTAGCATCAAACCCTTTCAATAAGCCCAGAGGAGCAAAAGAATCTTGGCCTTTAGAGTCAATCAGACGCAGATTTGAGTTCTAACTCTTACCTCTTGCTCACAGCGCATTTTCCCATTGACAAATGAGTGAACTGAGGCCCAGCAAGGTTAACTAACTTGCTTCAGGTACTGGGGAGAAGACAGTTTCCAACCCTGCTTTGCTGCCTCCAGATTCTAGCCTCTTTTTTTTTTTTTCGACACGGTCTCCTCCTGTCGCCCAGGCTGGAGTGAGGTGGGACGATCCTGATTCACTGCAGCCTTAATTTCCTGGGCTCAAGGAATCCTCCCACCTCAGCCTCTGGAGTAGCTGGAACTACAGGCATGCACCACCATATCCGACTAATTTTTCTATTTTTTGCAAAGACGGGGTTTCGCCATGCTGCGCAGGCTGATCTCGAATTCCTGGGCTCAAGTGATCCTCCTGCCTCAGCCTCCCAAAATACTGGGAATACAGGCATGAGCCACCACGCCCGGCTCCAGATTCCAGTCTTAACCGTCAGGCTTAGGCGACCAACTATCTCCCAAGCTGCGCGCCCTCGCTCCAGCTCAGCAAAGCCCTGAAAGGTAGAGATGATGCTCCCCATGAGGGTCACTTTTTCCAGCCGGGGAGACTGAGGCCTCCCACAGTTTTGTAGCGGGAGCCATTATGCAGCCGCGAGGACGGGGCCCAGGGTGGGTGGAGGCGGGCTGGGGATGGGGTACAGACCTGCAGACGGCTGGCAGTGAGCGGCTCCATGACCCGCCGCACGTCCAGGCTGAGCTGCCGGATGTTGCGACCCGTACAGCCCCGCGTGAACACGAACGAGTGCGGGTTCGCGGCATAGGCCTCGAGGTTGCGGAGCTGCGCCTGAGCGCGGGCGCGCTTCTGGTGCCGGGACTGCGGTGGCAAGAGACAAACGGTGAGCGCCGCGACCTCGGTCGGGACCCCGCCTGCGTCCCCTGCCTCCCAAACCTCCGGGCCTTACCCTCCCTGACTGTCCCATGCTGCTGTGTCCTCCACGAGGCCTCCTGTGTCCGCCGCTTCCGGCGCTGCGCAGCTCACTTCCGGCGCCTGAGAGCCGGCACGGCCTGGGTCGTCATCGTGCGGGCCTGCGCACTAGGTGGCCTCCGGGAGCGGGGAGGGGCAATCAGGTGGAGCGGTTGCTATGGAGACACGGGCGCCAGTTTCTAGGGAGAAAGGGGCGGGGCTACGCGGCTCCGGGCTGCAGAGCAACTAATCCGCCGGTTCGAATCCCGCTTCGGTCCATTTCCTCCAGCTGGGCTAAAACCACTTTCTGCATTCCGAGGCTCCTCCCAAAGTAAGGATGATAATGTCCCCGGGCTCACGAATTAGGAGCGATCATATACGCACAATGTTGGGCGCTCTGGCGCCACGTACTTGGGGAGAAGCCACTGGAGGGAATGACTGTGGCAATCATTCATTTTTGTCCCACAGCTCCTCTGGGCCAGCTGTCCTCCCTGGGTACCCCTGACTGCAGACGGGCTGAGGGATGGAAACTCCACATCACCTTCTGGAAACTCAGGGCAAGGCGGGCGCTTCGTGAATAACTCGCCCCCTCCTTCTTTCCGCTCAAAGCCTCAGTCTTGGCCTCAGGCCTCTGGCGTCTTCCCCAAAACCTTGCGGTGGGGGGAAGGGACACCCCCTCGCTGGGCTGAGCATTGCTCTCCCCTCCCCCATCGGCCTCCTCTCCCTCCTTGCTCTCTCTGGCACCTCAATTCTTCCTCCTCTCCCCTAGATGTGTCTCCCCTCCCATTCGTCTTCCCCCATCTCTCTCTCCCTCTTGCAACGTTGTCTCTGTCATTAGTTGTCTCTTTCATCATTTATAACTAAAGATGGAAACTAAAGAAGTTTCCTTTCTCTGTGTCTGGTCCCATCCCTGTTTCTTCTCATCTGCCTCCCTGTGTCTCTCCCCATCTCCCCGTCTCTCCCTATCTCTGCCATCTCCCTATGTCTCTCCCATCTCCATCTGTCTGACTCTCTGTCTTCTTCAGCCCCTCTCTGTGACTTATGAAGTTCCCTCCCTCTCTACTGCCAATGGGGAAGCCAGAAGGGGCTGAGGGTGGGGGGCCGAGGGGCCCAGTGTGGGGGCCCCAGCCCAGGCCCAGAGCCCAGCCTGGCAGCCTCTCTAAGATCTGGGACGACCATTTCCTCTTTCAACCCTGGAGTCCACTCGAGTTACTTGGGAGCTCAGGACGGTGCAGACCCGGGGAAGGAGGCGGCTCTCCCAGCGTGTGGCTGGTCGTCGGTGGGGCCTTCGGACAGGTCTCAGACCCTGGGCCGGGGCTCTGCAGGGCTCTACGTGAGTTTCTTTGTACCCCTGGGAAATGACTGCATGGTTACTTCCCCCAGTTCCGTCTTGTGTGATTTGACTTGTGTGAAAATGTGAACGAGCGTGTGGGAGACAGATGGTGACCTCTGTGATGTGGTGGATAGGTTTCCAGGTGTCACCTGTGCGGACCTGTTTTGTATCTGTGCACTACTGCGTGATCACAAGAACCAGGGTGTGGAAGGCCTGACACACAGATAAAGACCCACTCAGCCCACCCCCATTTCCCTTTAAGTTGTGATGTGTGTGTGTGACCATATTTGGAACATACAGTTGTTGCCTGAAACTGTGTTATGTTTTCAGCTGTGTCTTTTTTTTAAATCAATGAGATATCCTTTATTTATGAAAGCATAGTTCCAATGCAAAAGTCAAGCTTTATGGTTTCTTTCCAATGACAAGCTGGTGTGTTTGGCTTCTTATGCTGAAAATATATGCCTGAATTCTATAACAAGGTATTAACAAAATCATGAATAGTTAATTAAATAAGTGCCAGCACTACATGGAACTTACTGCATAAAACTACACACACACACACACACACACACACACACACACACACAAAACCCAAAGAAAGATAACTATCACTGTACATATGAGTACTGTCCAGGATATCAGATCAATTATCAAATCCAAGGTCTCTGGTGTTTTGCCTTACACTGTTGAATATATGAATGCTTCTCTATTATACTGACTTGTATTATTTTCAACAAATAATTAAGTGGACTCAAATTTTCATTTTTTTTTTTTTTTTTTTTTTTTGAGACAGAGTCTCACTCTGTCACCCAGGCTGGAGTACAGTGACTCACTGCAACCTCCGCCCCCCGGGTTCAAGCGATTCTCCTGCCTCAACCTCCTGAGTGGCTGGGATTACAGGCGCCCGCCACCACGCCTGGTGAATTTTTGTATTTTTAGTAGAGATGAGGTTTCACCATCTTGGCCAGGCTGGTCTTGAATTGCTGACCTCGTGATCTGCCTACCTTGGCCTCCCAAAGTGCTGGGATTACAGGCGTGAGCCACTGTGCCCGGCCTTACATTTTTATTTATAATTACAAAATCCAGATTAATCCAGAAAACATAAATCACATGTAACTGAGCTAAGGTTTTCACTTTAAGAATATATTACTTCTACCACAATTTAAAAATTTCCAGCTGTCTTTTATATTTATTTTTTATTTTAATTTATTAATTCTTCAATTTATTATCATCATTTATTATTATTTTGAGATGGAGTTTCAGTCTTGTCGCCCAGGCTGGAGTGTGTGCAGTTGCTCTATCTTGGCTCACTGCAACCTCCGCCTCCCAGCTTCAAGCTCTGTTACCCAGGCTGGAGTGCAGTGGCGCGATCTTGGCTCACTGCAACCTCCGCCTCCCAGCTTCAAGCGACTCTCCTGCCTTCAAGCGATTCTCCTGCCTCAGCCTCCGGAGTAGTTGGGATTACTGGCGCACACCACCATGCCCAGCTAATTTTTGTATTTTTAGTAGAGGCGAGGTTTTACCATGTTGGCCAGGATGGTTTCAAACTCCTAACCTCAGGTAATCCACCCACCTCGGCCTCCCAAAGTGCTGGCATTTCGGGCATGAGCCACTGCACCCAGACTTTTGCTGGGTGTTAATGTGTGCGTGCATGCGAGTGTGTGTGTCTTTGTGTCCGCTCTGTTATGTGCCCATATGTGTGTGACTGCTGTGGTGTACATGTGTGAGTTTCTGAGTCAGGCTACCTCGAATGGCTCCCGTCCTGGTCTCTTTTTGGCTGTGTGACTGCAGGCAAGTCGCTTACCCTCTCTGAGCCTCAGTTTTCCCTGCCGTAAAATGAGGGTACATACAGAATCCAGCTCAGGTTGTGAGGATCAAATACATAAAAGGTGTGGAGAGTTTAGAACCAAGCCCTACACACAGTGAGTCCCCAGTGATGTTCCTTGTTCTGTGTGTGGTGTGTGCATGTCTGGGGCTGGGATCCTGCCTGGCTGCCCCGGGGCCTGCAGCTCCCACACTCTCGGCTCTGCAGTGGAGGATGAGGGGGAAGGGGAGGGATGTCCAGGACACTGACCTGTGTTATCAGGCTCTGGTGGCCTGGGCAGGGGGGTCTGGCAATTCTGTCTCATTTCTCATTCGGGAAAAGCTAAATATTTATAGTTTGGGCTCCCAGGCCCAGCATCCCAGCTCCACTCCCAGGCTCTGGGGGCTGGGGAGTGGTTACTAAGCCTCCTCTCTCCTGTCCCACCACCCTCTCTCCTTCTCTAGCTCAGAGGCCCCACTGGACCCTCGGCTCTTCCTTGGACTTCTTGTGTGTTCTGTGAGCTTCGCTGGATTCAGGGTCTTGGGCGCAAGAGGTGAGAGGGTGGGAAGGTAGGTAGAGGCTGATTCTCACTGTGGGGAAACTCCGACCACAGCTTGGCTTAGGGGCCCCCAGGCCACCCCGCCACCCCAGGCTGACAGTGTGAAAGGCAGTGGGTATTATACACACGTCCCAGTTCCAGGGGGGTTGGTCAGTCTCTGTTGTGGGGGGTGGGGGCGTGTCAGTGATCAGGGGACAAAGAGAGGACCCCCCCGCCCCGGACTCTTGTGAGCCCCTGCTTGGTGTCTGAGTCCAGAAGTAAATGTGGCCATCTCCAGCCCAGACCCTTCCATGGTTCCCAGCCGACTCAGAGTAAAACCCAAGTCCTCCTCCGGGCCCACAGGACCCTTTGCCCTGTCATGTCTTCCCTCCTCCTGCTTTCCCCTTGCTTACTCTCTCTGTTCCGGCCTCGTAGA
>NW_012099432.1:405214-408360 GCF_000951045.1 Mandrillus leucophaeus | reverse complement strand
ATTCTCCCACCTCAGCCTCCTGAGTAGTAGCTGGGATTACAGGCATGCATTACCATGCCCAGCTAATTTTTGTATTTTTAGTAGACATGGGGTTTCACCATGTTGGTCAGGCTGGTCTTGAACTCCTGACCTCAGGTGATCTTCCCGCCTCAGCCTCCCAAAATGCTGGGATTACAGGCATGAGCCACCATGCCTGGCCCCTTTCTGCCATTTCTTGGGTGCAACCTCAGGGCCTTTGCACCTGCTGTTCCCTCTGCCTGAAATGCTCTTCCTCTTCTCTCTCGTCCTTCAGGTCTTTGCAAAAGTGTCATTCTTTATTTTATTTTAATTTTTATATTTAGTAGAAATGGGCTTTCACCATGTTGGCCAGGCTGGTCTCAAACTCCTGGGCTCAAGCGATCCTCCTGCCTTGGCCTCCCAAAGAGCTGAAATTACAGGCGTGAGGCACTGTGTCCAGTCAAGTGTCACTTCTTCTGTGAGGCCTTTCCTGACTCCTTTTATTTATTTATTTATTTATTTATTTTTTGAGACAGAGTCTCGCTCTGTTGCCCAGGCTGGACTGCAGTGGCACAATCATGGCTCACTGCAACCTCTGCCTTCCGGGTTCGAGTGATTCTTATGCCTCAGCCTCCTGAGTAGCTGAGACTACAGGCGTGCGCCACTACGCCTGGCTAATTTTTGTATTTTCAGTAGCGACAGGGTTTCGCCACGTTAGCCAAGCTGGTCTCAAACTCCTGGCCTCAAGTGATCCTCCCGCCTCAGCGTCCCAAGGTGCTAGGATTATAGGCACCTCAAGCTCCCAAAAGTGCTGGGATTGTGGGCGTGAGCCAGCACCCCCAGTCCTGACTTCTCTGTTAAATGTCCCCCAACCCCAGGACTGTCACCCCCTTTCCTGTTCCATTTTTCTCCTAAGCACGATTACCCTCTGACCTACGTGGCGACTGTTTGACTTATTTCTCTGTTCTACCAACTTGAATGTCAGCTTTGTAAGGGCAGGAATTTTGTCTGTTTGGTTTAAGGTTGTGTCCTCATTGCCTAAAACAGCACCTGGCACACGATAGGCACTCAAGGCGCCTGTGGTTGAATGCATGAATGCGGCAATGTGGGTGTGAGGTGGAGACCCTCAGGATATGTGCTTGTACAGGCATCAGGAAGTGTAGGTTTAGGCCCAGTGTGGTCGCTTACACCTGTAATTTCAGCACTTTGGGAGTCCAAGGTGGGAGGATCACTTGAGCCCAGGAGTTTGAGACTAGCCTGGGCAACATAGTGAGACCCCCTCCCTACAAAAAAGTAGCTGGGCATGGTGGTGTGCACCTATAGTTACAACTACTCAGGAGGCTGAGGCAGGAGGACCACTTGAGCGCAGGAGTTGGAGGCTGCAGTGAGCTATGATTGCTCCACTGCACTCTAGCCTGGGCAAGAGAGCAAGACTCTGTCTTTTTTTTTTTTCTTTTTTTTGAGATGGAGTTTCACTGGATTGCCCAGGCTAGAAGGCAGTGGCATGGTCTCAGCTCACTGCCACCTCTGCCTCCCAGGTTCAAGCCATTCTTCTGCCTCAGCCTCCCGAGTAGTTGAGATTACAGGCCCATGCCACCATGCCCAGCTAATTGTATTTTTAGTAGAGATGGGATTTCACGATGTTGGCCAGGCACCCTGTCTCTACTAAAAATACAAAAATTAGCTGGGTGTGGTGGTACGTGCCTATAATCCCAGCTACTTGGGAGGCTGAGGCATGAGAATCACTTGAACCCAGGAGGCGGAGGTTGCAGTGAGCTGAGACTGCAGAGCAAAACTCCGTCTAAAAAAAAAAAAGAAAAAAAAAAAGAGGGGGTGGGGGGCGGGGAAAGAGAGAGCGAGAGAGCGAGCGCTGTATATGGAGGGACAACCCTAAATCTGCTGATCAAGGAGGGCTGCTGAGACTTGAATAAGGACAGGAAGGGAATGATGTTAAATTGTGAACAATGTTCCAGGCTGCAAAAATAGCAGGTACAAAGGCCCTGAGGCTGGAACTTGCTTCGTGTGAGGAAGTGCATGGGAGGAGGTGAGGGCAGGAGGGGATATGGCAGATAGCGCAAGTTTTTATGGACGGTGGGTGGATTTGGGCTTTTCCTCTAAAGGAGGTGGGAGCCAAGGAAGATTCAGGGCAGAGGAGGGAGGGAGGGATGTGAACTGACTCGGATGTTCACAGGCGCCCTCTGGCTGCTGTTGGGGAGACTAGACCTGGGGTTGAGGATGGAAATGCAGAGAGCAGGGAGGCAGCTGCTGTCATCCAGATGGTGTCTTGAGCTGGGAATTCAGGGAGGGTCTCCGGGCAGCGGGGAGTAGCGGGGACGTGGAGGAATTCAGGATCTAAACAGAAGAGCAGACAGGTCTGGCTGATGGATTAGATCTGCTTAGACGGGTTGGATCTGCTGGGGTTTTGTCTGAGGATGTGGAAGTTGGGGTTTCCAATATCCAACAGATGAGACCCATCTCACCTCCTTGCACCCTGCTCCCTTTGCTTTTTTTTTTTTTTTTTTTTTTGAGACAGTTTTGCTCTTGTTGCCCAGGCTGGAGTGCAGTGGTGCTATCTCCGCACACTGCAACCTCCACCTCCCAGGTTCAAGTGATTCTCCTGCCTCAGCCTCCCAAGTAGCTGAGATTACAGGCCTGTATCCCCACACCCGGCTAATTTTGTATTTTCAGTAGAGACGGGGTTTCACTGTGTTGGTCATGCTGGTCTCGAGTTCCTGACCTCAGGTGATCCATCCGCCTTGGCCTCCCAAACTGCTGGGATTACAGACGTGAGCCACAGCACTCGGCCTTCCCACAGCACTTGGCCTTCCTTTGCTTTTGCTTTAACCTCTCCCAGGTTGCTTTAGTACATCAGGCAGGGTCCAGTCTCAGAGCTGTTGTGCTTAGACCTCCTCCTCCACCAGGCTTTCCCTTTAGGCAACCCCTCCTCTCATGCTGCCCCTGCACAGACCTCCATGTTCTTTACCTAGTTTGCTGTTGTTACTGTTTTGTTTTAAGAGACAGAGTTTGCTCTGTTGTCCCCAGGCTGGAGTGCAATGCTACGATCATAGCTCACTGCAGCTTCAAACTCCTGGCCTCAATTGATCCTCCCTCCTCTGCCTCCCAAGGAGCTGGGATTACAGGTGTGAGCC
>NW_012099432.1:402405-405164 GCF_000951045.1 Mandrillus leucophaeus | reverse complement strand
TTCACTGGATTGCCCAGGCTAGAAGGCAGTGGCATGGTCTCAGCTCACTGCCACCTCTGCCTCCCAGGTTCAAGCCATTCTTCTGCCTCAGCCTCCCGAGTAGTTGAGATTACAGGCCCATGCCACCATGCCCAGCTAATTGTATTTTTAGTAGAGATGGGATTTCACGATGTTGGCCAGGCACCCTGTCTCTACTAAAAATACAAAAATTAGCTGGGTGTGGTGGTACGTGCCTATAATCCCAGCTACTTGGGAGGCTGAGGCATGAGAATCACTTGAACCCAGGAGGCGGAGGTTGCAGTGAGCTGAGACTGCAGAGCAAAACTCCGTCTAAAAAAAAAAAAGAAAAAAAAAAAGAGGGGGTGGGGGGCGGGGAAAGAGAGAGCGAGAGAGCGAGCGCTGTATATGGAGGGACAACCCTAAATCTGCTGATCAAGGAGGGCTGCTGAGACTTGAATAAGGACAGGAAGGGAATGATGTTAAATTGTGAACAATGTTCCAGGCTGCAAAAATAGCAGGTACAAAGGCCCTGAGGCTGGAACTTGCTTCGTGTGAGGAAGTGCATGGGAGGAGGTGAGGGCAGGAGGGGATATGGCAGATAGCGCAAGTTTTTATGGACGGTGGGTGGATTTGGGCTTTTCCTCTAAAGGAGGTGGGAGCCAAGGAAGATTCAGGGCAGAGGAGGGAGGGAGGGATGTGAACTGACTCGGATGTTCACAGGCGCCCTCTGGCTGCTGTTGGGGAGACTAGACCTGGGGTTGAGGATGGAAATGCAGAGAGCAGGGAGGCAGCTGCTGTCATCCAGATGGTGTCTTGAGCTGGGAATTCAGGGAGGGTCTCCGGGCAGCGGGGAGTAGCGGGGACGTGGAGGAATTCAGGATCTAAACAGAAGAGCAGACAGGTCTGGCTGATGGATTAGATCTGCTTAGACGGGTTGGATCTGCTGGGGTTTTGTCTGAGGATGTGGAAGTTGGGGTTTCCAATATCCAACAGATGAGACCCATCTCACCTCCTTGCACCCTGCTCCCTTTGCTTTTTTTTTTTTTTTTTTTTTTGAGACAGTTTTGCTCTTGTTGCCCAGGCTGGAGTGCAGTGGTGCTATCTCCGCACACTGCAACCTCCACCTCCCAGGTTCAAGTGATTCTCCTGCCTCAGCCTCCCAAGTAGCTGAGATTACAGGCCTGTATCCCCACACCCGGCTAATTTTGTATTTTCAGTAGAGACGGGGTTTCACTGTGTTGGTCATGCTGGTCTCGAGTTCCTGACCTCAGGTGATCCATCCGCCTTGGCCTCCCAAACTGCTGGGATTACAGACATGAGCCACAGCACTCGGCCTTCCCACAGCACTTGGCCTTCCTTTGCTTTTGCTTTAACCTCTCCCAGGTTGCTTTAGTACATCAGGCAGGGTCCAGTCTCAGAGCTGTTGTGCTTAGACCTCCTCCTCCACCAGGCTTTCCCTTTAGGCAACCCCTCCTCTCATGCTGCCCCTGCACAGACCTCCATGTTCTTTACCTAGTTTGCTGTTGTTACTGTTTTGTTTTAAGAGACAGAGTTTGCTCTGTTGTCCCCAGGCTGGAGTGCAATGCTACGATCATAGCTCACTGCAGCTTCAAACTCCTGGCCTCAATTGATCCTCCCTCCTCTGCCTCCCAAGGAGCTGGGATTACAGGTGTGAGCCGCTGAGCCCAGATGTACAAAATATTTTAAAAATTAGCAGGGCATGGTGGGTCACACCTGTAATCTCAGCATTTTGGGAGGCAGAGGTGGATCACTTGAGGCTAAGGGAGACCAGCCTGGGCAACATAGCGAGACCCTGACTCTACAGAAAATTTAAACATTAGCCAGATGTGGTTCTGTGCACTTGGAGTTTTTTTTTTTTGTTTTTTTTTTTTGTTTTTTTTTTGTAGAGACAGGATCTGGATACATTGCCCTGTCTGAAGTGTGGTCTTGAATTCATGGCCTCAAGCAGTCTTCCTGCCTTAACGCAGGCCTCAGCTGCCTCACCAGTCCTACCATTATTTTTAGCACTTAACATTGTCTAATATACTCTATTTATTCATCCCATACAGTATGTTTGTTTTGTTTTGTTTTGCCACTGGGGGAGGGATTTTTGTCTGTTTTGTTCCTAAATGTATTCCCAGTGCCTAGAAAGGGGGCTGGCACACATTTGTGCATAGTACCTAGCGCTTTTTTTTTTTTTTTTTTTAAAAGACAGAGTCGCTCTGTCGCCCAAGCTGGAGTGCAGTGGCGCGATCACAGCTCACTGCAGCCTGGAACTCCTAGGCGCAGGCGATCTTGGGATGACAAGCCCTTGCCACCATGCCTAGCTAATTTTTGTATTTTTTGTATAGACAGGGTCTCTCTGTGTTGTCTAGGCTGGTCTCCAACTCCTAGGCTCAAGCAATTAGCCCACCTCGGCCTCCCAAAGTGCTGGAATTAGCGGCCTGAACTGCCACATGAGGCTTGTTTTTATTTATTTATTTATTTTTGAGATGGGGTATCACTTTGTTGCCCACGCTGCAGTGCATGGGAGCGCTCATGGCTCACTGCAGCCTTGAACTCCTGGGCTCAAGTGATCGTCCTTCCTCAGTCTCCCGAATAGCCAGAGGTGTGCACCACCACGTCCGGCTAATTTTTAATTTTTTGTAGAGATGGGGGGGGGGTCTCCTCATGTTGCCCAGGCTGGTCTCGAACTCCTGGTCTCAAGCGATCCTCTCGCCTCGACCTCCCAAAGTGCTGAGTTTGCAGGCGTGAGCCAC
>NW_012099432.1:381868-401734 GCF_000951045.1 Mandrillus leucophaeus | reverse complement strand
GGCGCTGCTTGGGGAGCGCGTGCTCAACGCGTCCGCCGAGGCTCAGCGCGCCGCCGCCCGCTTCCACCAGCTGGACGTCAAGTTTCGCGAGCTGGCGCAGCTTGTCACCCAGCAGAGCAGTCTCATCGCCCGCCTGGAGCGCCTGTGCCCGGGAGGCGCGGGCGGGCAGCAGCAGGTAACCTCGCAGCCTCCCCGGATAGCAGCATCTTCTGTGAAATGGGCGTTTTGCAACCCCAATCCACAGTTCCGAGATCCGCAAAACCCTGAAAACCGGATTGCTACTCGCCCCTTCTGGTAACTTATTTGGGTCAAAAAGTGACTGGTGGCTATTTATAGCCTTTACTTATCCACTTAATGTGAATAGTCATAGGATCCTATAATTAAGCATATCATTATCACGTAAAGACCAAAAACCCCTTTAGGAGTGTTATGTATATTCTGTACGCACATGCATATACATAACCCTCCCTATGTCACTGTGTCTAAATCCAGCCGTGTTATTCTGAATTCTGGAACGTGTCCGGGTCTGGGTTTGGGATAAGAGAATGTTGCTCTGTGACAGTCCCTACCTTACAGGGTTGGTGAGAGGAGTCAGTAAGTTAAGATACTGTTGGATGTGTTCTTATTATGCCTACTTTACAGAGGAGGAGGCTGGGGCACAGATCAATTAAGCCGTGAGCACCAAGAACCGGTATTTAAGCCCAGCTCTGTCTGCACTTTATTTTTTTAATTTTATTTTTGAGATAGAGTCTTGCTCTGTCTCCCAGGCTGGAGTGCAGTGGTGTGATCTTGGCTCACTGCAGCCTCCACTTCCCAGGTTCAAGCGATCCTCCTACCTCAACCTTCTGAGTGGCTGGCATTACAGGCATGAGCCACCACACTCAGTTAATTTTTTTTTTTGTACTTTTAGTAGAGACAGGGTTTCACCATGTTGGTCAGGCTGGTCTCGAACTACTGACCTCAGGTGATCTGCCCGCCTCGGCCTCCCAAAGTACTGGGATTACAGGCGTGGGCCGTCGCACACAGCCTGTCTGCACTTTAAAGCCAAGTTGTTTAGCTTTTGGGGAGGATTATTCCTGGGGCTGGGATACCCCCACTGCCAGATGTCCAGGTCATTTGGGAGCTGGGAGATTTATCCACCATCTGTGCCCCTGAGACCAGGCCTCCTGGCCTGAGGGTTAGTGTAATAACACCTGACTTTCTCCGTCACCCCAGGTCCTGCCACCACCCCCACTGGTGCCTGTGGTTCCGGTCCGTCTTGTGGGTAGCACCAATGACACCAGTAGGATGCTGGACCCAGTCCCAGAGCCCCAGAGAGACCAGACCCAGAGACAGCAGGAGCCCCTGGGTTCTCCCATCCCTGCAGGTCAACCTGCTGTCCCCACCAAGCCTGTGGGTAAGTCGACAGCAGGGCTGAGGAATTGTGGGTAGAGGCAAATTGAGGAGTCAGGATTTTAGTGGCATATTTCTCTTATCGTGAGAGGACCGGAAGAAATGATTCTGATTAAAAATAAGACCAAACTTCTAAGGTGTGAAAATAGGAGAAACAAGAAATAGAAGAGGAGGGACTCTTATTTTAGTGAGGCGATTGTAGATTTAGGACTGCTACTTTGGTAAGAGTTTGAACTGGTTCAGAGTACCATATTCAGGACTTATATTCTGGTGAGGAGACCATAAAAACCAGGGTTTAAGAACCCCAGACTTGGCCCGGCGCGGTGGCTCATGCCCGTAATCCGAACACTTTGGGAGGCCGAGGCGGGCAGATCATGAGGTCAGGAGATCGAGACCATCCTGGCTAACACGGTGAAACCCCGTCTCTACTAAAAATACAAAAAATTATCTGGGCATGGTGGCGGGCACCTGTGGTCCCAGCTACTCGGGAGGCTGAGACAGGAGAATGGCGTGAACCCGGGAGGCAGAGCTTGCAGTGAGCCAAGATCACGCCACTGCACTCCAGCCTGGGCGACAGAGCGAGACTCTGTCTCAAAAAAAAAAAAGAAAGAACGAACCCCAGGCTTGGCATTTCCTCTGGTTAGAGACAAGGGACCCAGATTCTTACTCAGGTAAGGAAATGGCTACTGGGGCTCAAATTCTAGTGAGGAAATGGGAGAGGCAGGCCTCTTATGCTGGTGAGGAAATGGGAGAGGCATGACTCTGATAGAAAAGTGGGAGAGGCAGGACTCTTATTCTGGTGAGGGGACCTGTGAGAATCTCGACTCTTGCTCCAGTAAGGGATTGGTCAGCCCAGGCTGTGCCTCCCACATATCCCTGTGCCCACAGGCCCATGGCAGGATTGTGCAGAGGCCCGCCAGGCAGGCCATGAACAGAGTGGAGTGTATGAACTGCGAGTGGGCCGGCATGTGGTGTCAGCATGGTGTGAGCAGCAGCTGGAGGGTGGAGGCTGGACTGTGATCCAGCGGAGGCAAGATGGTTCAGTCAACTTCTTCACTACCTGGCAGCACTATAAGGTGGGCACAGGTGGGCAGAGGCAGGGAAGGGAAGGGAGCCTGTTCTGGCTTCCTGACTTTCCTGCCCTGCCAGGCGGGCTTTGGGCGGCCAGACGGAGAATACTGGCTGGGCCTTGAACCCGTGTATCAGCTGACCAGCCGTGGGGACCATGAGCTGCTGGTTCTCCTGGAAGACTGGGGGGGCCGTGGAGCACGTGCCCACTATGATGGCTTCTCCCTGGAACCTGAGAGCGATCACTACCGCCTGCGGCTTGGCCAGTACCATGGTGATGCTGGAGACTCTCTTTCCTGGCACAATGACAAGCCCTTCAGCACCGTGGATAGGGACCGAGACTCTTATTCTGGTAAGGAGAACTCTTATTCTGGTGGGAGGATAGGGGAGGCGGGACTTCTGTTCTGGTGAGGGAATGAAAGGAGGCAGGGTAGGTAAGACGCCCCTCTGGTAAGTATTAGGATAAGCAAGCTTTTATTCTGTCAAGAGAACAAAGGTCAGGACTTTTATCCTGGTGGGGGTATGGGGAGTCCAGATTCCTTCTCTGATGAGGCAAAAAAAGAATCAAGACTCCTGTTCAAGTGAAGGGCAGAGGGTGAGAGCTAGTACTCTTATCTAGAAAGGAAGTAGATAATTTTCTTTTCTTTGATAAAGGAATGAGTGGTAGACTCCTAGTTTGCAGAAAAAGTGGGAAAGGTGTGACTCGTACTTTGGTAAGGAGATAGGGAAGGAATTAAGGCTATTACTCCGAAGAAAGTTGGGGGGCCAGGGCTCCTATTTTTTTGCTGAGGAGATGGAAGATCAGGGCTTGTATTAAATAAGAATGGGAGGGGCCAGTGGATACCTGGCAAAAGCCTTGCACTGTGAGGTGCAGGTAGAGACTTTTATTCTGGTGAGAGGACATGGACTTTCTCTCTCCCCTCAGGTAACTGTGCCCTGTACCAGCGGGGAGGCTGGTGGTACCATGCCTGTGCCCACTCCAACCTCAACGGTGTGTGGCACCGCGGCGGCCACTACCGAAGCCGCTACCAGGATGGTGTCTACTGGGCTGAGTTTCGTGGTGGAGCATACTCTCTCAGGAAGGCCGCCATGCTCATTCGGCCCCTGAAGCTGTGACTCTCTGTTCCTCTGTCCCCTAGGCCCCAGGGGACATTGGTCAGCAGGAACTCAAGTTGTCCTGGCCACACCTTCTTTGTGGCTCAGTGCCAGTGTGTCCCACAGAACCTCCCACTGTGGATCTGTGACCCTGGGTGCTGAAAATGGGCCCCAGGAATCCCCCCCTGTCAATATCTTGGCCCCAGATGGCTCCCCAAGGTCATTCATATCTCGGTTTGAGCTCATATCTTATAATAACACAAAGTAGCCACAGACCGTGTCTGGTTTGTATCTGCACCTGGCAGGGGTCACTCCCTGGGCCCGCCCTCCTCGTCCTCCACCTCTTCCTCTTCCTCCTCCTCCTCCTTCAGGTCCTCCAGGATGAGGTTGTCCAGGTCTTCCAGGAGGCCGCCCTGGCTCAAGCAGGTGGCCACAGTGGAGCCACTGCTAATGTGAGGGTTGCTGGGGTGGAGCACTTTGGGCAGGTGGTTCTGCTTCCGGCTCTTGGGGTGAGCACAGGATGTCCCAGGCACGTGGGGCTCTAGGGAGGGAGAGGTGCTGCAGACATGGGACTCCAGGTCCCATGAGAGTTTGGGCAGGAGGGGCCTGAGGCCACGAGGGGCTCTAGGGAGGGGCTGAGGCCACGAGGGGCTCTAGGGAGGAGCTGAGGCCACAATATACGGGGACCAGCACAACTGGACATTCAGGGGTGTTGAAGATACAGGAGACCTGGGGACATGGGGGTCACCTGAGATTACAGGGGACAAAACAGGGGCCCCAAACCCAGAGACCATGGGGGCAGAGGCCATGGAGACCCTCAGGCATGGGCCACTGGGGTGAAACCTCAGAGCCTCGTGAGCAAGACCATGGAGACTGGGGGGCCATGGAGGCCACGTAGAAGCAGTGGCTACTGCTGTGGGAGACGAAGTGGACTGAGTGGAGATTTGGGGACTTAAAGGCACAGAAGGGGACAAAGACTGCCCAGGATGTTGGAGGAGAAAAGCCTCACCTCGCCGGTTGTAGCAGTCGGCGGCCGAGCAGGAGTGAGTGTGGGTGCTGCGGCGATCCGGGTCCCGGTCCCAGCGCGGGGGGAGGATCCGTGTTGGATACACGGGGAAGCCGCACCCGTAGCAGGGGGACGGGGACCCCATCTGTGCCCAGCCCCTGGGGGCGGGCAGGGCTGTGAGGGTCCGAGGGCGAGGCTGGGCCAGGGTGGGGCCAGGGCAGGGAGGGGCAGGGCTGGGGTGGGGCAGGGCTGAGGGGGAGCTGGGGGTCAGCGCCCTCACCGGAAGTTGTGCCGACACTTCGGGCAGTGGAACTCAGCCAGGCCCCACATCTTGTCAGCTGGCACTGGCTCGTAGCGCTTCCGGCATTTCCGGCACCGGGATACCTGGTGGTGGTGGGGGGGGGGCGTGCAGAGAGGGGACCAAGGATTGTCAGAGGTGTCTGAGGTTGGGGTCAGGGCTAGAAGTGTGCTGCAGTGGCTGGCCTCAGCTTGAGCAACCCAACTCAATCAGTGACTTCACATGGGTAGCCTCATATTGACCATGGTGGGAATACTTACACCACAGAAATTGGCAAACACTACACATCTTGGCTTCCTGCCTCTTTTGCAAGAACTAGTTAAGCATTGACCAGAAGCGAACTACTGGTCAGGACGTTCAGAGGCCAGATTTGGGGCTGTGTTTTTGAGGTCAGATTTGGTTTCTTTTCTTTCTTTCTTTCTTTTTTCAGAGACAGAGTCTCACTCTGTCATCCAGGCTGGAATACAGTGTTGTGATCATGACTCACTGCAGCCTCCACCTCCTAGGCTCAAACGATCCTCCCACCTCAGCCTCCTGAGTAGTTGGGACCACAGGCACACACCGCCACTCCCGGCTAATTAAAAAATTTTTTTTTGCCAGACGCAGTGGCTCATGCCTGTAATCCCAGCACTTTGGGAGGCTGAGGCGGTAGATTGCTTGAGCTCAGGAGTTTGAGACCAGCTTGGGCAACATGGCAAAACCCCATCTCCACACACACACACAAAATACAAAAATTAGCCAAGTGTGGTGGCGCAGGCCTGTAGTCTTAGTTACTTGGGAGGCTGAGTGGGGAGGATCATCTGAGCCCAGAAGGTGGAGGCTGCAGTGAGCTATGATCCCGCCACTGTACTCCAGCCTGGGCGACAGGGCGAGACCCCATCTCTTCAAAACAAAAATTTTTTTGGAGCCAGGGTCTCACCCTGTCACCCAGGCTGGTCTCAAACTCCTAGGTTCAAGCAATCCTCCCCACTTAGCCTCCCAAAGCACTGAGATTGCAGCCATGAGCCACTGCGCCTGGCCAGGTTTGATTTCTGTAGTAGCTGTTCAATTGTGGGGTCAAGGGTCAGGCTCTGGGGTAAGGAGGTATTGGGCTTCTCACATTTAAGGTCAGGGGTTGGGATCAGAGATGAAGGCTGAGCTCTGAGTTTGGAGGTCAGTGATGGAAATCCTTAGGTCAGAGGTACAGTCACTGAGGATGGGAGTCAGGAGTGGAGTTCGGGACAGTCAAAGTCAAGGTTAAGTTGTGGGTCACTACCTCCTTCCTCTGGGGCACGCGGCGCCACCAGACGTGGTCGCAGGAGGAGCAGGCAAACTGCCGGTCCACAGCAGGGATAAGGTCGTCCTGGGCACGTTGAAACATGCGTAGGTTGGCTTGTGTCAGCGGCAGGAGGGAGGTCGCCACTGCCTGTGGAATGGGGCAGGTGGGGATGAGGTGGAGGGGGGTCACCCCTTCTGCACCAGCATAAGCATCAGCCTTCCTCTCCCTACAGATGAGTCCTCCTCCTGCCCCAGTGAATATCCCCCTCCTGCCCTAATGGACATCCTTCCGTACCTGCAGATGTCCCCCTCCCCACTTCCCCATCTCAAGCCCTAGCCACCAACTCACCTGAATGTCCCGGTCCTGTTTCATATCTTCTGGTGGATCCTGGGTGGAGATAGCAGGGGCAGAAACTGGGATGGGGCTCAGGCCTCTTTTCCACCTGTTTGCTGTGTTGGGAGGGCCCCGGCCACAAGGAGAATAGGGTGCCCCTAGCCCGCCAGGAGCTCACAGAGCACTGCCCACATATTGAGAGCCAGGTGTGTGGCCTCAGTTGTCCTCATAGCAGCCCTGAGAGGTGGGCACACCTGTTACCTTATTGCTCCGATGGGGAAACTGAGGCTTAGGGGAGGGCTTGCCTGAGTGAGGCCAGCCTGACCCCCATACTCACTTCCTGCCTGCAAATGCCACATGCTTGTTGGTGTTGTGACAACATCGCCCCTTTGAGGCCACGTTGTGCTTGGCTAAGTGGTGGGGATCTGGACTGAGAGATGTGGGTTCGAATCCCAGCTCTATCACTTCCAGCTGTGGGGACTTAGACAAGCCACTCCCTGCCTCCTGGGTTCCCACTGACAGGCATGTTAGAGCCCAGGCTCTGACTCCAGGTGGCCAGGGTTCAAATCGCAGCTGCCACCTGCTTGCTTCGTGAACCTGGCAAGTGACTTCATCCTCAGTTTGTCTGTGAAATGGGGATAAATAACAGGACCTGTCTCCTGGGGTCACTGTGGCGATGAAATAAATCAATTCCTGGAGTCTTGCCATATGGGAAATACTCAATGAATGCTACCCTCTGCTATTGTTATTATTATATTTTTGAGATGGAGTTTCACTCTTGTCGCCCAGGCTGGAGTGCAATGGCGTGATCTCGGCTGACTGCAACCTCCACCTCCCAGGTTCAAGTGATTCTTCTGCCTTAGCCTCCCAAGTAGCTGGGATTACAAGCATGCACCACCACGCCCAGCTAATTTTTTGTATTTTTAGTAGAGACGGGGTTTCACTATGTTGGCCAGGCTAATCTCGAGCTCCTGACCTCAAGTGATCTGCCCGCCTCAACCTCCCAAAGTGCTGGGATTACAGGCGTAAGCCACCGCACCCGGCCCCTCTGCTATCATTTTTATCATACTTTTATATGTATAAATGTAGACTATGATACATATTTTACTATCCTCTGGGTTTTTTTGTTTTTTGTTTTGTTTTTGAGACGGAGTCTTGCTCTATTGCCCAGGCTGGAGTGCAGTGGCGCGATCTTGGCTCACTGCAAGCTCTGCCTCCCGGGTTTACGCCATTCTCCTGCCTCAGCCTCCTGAGTAGCTGGGACTACAGGCGCCTGCCACTATGCCTGGCTAATTGTTGTTGTTGTTGTTTTGTATTTTTAGTAGAGATGGGGTTTCACCATGTTAGCCAGGATGGTCTTAGTCTCCTGACCTCGTGATCCGCCCGCTTTGGCCTCCCAAAGTGCTGGGATTACAGGCGTGAGCCACCGCGCCTGGCCTTTTTTTTTTTTTTTTTTTGAGACAGAGTTTCGCTCTTGTTGCCCAGGCTGGAGTGCAATGGCGTGATCTTGGCTCACTGCAACCTCTGCCTCCGAGGTTCAAGCGATTCTCCTGCCTCGGCCTCCCGAGTAGCTGGGATTACAGGCATGCGCCACCATGACCAGCTAATTTTGTATTTTTTAGTAGAGACGGGTTTCTCCATGTTGGTCAGGCTGGTCTCGAACTCCCGACCTCAGGTGATCCACCCGCCTCAGCCTCCCAAAGTGTTGGGATCGCAGGCGTGAGCCATGGCGCCAGGCCTATTATACTGTAACAGCCCTACACTGAGCCTTTCAGGCAGGGGAAATCCACAGTGTTCCCATCACCACAGCTTTCAAAGAAGCAAAGTAGCCATGATGCACCTGTGCTTCAAAGCCATTCATTCATTCATTCATTCATTCATTCATTCATTCATTCAACACAAGGGTTCCCTTCCCCTCCCTCTCTCTCCTCCCCAATCCCCTGCTCATCCCAGCCTTTCTAGAGACTGACATTAACAACCCTTCCCCACCTCCCAGCCTTTGCTCATGCCATTCCCTCCCACACCCTAAGGCCCCTGCCTTTCTTTCCCTTTCCCCTCCCAGGGCTCACTCCTCTCCATCCTTTAAGACTTGGCACCTCCTCCTCCAGGAAGTCTTCTCTGATCTCTGCCCCCCCACGATGGCCATAATCCTGACTCCTTTCATTGCCTAGTTTCATGGCTGTCCGCCTTTGAATACAATCAGCGCATAATGAGCGCCTACTGTTTGCAGGCTCCCTGGCCGGACAAACGATGGAGAGGTGAAAAAGTGAGATTGGGTGATGAGTTACGGACCGACAATGCCTGGTCCCTCCTGTTTCAGAGAAGTGTCAGTCACCATGAACCGGTCGGGTCCCCCCTCTTGCTGTCCCTCCCGTGACCCGGTCCTTTGCGAGGGGAGGGGACAGGTTACCTGGGCATCCAGATCGTTACTTAGTTCTTGGCCATCTTTTTGCTTTACCCCTGCGGGGGAGAGTGCGTATAAGAGAAGGGCCCTTGAAGGGTCTGTGGGAGTTCCAGGCCACCCAGAGCCGCGATGCAGAGCCTCCCCGAGGCTGGGACCTCCGGGGGAGGTGATCTCAACGCCTCTCCCTAGACCACGCCCCCTCGGCGCTCCCACGCGCGGTCCCCGCACCAGGCCCGGGACCCCAGCAGCCTCACCGTACACGATGGAGCGCCCAACTCCCGTGTGGTCGCTGCCGAATTTCCTCATCAGAGCCCCCGCCTTCTTGGAGGATACCTTCCCATGAAACTTCTCCCGGAGGCGCCGGACGCTCTTCTCCAGCTGGGATGGGGACAGGGGGGTTCCGGTGGGCGAAGGGGAAGCGCGATCGTCCCTCCCCCATCTCTAGGCACCGTTCTCCCGGCCTGAACTTGACCCTTGGTTTTGGCCTCCGCCGCCCCCCCCTTTCATCCCTCTACGGCATTTCCTGGAAAAAGCCAAAGTCCCCACATGGCGCTGGGGGAGGGCGCGGACTGAGGCGAGCGTCCCAGCCTAAGGTGGAGGGGCGGCCAGGTTATCTCTGGCCTCTGACCTTTGACCCTGCAGCCCCCGCTTTTCCTCGGAGAGGCCTCATTTCGCTCTGGGGAAACGTGGGAGTCACTTTCCTTTTCAAGGGGGGTGAGCGCCAGGCAGGGGTAAGGATCTGGGGTTCTAGGATGGGGGTCCCCAGGAACTGCGAAGCCCCCTCCGCGCCTCCCGGCCGCTCCTCGGAGTCTGTCGCGTCTGCCCCCGGCCCAGCCGTAGCCATCTCTTACCTCCACACCTTCCTGAGACATGGTGGCGGCGGCGCAGGTCCCCGCGAGGGTCCGCACTGCGCGGTTCAGCCGCCCCCCTACCTGGGCGCGCCCGTCGGTCCAGCAGCCGCGCAGGGCAGGGGGCGGTGCCTCGGGGCCGGCTCCGCCCTTCCTCCCCAGCCCCTGTTTCGCTTTCGATTCAGGGGGGACCGGGCGCGCTGGCTCCGCCCTGGCTCCGCCTCTGCTCTTGCGCCCCAAACCCAGGCGGGCGCCCCGGGTCTGCACCCTGCGGTGGAGCGCGCAGACCTCGGGCGGGGGAGGCGGCGCGGCCTCTGCAGTCGGTCACATGTCCCCACGCTGCGCGGGGTCCGCGTCTTCACGTCCCTCGTGGGGGCGGGGCCGCATCGGAAGGCAGCGGCGAGGCCCCGCGCCCCCCCACCCAGCGCGAGCTCCCCCAGTTCATCACCCTCCTCTCTGTCCTTCCTTCCTTCCCCGGGAATCTGGCGCTCATGAGGACCTGGGCGCTTTTCCTGCCCTGAGTCTCTGTCCTAGCTAGGGTCACCTCTCTGAACCTCAGTTTACCCCTCTGTGAAATGGGGAGGATCCTGGTGTCTACACCATGGAGTGGAGTATGTGCCAAGATTCCCGAGTGGATCGCGTAATAGCGCCTGGCTTGCAGTAGGCACTCAACTAGTCACTGGGCCACCTGCTGTGTGCCCTTGATAGGGGCAGGCAGTGTGTGTGTGGTTGCGGGGAGCGGTGCTTGAGAAAAACACAGATTCTTGGTCTCTCGTTGCCCGGTAGAATCCGGCTGTCTCAGGGATCCAGGGAATCTGCAATGGTTAAGAACCCCGTGGGCTGGACAATTCTAACCCAGTACAGGGCGCATCAGGGAGCCGTTAGGTGGTGGGGCTCTGGCCCAGCCTGGGGACACAGAGATGGCTACTTCATCGGAGGAGGGGATGCTTTGTACAGTCACTGAAATTGGAGGTCTTAGCTCGGGGTCGAATAGAGTGGGGAGTTGAGGCAGCCGTGCAGAGCCCCCAAAGCAAGACTAAGTCTGGGGCTTTCGGGCAAGGGCTTCTCAAGCCCAGCACTCTTGACACTTTGGGCTGCCTGGTTCTTTGTGTGGGGGACTGTCCTGTGTGTTGGGGGACATTTAACAGCATCCCTGGCCACTGCCTACTAGATGCCAGTGGCTCCTCACTCTCCCTGTTGTGACTACAAAAAATGTCTCCAGAGACTGCCAGATACTCTCTGAGGGGCAAAATAGCATTGTGTTCAATGACTCTAAATTTTTTTCTCCATTGCACACCTCTATAGGTAAAACTGTTAAAGTTACACCCCCAGATGGATATTTATTTATTTATTTATCTTTTGAGACAAGGTTTTGCTCTGTTGCCCAGGCTGGAGTGCAGTGGTTTGAATACGGCTCACTGCAGCCTCGAACTCCTGGACTCAAACGATCCTCCTACCTCAGCCTCCTAAGTATCTGGGATTACTGGCATATGCCACTATGCCTGGTTAATTTTCAAATTTTTTTTTTTTTTTTTTTGTAGAGACGGGGTCTCACTATGTTGCACAGGCTGGTCTCAAACTCCTGGCCTCAAAGATGGATTTTTTAAAAAAATTTATTTATTTGTATTTATTATTATTTTTTTTTTTTTGAGAAGAGTCTCCCCCTGTCGCCCAGGAATGCAGTGGTGCCATCTCGTCTCACTACAACCTCTGCCTCCCAGGTTCAATCGATTCTGCTGCCCCAGCCTCCCAAGTAGCTGGGATTACAGGTGCACGCCACTACGCCCAGCTAACTTTTGTATTTTAGGTAGAGACGGGGTTTCACTATGTTGGTCAGGCTGGTCTCGAACTCTTGACTTCGTGATCCGCCCGCCTCTGCCTCCCAAAGTGCTGGGATTACAGGTGTGAGCCACTGCGCCCAGCCAGGATATTATTTAAATTATATACAAATACAATTATATCAATATATTCTGTAAATTGTTACATAACAGTATCTTTATTACAGAAATATATATTCTTTTTTTTTTTTTTTTTGAGACGGAGTCTCACATTGTTGCCTGGCTGGAGTGCAATGGTATGATCTTGGCTCACTGCAACCTCTGCCTCCCAGGTTCAAGTGATTCTCCTGCCTTTGCCTCCCAAGTAGCTGGGATTACAGGTGCCCGCCACCATGACTGACTAATTTTTTGTATTTTTAGTAGACACGGTGTTTCACTATGTTGGCCACTACATGTGGTCTGGAACCCGTGACCTCATGATCCTCCCGCTTTGGCCTTCCAAAGTGCTGGGATTACAGGCATGAGCCACTGTACCCAGCCAAAATATATGTTCTTTAGGAAACAAAAAATTGTAATCTCAGCTACTTGTGAGGCTGAGGCAGGAGAATGGCTTGAACCTGGGAGATGGAAGTTGCAGTGAGCCAAAATCATGCCATTGCCCTCCAGCCTGGGCAACAAGAGCGAAACTCTGTCTCAAAAAAAAAAAAGAAAAGAAAGAAAACAGAAAACTGCAGATTCAAAAATATACATGAGGGCTGGGCTTGGTGGCTCATGCCTGTAATCCCAACACTTTGGGAGGCTGAAGCGGGCGGATCACTTGAGGCCAGGAGTTTGAGACTAGCCTGGCCAACATGGGGAAACCCCATCCATACCAAAAATACAAAAATTAGCTGGGCATGGTGGTGCAGGCCTGTAATTCCAGCTTCTTGGGAGGCTGAGGTAGCAGAATTGCTTGAATATAGGAGGGAGACATGGCAGTGAGACGAGCTTATGCTACTGTACTCCAGCATGGGTGACAGGGTGACTCTTGAAAAAATGTAGAGAGATAAATGAAGCTGGGTATGATGGTTCACACCTGTAATGCTAGCACTTTGGGAGGTCAAGGTGGGGAATCACTTGAGGCCAGGAGTTCAAAACCAGCCTGGGCAATATAGCAAGACCTTGTCTCTTAAAAAAAAAAAAAAAAAAGAAAGAAAGAAAAGAAAAAAGTTATTTAAAAAAAAAAAAAAACTAAAAAACAATAAACCCCCCCAAATCTAGATATTCTAGTGTTTTCCAGTTAAACCCCAAAACTTTGTTTATAGGGTGTATGTACTGCACTCTGGAGACTACTATATTCGCAAACAAAAGCAGTTCATGATTCTTCGTGGCTGAATGGTGGAATTCTAGGCGGGGACGGGGGCTGGAGACTGCACAGAGGACCTGGGATTTTATCCTGAAGGAAGTGGGGAGGTTTGGAGGGAATCTCCTGTCATAGTTGCCAGTTACTAATCTATTTGCCCAGCGCAGAGGGAGGTCATAGTTATGTCCCATCCACTGGCCGAGATGGGCACTGAGTGGGAAGGAAACAGGTAAGAGTCTGAGCTAGCCCTGACGTAAATCAGATCTGCTAGGCGTTTTGTTTTTTGATTTTTTTTTTTTTTTTTTAGCACAGAATATGCAGAGCAAAGGTCTGTTACAGCTGGCATTTTTTTTTTTTAAGAGACAGGATGGAGTGCAGTGGCACAATCATAGCTCCGCTGCAGCCTCAACCTCCCGAGCTCAAGCAATCCTCCCGCCTTGGCCTTCTGAATAGCTGGGACTGCAGGTGTGTGCCACCACACCCGGCTAATTTGTTTGTTTGTTTATTTTGTTGTTTTTTTGTTTTGTTTTTGTTTTGAGACAGAGTCTTGCTCTGTCACCTAGGTTGCAGTGCAGTGGCACGATTTCAACTCACTGCAACCTCTGCTTCCCGGGTTCAAGCAATTCTGCCTAAGCCTCCTGAGTAGCTGGGACTACATGTGTGTGCCACCATGCCCGGCTAATTTTTATACTTTTTTGTAGAGCTGGGGGTCTCACTGTGTTGCCCAGGCTGGTCTTGAACCCCTGGGCTCAAGTGATCCTGCTGCCTTGGACTCCCAAAATGCTGGGATTTCAGGCGTGAGTCACTGCACCTGGTCAATCCTTATGATTTCATGTAGTCTTTGTAGCTCAGGACTTGAGAAATGGCTTTGCTGGGCTGTTTGCTTTGCTTTTTGCTCAGGGCCTCTCAGAAGGTTGCAGTTAAGGAGCTGGCCACGGCTTCGGTCATCTGAAGGTTTGACAGGGGCTGGCGAATCTGCTTCCAAGGTGGCTCACTCCCAGGGCATGCAGATAGGTGCTATGATTGGCGGGATGCCTCGATTCCTCCCAGTATACTTGAGTGGCATGAGTGTACTCCCAGCATGGGAGCTGGCCTCCCGAGCACACCATCTAGGAGCTGAGAGCTAGGTGGAAGTTGTATCTTTTTATGATCTAGCCTGAAAGTCATATAGCATCACTTCTGCCACATCGTGTACATTAAAAGCTCATTGGCTGGGCACAGCAGCTCATGCCTGTGATCTCAGCACTTGGGAGGCCAAGGCAGGAGGATCACTTGAGGTCAGGATTTCAAGACCATCCTGGGCAACATAGTGAGACCTCATTAGCTGGGCGTGGTGGCTCACTCTTGTAACCCCAGCACTTTGCGAGGCCGAAGTGCGTGGATCACCTGAAGTCAGGAATTCGAGACCAGCCTGGCTAACATGGTGAAACCTCGCCTCTACTAAAAATACAAAAATTAGCCGGGCGTGGTGGTGGGTGCCTGTAATCCCAGCTATTTGGGAGGCTGAGGCAGGAGAATCACTTGAACCCAGCAAGTGGAGGTTGCAGTGAGCCAAGATTATGCCACTGCACTCCAGCCTGGGTGACAAAGCAAGACTCTGTCTCAAAAACAAAAACAAAAATAAAATAAAACATAGCAAAAACAGCAAATCTTGACCTGGAACCGGACCCTTGGAGGCTTAAGCTGGGTGACTGTGTGTTCAATTGTGGAGGAAGGCCGGGTGCAGTGGCTCACACCTATAATCCCAGCACTTTGGGAGGCCCAGGAGGGCAGATCACTTGAGGCCAAGAGTTTGAAACCAACATGGCCAACATGGCAAAACCCTGTCTACTAAAAATACAAAAAGTAGCCAGGCATGGTGGTGCATGCCTATAGTCCCAGCTACTCAGGAGGCTGAGGTGGGGGAATCACTTGAACCCGGGAGGTGGAGGTTGCAGCGAGCCAAGATCGCACAACTACACTCCAGCCTGGGCCACAGAGAGAGACTCCATCTGAAAAAAAAAAAAATTGCCTCACACCTGTAATCCCAGCACTTTGGGAGGCCGAGGTGGGCGGATCATCTGAGGTCGGGGGTTTGAGACCAGCCTGACCAATATGGAGAAACCCTGTCTCTACTAAAAATACAAAATTAGCTGGGCAGGGTGGTGCATGCCTGTAATCCCAGCTACTCGGGAGGCTGAGGCGAGAGAATTGCTTGAACCCAGGAGGCGGAGGTTGCAGTGAGCCAAGATCGTGCCATTGCACTCCAGCCTGGGCAACACGAGCCAAACTCCGTCTCAAAAACAAAAACAAAAACAAAATATTATAGAGGAGATGGAGACCATTGGAGCGTGTGTGTGCTTTTCACAATCTAGTCACTCCAGTTGAGTCAAATGAAAAATTGATCAGGAATGCTCAGAGCTGGAGAAGCTGTAGGGCAATGAGAAGTCTCCCAAATCACTGGAGACAGCATTCATTGGTGAAACCTTTTGGGAAGGACACAATGGAAAAATCTACTACTAAACTATTAAGCATGCTGGATTATTCATGTCTCTCATTTTCTGTCACCTTCTCCTTCTCCATCTCCTTCACCTTCTCCTTCTCCTCCTTCTTCTTCTCCCTCCTCCTCCTCCTCCTCCTTCTCCTCCTCCCCTCCTTCTCCTCCTTCTTCTCCCCTTTTTTTTTTAAGCAGAATCTCACTGTGCCACCCAGGCTGGAGTGCCACATCATCATCATAGCTCACTTGAATTCCTGGACTCGAGTGATCCTCCTGCCTCAGTCTCCCAAGTAGCTGTGATGATAGGTGTGCACCATCCTGTCAGCTAATTTTATTATTTTTGTAGAGACGGGGTCTCACTTTGTTGCCTGGGCTGATCTCGATCTCCTGGGCTCAAGTGACCCTCCCTCCTTGGCCCCCCAAAGTCCTGGGATTACAGGCATGAGCCACTGCACCTGGTTTGAATTTTTCTTGCAACAAGCATCTAATCTATCATTTTTGTAATGAGAAAAAAATACCCAATAAGATAAATACAATTAATTTTTCTTTTCTTTTTTCTTTTCTTTTCTTTTTTGACAGAGTCTTGCTCTGTCGCCCAGGCTGGAGTGCAATTGCATGCTCTCTGCTCACTGCAACCTTGGCCTCCCGGGTTCAAGCGATTCTCCTGGCTCAGCCTCTGGTGTAGCTGGAATTACAGGTGCACGCACTGCCATGCCCAACTAATGTTTTGTATCTTTAGTATAGACAGAGTTTCACCATGTTGGCCAGGCTGGTCTCGAACTCCTGACCTCGTGATCCACCCATCTCAGCCTCCTAAAGTGCTGGGATTACAAGTGTGAGCCACTGCACCTGGCCAATCCAATTAATTTTTTTAAATAACATGTTTGAAACCCTGGACACTATCTTTGACAATGACGCCTAATGGGTGAGAAGTAATTTGGAATTTTATAATTTGAGTAGTTCTGAGTAAATGGAACATCCTTTGCAGCACAGAAATCTATTGTTCGAGTTTTGTGAAATCAGTTTCTTACATTTTTCCAGGAATACATTGTGTGCAAAAGTTGAGGAACCTGTTTGGTGGGGCTATGCTCAAATTAATTTGGTGAGTGGTGAGTGGAGAAATTATAATGGCTAAAATGAATTCCCTGAGTATATCTGGGGCTCACTGGCTGTTGGGCTCTCTGCAGGTGATGCCCTAGGCCTTAGGATCTTTTGGCTTAGGCATGATTGGCACTTACAGATGAAGAAACTGAGCTTCCAAGAGATTAAGCAAATCATGTGGATACCCAGCTTATAAGTGATATAGTCAGGATTTGAACTCAGGCCAACTGACTGCAAACTCCTTCAAGCTGGAATTTAGGTTGAGAATTGTGGAGATGAAGGGGGCATGCTTTGGAACTAGACAGTCCTTAACCAACCTCCTTCCTTCCTTCCTTCCTTCCTTCCTTCCTTCCTCCCTCCCTCCCTCCCTCCCTCTCTCCCTCCCTCCTCCCTTCTTTCCTTCCTTTCTTCTTTTCTTTTCCTTTTCCCTTTCCCTTTCCCTTCCTTTCCTTTCCTTCTTTATTTTTTTTGAGACAGAGTCTTGCTCTGTTGTCCGGGTTGCAGTGCAGTGGTGCAATCTCGGCTCACTGCAACCCCCACCCTATTGGTTCAAACAATTCCCTGCCCCAGCCTCCCGAGTAGCTGGGATTACAGGCGTGAGCCACCGCGCCCGGCTAATTTTTTGTATTTTTTCAGTAGTGACAGGGTTTCACCATGTTGGCCAGGATGGTCTCGAGCTCCTGACCTTGTGATCCGCCCGCCTCAGCCTCCCAAAGTGCTGGGATTATAGGTGTGAGCCACCGCGCCTGGCCAGTTTTTTGTATTTTTAATAGAGGCGGGGTTTCACCATGTTGGCCAGACTGGTCTCAAACTCCTGACCTCAGGCAATTCTCCCACCTTGGCCTCCCAAAGTGCTGGGATTACCGGCGTGAGCCACTGAGCCCACCCTCTTTTCTTTCTGGTGTTTTTTGTTGTTGTTTTTTGAGACAGAGTCTTGCTCTGTTGCCCAGGCTGGAGCACAGTGGCACAATCTCACATCACTGCTATTTCTGCCTCCTGGATTCAAGGGATTCTCATACCTCAGCCTCCTGAGTAGTAGCTGGGATTACAGGCGTTGGCCTCCATGCCCAGTTAATTTTGTATCTTTAGTAAAGACAGGGTTTTGCCATGTTGGTCAGGCTGGTCTCGAACTCCTGGCCTCAAGGGAGCTGCCTGCCTCAGCCTCCCAAAGTGCTGGGATTATAGGCATAAGCCAAGATGCATAGCTGTTTTCTTCTTTTTTGGGGGAATGGGGACTTGCCACGTTACCCAGCTGGGGTGCAGTTGTGTGATCATAGCTCACTGCAGCCTTGACCTCCTGGACTCAAGTGATCCTCCCACGTCAGCATCCCAAAGTGCTGGGACTACAGGTGTGAGCCACCACACTCACCACTTTGGTTTAACTTGCTTTTCCTAAGGCGTGGCCTGTGGGAAGCGGTCCCTCACTCTACTCCAGGGGCCGCTGCCACATCTCAGCTCCCGACAGCAGAAACATCCATCATTTATCATTGATCCTACATTCTGGAGGAGAACCAAGGCCAGAAGGCCCCGAGGGAAAGTACTGAAAAAAAGCCAGTTGGCACCAGGTGTGGTGGCTCACACCTGTAATCCCAGCACTTTGGGAGGCTGAGTCGGGGGGATCACGAGGTCAGGAGTTTGAGACCAGCCTGGCCAATATGGCGAAACCCCGTTTCTACTAAAAATACAAAAATTAGCCAGGTGTGGTGGTGCGGGCCTTTAGTCCCAGCTACTCAGGAGGGTGAGGCAGAAGAATCACTTGAACCCTGGAGGCGGAGGTTGCAGTGAGTCAAGATCACGCCACTGCACTCCAGCCTGGGCGACAGAGTGACACTCCATTTAAAAAAAAAAAAAAAAAAAAAAAAGCCAGTTGGTGCAGACACCAGACCTGTAATTCTGGGATGTGGGATGGCCAGACAATGTCCTCCTTCTACTTTACATTTTGGATTTTTTTTTTTTTTTTTTTTTTTTTGAGATGGAGTCTCACTCTGTTGCCCAGGCTGGAGTGCAGTGCAGTGGTGCGATCTCGGCTCAGTGCAAGCTCCACCTCCCAGGTTCACGCCATTCTCCTGCCTCAGCCTCCCGAGTAGCTGGGACTACAGGCGCCCGCCACCACGCCTGAAGTGCTGGGATTACAGGCGTAAGCCACCACACCTGGCCTACATTTTGGAATTTTAAATTTGCCGATAGCATTCCCTCCCCTCTAAGCATGATATTCTGCCCTTTTTTTCCTTTTCTGACTGCAAAAGCAGAGCGTGTTGGGCCCCTCCTCCAAAAAGTTACACATTAAGAAGTGTTTGATCCAGAAGGAGGAAGTCCCTGTGTACACACAGTAAGAAACGTTACATATTTTTGTCCGTGGCTACTCAAGTGTTTTCCATGTTGAAGAATAGGGGATGCAGGATGTGCAGGTTCTGGTTCTGGGGGAGAAGTGCACGATAAAGGCTTGCGGCGGAGCTTCCCATTTTTCCTTCCTTCCTTTTTTTTTTTTTTTTTTTTTTTGAGACGGAGTCTCGCTCTGTTGCCCAGGCTGGAGTGTAGTGGCACTATCTCGGCTCACTGCAAGCTCTGCCTCCAGGGTTCACACCATTCTCCCGCCTCAGCCTCTCGAGTAGCTGGGACTACAGGCCCACCACGCCTGGCTAATTTTTTGTATTTTTAGTAGAGACAGGCTTTCACCATTCACAGGATGGTCTCGATCTCCTGACCTTGTAATCCTCCCGCCTCGGCCTCCCAAAGTGCTGGGATTACAGGTGTGAGTCACCACGACCGGCCCTTCTTTCCTTCCTTCCTTCGTTCTTTCCTTCCTTCCTTCCTTCCTTCCTTTCGACAGAGTCTTGCTTTATTGTCCAGGCTGGAGTACAGTAGTGCAATCTAGGCTTACTGCAACCTCCGCCTTCCAGGTTCAAGGAATTCTCCCGTCTCAGCCTCCCGAGTAGCTGGGATTACAGGTGCCCATCACCACACCTGGCTAATTATTTTGTATTTTTAGTAGAGTCGGTGTTTCGCCATGTTGGTCAGGCTGGTCTCGAACTCCCAACCTCAGGTGATCTGCCCGCCTCAGCCTCCCAAAGTGCTGGGATTACAGGCATGAGCCACCGCGCCCAGCTGTGGTGATTTGTTTCTTAGGAATAGATAACAAATGCCCTAACTCAGGAGTAGGCAATTTTTTTTTTTTTTTCTGTAAAGGACCAGATAATAAGTACTTTAGGTTTTCAGGCCACATAGGTTCTCTGTTGCACATTCTTCTTTGTTGTTTGTTTTTATTTATTTTTAGAGACAGGTCTCACTCTGTTACCCAGACTGGAGTGCAGTGGCGTGATCCACCCTCCTCAGCCTCCCAAGTAGTTGGGACTACAGGTGCACACCACCACGCCTGGCTCTTTTCTAGGCAGATCATGAACTCCTGGCCTCAAGGGATCTTCCTACCTCATCCTCTCAAAGTGTTGGGCTTACAGGCAGGAGCAACC
>NW_012099432.1:376531-379533 GCF_000951045.1 Mandrillus leucophaeus | reverse complement strand
CGTACTAAGAATCTAAGAATCTAGAATCTGGCTGGGTGTGATGGCTCACGCCTGTAATCCCAGCACTTTGGGAGGCTGAGGCGGGCGGATCACGAGGTCAGGAAATCGAGACCATCCTGGCTAACACGGTGAAACCTCGTCTCTACTAAAAATACAAAAAATTAGCCGGGCGTGCTGGCGGGCGCCTGTAGTCCCAGCTACTCAGGAGGCTGAGACGGGAAAATTGCTTGAACCCGGGAGGCAGAGGTGGCAATGAGCTGAGGTCGCACCACTGCACTCCAGCCTGGGCAATAGAGCGAGACTCTGTCTCAAAAAACAAAACAAAACCAAAACCAAAACAAAACTTCCATCACTATAAGCTGCTTGAAGTTACACAGCAAGTGAACCATTAGGGCCAAGCTCAGAATGTGGGCACCAAACTCAGCCATCCATTTATTCACTGACTCATTCATCCATCCGTCTATTCACTGAGTCAACACTCATTTCCTGAGCACCTACTGAGTTCCAGCTCCTGCTGTAAAAACAGGGAATACCACAGCGAATAAGACAGATACAACCCCGACTTTAAGGAGCTGACATTGTGGGGCAGGGAAAACACCCATTTAACATCCACCCACCTCGGCCTCCCAAAGTGCTGGGATTACAGGCATGAGCCACCATGCCAGAGGTGACAATTAAACAGAGCCCAGAAAAGGGAACAATTCAAGCTAAGCCGACTTTAGGGGGAGGGGTGCACCTGGGAGAGGAATGGTGGGTGCAAAAGCCCAGAGCTGGGAATCATCTCCCCGCGGAGGTGGATGCTGGAAGGATGCAAAGGAGGCCAGTGTGGTCAGAACGGAGCCAAATGTAGTGAGCTATGCTCCAACTCCTGGGCTCGAGTGAGCCTCCCACCTCAGCCACCCAAGTAGCAGGGGAGGAGGGAGGAGACAGGTCCACGTCATGCCAGAGCAGGTTGTGCAGGTCCCCTGGTGAAAGGTGCAACAGGGACAAGTGTCCAGGGTTTGGGTGTGATATCCTGTGCTCTTTATTTGGGGTTAAACCCAGTGGCCCAGAGCTGCCTGGTGACACCTCCCTGAAAGCAGAGGAGGCTCAGGACTCGCAGCCATGGGTGCGCATATATTCCGAAAATTCGTCCAGTTGCTTCCACAATTCTTTCTTGCTGGCATCTCCATCTGCTGGCCAAAGCATGAGGAACGTCTCCCTGCCCAGAACGTAGCTGTAACTGTGGGTTACAAGAAGCAAGAAGGTGAGGAGGGCCTGGTGACCCTGGGGATATGGCAACCTCCCTGCCCTGCCCTGTCTGACAGCCTGCCAGAGCCTTAGCCTGTAGTGTCCCCGCCCGAAGGCCCTCTCTGGTCTTCCACGCTCTTAGTCCGAATCACTGGGAATTAGTAAATGCTTCTCTGGCCGGGTGCAGTGGCTCATGGCCATAACCCCAGGATTTTGGGAGGCCGAGGTGGGCGGATCACTTGAGGCCAGGAGTTCGAGACCAGCCTGGCCAACATGATGAAACACCGTCTCTACTAAAAATACAAAAACTAGCCAGGCGTGGTGGCGCACGCCTGTAGTCCCAGCTACTACTTGGGAGGCTGAGGCAGGAGAATCACTTGGAACCTCCAGCAAAAACTGTGGAACTGAGGGCTGGGTTGAGGGTAAGGAAGAGGGCCCAGGCTTGAGTTCCCAGGACAGGTGGAGCCCCTCACGCACTCAGATTTGATTCTCCACAGGTCTGACGTCCGGCCCATGATAAGGTACGATTCCTGTTCTTGCAACCCCAGGGAGTCGTGGCAGGTGGCGTGGGAGATGAATTTCTTCATGGCAAGGGATGTGGCAGGATCTGTGCCTGGAGAAAACCCAGTGTGTGCGCACACATAAGTCTGACCCTCCCACACAATGGGACCCCTAGGGTAGGCCCACAGGGTGACCCCACACTGGGATTCTTCCTTTGTCACCTGGGACATACCACTTTTAATGATGTCTTCGAGTTGCATGTTGTAATAGACGTAAGGGTTGGAGGCAGAGACCTCCACAGATTCCAGCTTTGTCTTGTACACTGGGGAAGGGGGAGGGCAGAAGGGTGTCATGTTGGCATTCGGCCTGCAAGTGGACTCTGCCTGTCCCCTGCGGCTCCCCACACTCACCAAAATCCACGCCTGCCTCACATGCTGTTGTCTGGAGCTCCTCCTGCCTCAGTTGGCCACTGGGCTTCTGCAGGGATGGGCACTGTCCTGCAGGGTCAGGTGGGCGGCTGCTCTGGCTGCACTGGGACAGGGGACTTCCTCCCATTAACCCCCCACCGTCCCTCCCTTCAGCCCCCAGGCCTGGGTCTCTGGATCTGGCCCTTCTAGTCTGTGGGGCTCTCTCTCTGTCTCTCTCTCTCTTTCTTTTTCTTTTTCCTTCCTCCTTCCTTTCTTTTCCTTCTCTCGCTCTCATTATTATTATTTTTTAAGAGATGAAGAGTCTCACTATGTTGCCCCGACTGGTCTCAAATTCCTAGGCCGAAGCAATCCTCTCACTTTGGCCTCCCAAAGTGTTGGGACAGCAGGTGTGAGCCATCATACTTGACCTATTTATTTATTTATTTTTTTGAGACAGAGTCTCGCTCTGTTGCCCAGGCTGGAATGCAGTGGTATGATCTCAGCTCACCGCAACCTCACCTCCCAGGTTCAAGCGATTCTCGTGCCTCGGTCTCCCAAGTAGCTGGGACTACAGACATGCACCACAACGCTTAGCTAAGTTTTGTATTTTCAGTAGAGATGGAATTTCACCATGTTGACCAGGCCGGTCTTGAACTCCTGACCTGAAGTGATCCACCCACCTTGGCTCCCAAAATGCTGGGATTACAGGTGTAAGCCACTGAGCCCGGCTTTTTAAAATTTATTTTTGAGAGAAGGTCTTGTTGTATCACCCTGGCCGGAGTGCAGTGGCACAGCATAGCTCACTACAGCCTCCAACTCCTGGGCTCAAGTGATTCTCCTGCCTCAGCCGCCCAAGTAGCTGGG
>NW_012099432.1:370869-376101 GCF_000951045.1 Mandrillus leucophaeus | reverse complement strand
CTCGATCTCCTGACCTCGTGATCCACCTGCCTCGGCCCCCCAAAGTGCTGGGATTACAGGCATGAGCCACCACGCCCGGCCTAATTTTTTTTTTTTTTAATTTTTTTGTACAGATGAGGTCTCACTCTGTTGCGCAGGCTGATCTGGAACTCCTGGCCTCAAGCCATCCTCTCCCAAAGTGCTGGGATTACAGGCGTAAGCCACCATGCCCAGCGTCTGTCTCTCTTTTTGGTCACTTTCTTGTCTATTTCTCCTGTCGTCGTCTCTTTGTGTCTTTCTCTCTGTCTCCATGTCATTTGATCCTTGGCAGTGCGAGTGTGTATGTGACAAGCTTTGTCTCTCTGTGCCTTCTTTCTGTCTCTCTTTGTCTCTGTCTCTTTTTCTTTCTGTCTAAACTCAGGCCAGACTATAGCCAGGAGGAGGCTTGAAGGGCTCCTGGATCCACCCCCCACAACCTGGCAGCCCCAGCCTGGCGGCATGGGGCTCACCCTCGGCACATCTCACCCTCTGCACATCTGCAGACGTCTTTGTGGCAGATCTTTCGCAGGGAAGATTGCTCTGTAGGCAGGTTGTAGAAAGTGCTGCACCTCCGGGCTGTGAATGGAGGGTGCAGGGGTTGAGGGGGGTGCGTTGTCTTGGGCTAGTGTTCCTGGGGGTTCAGTGCCTATCTGGCCTGGTCTTCACCTGCTCTGGGCCCTGGCCTTGTCTTCCCCATCCTCCAAAGTCCAGGCTCCTTCCTGCCTCTCCTTGTCACTGGGCTGTGCTTTCCAGGTCCTCCCAGACCTTCCCCTCTTCCTGGCCCTGCCCACTGCAAACCTCACTTTGAAGGGCCCTGGCCAGCCACCTCTGTCGACAGGCCACGCCCACTCAAAAGAGCCTGCCCCTGCCCCACCCATTCCCAGCAGGCCACGCCCAGTCCCCTTTCAACTTCACCCCGTCTCCTTCCTGTCCCCGCCCACGAAGGTCACTCCAATAAGACCACGCCCCTTATGTCCACCCAGACCCAGCCCCCTTTTGGCAATTCCCAGTCTCTCATCGCCTGGCACCTGGCCCTGTCCTTTGCAGGCCTCATCCCCATGCACGGGACCCCTCCTTACAAGGCTCGTAGTAGTCGTAGATAGTGACCAGGGCGGCCTGCAGGAACTCCGCCTGTAGCATCCTGTGAACCCGAAAGCCCAGCACTGTGTTTTTCTCATGGGAGAGCTGGAGAGAACAGAGTCCTGTCTGAGCCGGCCAGGGCCACTGACCGTGGGGCACTGACCTCGTGGCACTGACTACGAGGCCTTGGCTGTTGGCATTGGCCATGACCACGGACCATATGACCTTGACCACAGGAATCGCAACCGGAGGGGCTGACCGCAGGGGGCCTGGCTCTCTGCAAAACCCACCCAGGGGACCAACCTTGGGTTCTCCAGCCCCCGGGGTGCCCACACATCTCTGGCAGAGGGCACCCAGCCCCTCTCACCTTTTCCAGGTAGAGGACAACGGTGCTGTCGCTGGTACTTGTCTTGGTTTCGTACTGAAAGGCGTACCTCTCCACATCACTCGTGAGCTGGGGCAGAGGGTGGAGACTGGAGGGTGGCTGACAGCCTCCAAGGCCCCTAGCCCTAGAGCTCCAGCCTTTGTCCAGTCAACCTCACGGTAGAGGAAACTGAGGCCCAAGCAGGGAAAAGATTTGGTTGAGGCCATGCAGGGAGTCATCCAGAAGTGAAGATGGGGCAGTAACCCAGGAACCTTGATTTGAGTAGACACCGCCCTGCATCCATGTGGGAAGTATGGAAAGGTTGCTCAGGAAGCCTGTAGGTGGGGTCTGCGTTACCTGTTTGAGGTCATCCTGGTTGGGGTAGAAGCCAGTGAGCAGGGAGACCTCCATGATGGTCATTGTGGCCTCTCGATTGTTCTGGAACCTGGAAGTTCACAGCCTCAGTCTTCCCCCACTGTCCTCCCGTCTCTCTCTCCATCCTCTCCACTGCTATTGTCTCTGGCTTGGACTAGTGCAGTAGCCTCCTCCCAGGTCTCCGCATGTCCCCTTTGCCACTCAAAACACAGAGTTTTAGCAAGCAGAAATCTGACTACCTCGCTTCCTTGCTTCAATGACCAAATGCCTTGCCTCAATCCTGACATCCTTCCACGTCACCTCCTCCCACCTCGGCCTCCATTTGATCACGGTTAGCCTTGTTCCCTCTCCTGCCATCGGGCCTTTGCACATGCTGTTCACTCAGCCTGGAATCTTCGCTCCTGACTCTTCATCCTGAAACACCTCTCGTGTTTTCCATCTCAGCTGATGTATCACTCCCTCTGGGATGTATCTTCCCTCTGGGAAGCCTTCCCCAACCTACACCCCACACACCAGATCATTCTTTTTTTTTTTTTAAGACAGGGTCACCCAGGCTGGAGCGCAGTGGTTCAATCATGGCTCACTGTAGCCTCAGCTTCCTGGGCTCAAGTGATCCTCCTGTCTCAGGCTCATGAGTAGCTGAGACTATAGACATGCACCCCCACCCCTAGCTAATTTTTAAATTTTTATTATTTATTTATTTATTCATTTATTTATTTATTTTTAAGAGATGAGGTCTTGCTGTGTTGCCCTGGCTGGCCTCAAACTCCTGGGGTCAAGTGATCCTCTCGGCTTCCCAAAGTGCTGGGATTACAGGCACGAGCCACCACGCCAGGCCCAGATCATTCTCTGATTTGCCTCCCATGGCTCTGTAAACCTCTCCTTTGCCACATGAAATCACCTTTGCCATTTCATATTGGTTCTGTATGATAATTTGGTGATTGTCTGTCTCTCCTGATAGACTGTGGGCTTCGCCAGGGCAGGGAGAGGCTGCCTTGCTCATAGCTGGGTCCTTGGCTCCAAGAACAGGGCCTGGCACAGAGTAGGTGCCCAATAATGTTTCTATCTGAAGCAAACTTGGGCAAGGAAGGTATGGACAGGGCAGGACTGGGGTGGGGGCTGGGGTGTCTGGAGAAAATGAGAACCACGGGGAGAGCTTCAGGGCTTGGAGCCAGCTCCGGGCATCTGAGTCACGGAGCATGTCAGCTGAGGTAGAGCCTGTCGGTCATCTGAGGACATGTAGACATGGCAGGAGGCAGGGACAGAATGGGGGACAGACATGGAGAGGCAAGCTTGGCTGGTTCCCACTGTCCACTCAGTACACAAGGAAGGCCGCTAAGGAATCTGGATACCAGAAAGTGAGAGCTTCCTCCCGCCCAGTTCAAGATCCTGGTGCCCTGACCTTGTTTCCATCCTGAGCCGAAAAGTCTCGTCTCCCTTTTTATTTTCTGCAGAGAGAAGGCAGCAGTTTAGAGGCTGGGGAGCACAGTGACCAAGTGCACAGTCTCTGGAGCCAGCTTCTTGGATTCAAATCCTGCCTCTGCTGTGTGACTTTGAGCAAGTTGCTTAACTTCTCTGTGCTTCAGTTTACTCATCCATAAGGCGGGATCATAATATTCCCAACCCAACAGGGTGGTTGTGAGGATTAAATAAGTTAATACAAGTAAAGCCCTCAGCATGGTGCCTGATCGGTGCTTTGTAACTATTATTATTATTGTTATTATTATTAAGAAATCAAGCAAAAACCAAAACCTTGGCGATGTTTATTCCCTAAAATTCATGGGACTGGTGAGGGTTGTTCCTCTTACTCCTACAGTGAGCTCCCAATAGTCCTCTCTCCTTCTTGGTGCCCCAGGCTGGGAACTGTGGAATCCAACTATTTCTCTGGTTTTTTTTTTTTCTTTCTTTTGAAAGAGAGTCTCACTCTGTTGCCCAGGCTAGAGTGCAATGGCGCAATCATGGTTCACTGCAGCCTCCACCTCCTGGGCTCAAGTGATCTTCCCACCTCGACTTCCTGAGTAGCTGGAACCACAGGCATGCATCACCATGCCCAGCTAATTTTTTGTAGAGATGGGGTCTCACTATGCTACCCGGGCTGGTCTTGAATTCCTGAGCTCAAGCAATCCTCCTGCCTCAGCCTCCCAAAATGTTGGAATAGCAGGCATGAGCCACTGTGCCTGGCCCACTAATATCTGATAGTCTCCAGAGTCCCTAATCTGGCTTGGCCTCCGTCATCTCCTGCAGGACCAATGCAGTCACGTCCTTCCTGGTCACCTGGCTCCCACCCTCACCTTCTAGAGTGGTCAGATCAGAGGGAGCCTGTGCAAACCTGTGCTAGGTCACGTCCCTCCTCTGTTTGGAACCTTCCATGCCCCACCTTACTCAGAACAAAAGCCAAAGTCCTCACTGTGGCTAACAAGTCCCTACACCATCTTACCCCATCACCTTTCCAACTTCTTCTCCTAAAACTCTACCCTTGCTCCTCCTGTAGCCACACCAGGCTTACCTTCTAAGACACTGTGGAGAGTCACATTCAGGTGGTACAGGTTGCAGTTGTCCTCCCAGGACTCTGGGGACTTGTGGTACATGGTCAGGATCTGCCAGGCCAGGAAAGGGGGCTGTCAGAGCCCTTCCCCACGCACTGCCTTTCCTCTGCACCCCAATCCTTGACTTCCCAAGTCTCTGGCCATGTGGGGAATTTACTGCAAGATCGCCCCCCTCCCCCGACCCCATCAATTCCTAGGTGCAGTGGCCAGAGCAGTGTCTGGAGTCTAGACCAGCTCTGTGTAAAAGAACTTTATGCAGTAACGGAAATGGTCCCATTTGGCATTGTCCAATGTGGCAGCCATTAGCCACATGTGGCTACCGAACACTTGAAACGTGGCTAGTTCGATGGAGAAACTGAATTTTGAATTTTATTTAATTTTAACCCATTCACAGAGGCTTGAAGAAAGGTATGACTTGCTCAGGGTCACATAACAAAGGCAGAGATTCAGCCATGACTCCACTGTCTGGAACACAACACCAGACGACCTTTTGGTGAACAAAAGAGCTGTCATATGTCCCAAACTGCTGGATTACAGCCCCAGGCATATGTCATGGGGCTGGAAGAGGTCATGGATGTCAGGCCAGGCATGGTGGCTCATGCCTGTAATCGCAGCACTTTGGGAGGCCAAGGCGGTCAGATTACTTCAGGTCAGGAGTTTGAGACCAGCCTGGCCAATATGGTGAAACCCCGTCTCTACTAAAAATACAAAAAATTTGCCGGGCATGCTGCTGTGCACCTGTAGTCCCAGCTGCTCAGGAAGCTGAGGCAAGAGAATCACTTGAACCTGGGAGGCAGAGATTGCAGTGAGCCGAGATGCGCCACTGCACTCCAGCCTGGGTGACAGAGC
>NW_012099432.1:365423-369932 GCF_000951045.1 Mandrillus leucophaeus | reverse complement strand
CCTTCCTTCCTTTGAGATAGAATCTTACTTTATCATTTAGGGGAGAATGCAAAGTCTTGATCACGACTCACTGCAACTTCTACCTCCTGGGCTCAAGCAATCCTTCCACCTCAGCCTCTTGAGTAGCTGTGACTATAGACATGTGCCACCATGCCCAGCTAATTTTTCAATTTTTTGTAGAGACAGAGTCTCACTCTGTTGCCCCAGTGCATCTTGAACTCCTGGACTCAAGCGATTCTCCCGCCTGGGCCTCTCAAAATGCTGGGATTGCAGGCATGAGCCACCATGCTGGGCCAATTTCTGTTGTTTATAAGCCACCCAGTCTATTTTGCTGTAGCAGCCTGAACAGACTAATACAGTTGAATACAAAACCTACCGAGATGGTGCCTCTCCCGTTGCCACTGACTTTGATCTCTAGGTCATCCTGGGCAAGGAACTGAAGAGAACAAAGAGGAAGATTTAAGGATGGAGGAAGCAGCAAAGTGAGGGTCAAGTGTAGGGGGATGTGAGGCCTACACACTCACCAGGGCCTCGGTTATTCCCTAACCTGGGACCTGGTGATTCATTTTCCATCTCTCTCCATGCAGATGGTTTTGCTTTTTCCTCTTCAGAGATCATTTGTGGTGTCTACACTATCATAGATCAACTGGAACTGCTCATTCAGCCTGTTTTGTTTGTTTGTTTGTTGTTTGTTTTTGAGACCAGGTCTCAGTCTGTAGCCCAGGCTGGAGTGCAGTGGTGCGACCTCGGCTCACCTCGGTGCGCCTCTGCCTCCTGGTCTCAAGCGATCCTCCTGTCTTAGCCTCCAAAGTAGCTGTTTTTTTTTTTGTTTTTTTTGTTTTTTTTGGTATTTTTTTGTAGTGACAGGATCTAACTATGTTGCCCATGCTGGTCTTGAACTCCTGACCTCAAGTGATCCACCCACCTTGGGCTCCCAGAGTGTTAGGATTACAAGCATGAGCCACCAAGTCCAGCCTAAGGCTGTGTCTTTTTTTTTTTTTTGAGACAGAGACTCGCTTTGTTGCCCAGGCTGGAGTGCAGTGGCATGATCCCGGCTCACTGCAACTTCTGCCTCCTGGGTTCAAGTGATTCTCCTTCCTCAGCCTTCCGAGTAGTTGGGACTACAGGCTTGTGCTGTCACGCCCAGCTAATTTTGATATTTTTAGTAGAGATGGGGTTTCACCATGTTGGCCAGGCTGGTCTTGAACTCCTGACCTCAGATTATCTGCACGCCTCAGCTCAGGCTGTGTCCTAATGTGCATCCCTGGAATCTGTTCTCTTTGGAGCATTTCCAAGTTTCTCTGTGTGCGGAGCTCCCATGAGCCCCTTCTCACTGGCACCTCTGCACCTCTCTTTATTTTTCTTTGTCTTTTAAAATTGATGCATAATGAGCTGGGTGCAGTGGCTCATGCCTGTAATCCCAGCACTTTGGGAGGCTGAGGCAGGTGGATCATCTGAGGTCAGGAGTTCGAGCAGCCTGGCCAACATGGTGAAACCCCGTCTCTACTAAAAAATACAAAAATTAGCTGAGGGTGGTGGCAGGTGCCTGTAATCCCAGCTACTCAGGAGGCTGAGGCAGGAGAATCACTTGACCCCAGGAAGCAGAGCCTGCAGTGAACTGAGACTGTGCCACTGCACTCCAGCCTGGGCAACAGAGTGAGACTCCATCTCAAAAAAAAATTGATGCATAATGGATGTACATAGTTTCAAGGCACCTGTGATAATGTAATGCACTCATATAATATGTAAAGATCAGATCAGTGTACCTCAGATATCCATCACCATCACCTTAAATATTTGTCTTTTCTTTATACTAAAATTATGCTAATTCTTTTCTTCCAGCTATTTTGAAATATGCAATAGATTATTGTAAGCTATAGTCACCCTACGAATCTATCAAACACTCGGTCTTATTTCTTCTATCGAACCATATGCTTATACCCATTAATCAACTTCTTTTCATCCCTCCCTTTCTTCGTGCACTTCCTATCCTCTGGCAACCACCAGTCTAAGCTCTACCTTCATCTGCAGCTACTCTTGTTTTCCTCATTATAGTCTTCTTGCATCAGCCAGAATAAAATTGTAAAAATTCACAGCCAAACCAAACATAATGGCATGCCTGTAATCCCAGCAATGTGGGAAGCCAAAGGGGGAGGATTGCTTGAGCCCAGGAGTTCAAAACATACCTGGGCAATTTAGCTAGACCCCATCTCTACAAAAAAAATTGAAAATTAAGTCGGACATGCTGGTGCATGTCTAGTCCCAGCTACTCAGGAGGCTAAAGCAGGAGGATTGCTCGAGCCCAGGAATTCGAGTCTGCCATGAACTATGTTTGTGTCACTGCACTCCAGCCTGGGCAACAGAGTAGGACCCTGTCTCTAAAAAACAAACAAACCCTGTCTCAAAAATAACAAAAAAAAAAAAAGGAAAAAAAAGAAAAAAAAAGAAAAAGAAAGAAAAAAATCACAGCCAGTCACTCCAATCTCATTGCCTATAAGATCAAATCTTATTGCCTATAGGATCAAGTCCTAATTCTTGCCATGGCCTCCCAGCCCTCTGCTGAGCTCTGCCAGCCTTCAAGCCTCCTAATAGCCTGCTTTATTTGCTGTTCTCCCTTCTGACCATTCCTGTGCCTGAGTGGCTCCGGGTCTCCACTCTATGCTGTTCCCTATGTCAGAAACACTCTTCCTTAGCTGGGCGTGGTGGCTCATGCCTGTAATCCCAGCAATTTGGGAGGCTGAGGCAGGTGGGTCACATGAGGCTAGGATTTTGAGACCAGTGTGGCCACCATGGTGAAACTCCATTTCTACTAAAACTACAAAAATTAGCTGAATGGTGCATGCCTGTAATCTCAGCTACTGGGGAGGCTGACACAGGAGATGGAGGTTTCAGTGAGGCAAGATCATGCCACTGCACTCCAGCCTGGGTGACTGAGTGAGACTCTGTCTCAACAACAACAACAACAACAACAACAACAAAAAGAAACACTCTTCCCCTCCCTCTGCTTTCTTCATCTTGACAACTATTTATCCAGGGACATCCATTAAACAATGCATGACCTTAGATGAGTTGTTTTCCTTCTTTTCTTTTTTAATAGAGATAGAGTCTCTCTATGTTGCCCAGGGTGTCATTTCTTTTCATTTATTTATTTATTTATTTATTTATTTTTATTTTTATTTTTGTTTTGAGATGGAGTCTCACTCTGCCACCCAGGTGCAATCCCAGGTAACTACAACTTCCTCCTCCTCCTCCTGAGTTCAAGTGATTCTCCTGCCTCAGCCTCCTGAGTAGCTGGGATTACAGGCACGCACCACCATGCCCAGGTAATTTTTGTATTTTTAGTAGAGATGGGGTTTCACTACATTGACCAGGCAGGTCTCGAACTCCTGACCTCAGGTGATCCACCCACCTCGGCCTCCCAAAGTGCTGGGATTATAGGCGTGAGTCACGTCACCTGGCCCATTTTCTTCTAGATCTTATGGAATCTTCTAGATACCATAAGAGCAGGGACCATGGATCTTTCATAAAATAACCTCAATGCCTAGGAAAGTCTTTGATGCATAGTAGATGCTAGGGAAATGTTGATGGAAAAGAAGAATCAATACATTGACAGTATAGCCACATTTCCATCGCTTATGATATCTTGGGGTGTGTCTTGAGGTGGGAGATCAGCAGGGACATGATGCTTTGCCTCATCTCCAATGTTATCTCTGCGTGTACTCTGGCCTGCCTCTTAGTGACATACCTTTGCTGACCGCTGTTGGTAGGCATTGTTGTGATCAATATGCCAATTCACATTCAGGGCTTTCTTGGGGGCGCTGACCTGGACGTGGAGATCCTGGACACCCTGGAAGGGGACATCTTCGCGGAAGCGGGTCAGAGCTTCAAGGGCCACCACCGTGGTCTGAGTGTTGGAATGGGACGGGGAGGTGGGGGAACGTGGATCAGCACCACAGACAGCACTCGAGAAACCATCGGCCGGCGTGTCAGCACCACGGACAGCCACCCACACTCCCGCGTTGTGCTAGTCGCGTCAGCATCTCGGCTAGCGACTCTGGCCCTCACCTCCCGGGGGTCCCCGTCACCTGAGTGGACCCGAAGCCTCCTCCCAGCTCCCGCTTCTCTAGTAGCCACCTGGCGATGGCGTGCGTCTCATTGTACCGGCGCATCTCCAGCTTCTGCATGAGCGCATAGGCTGTGGCCTCAATGGTGTACAGGGAGCCGAGGTTCTGCTCATCCACCGGCCAGTGGGTTTTGTCTAGAAACAGGGACGCCCGCCTTGTCACCCAGAGCTGGGCCCACCCACCGTAACCTGCCCTCTCCTTGTGTCATCTGGCCCAATTTTCTCATCTGCCATCTTATTGATCACCTACTTTATTTTTATTTTTGTAGAGATGGAGGAGTGGGGGTGGGGGAGTTCTCATTATGTTGTCAAGGTTGGTTTTGAACTCCTGGCTCAAGCCATTCTCTCACCTCGACCTCCCAAAGTGTTGGGATTACAGGCGTGAG
>NW_012099432.1:363363-364558 GCF_000951045.1 Mandrillus leucophaeus | reverse complement strand
GACCGGCTAATTTTTTTGTATGTTTAGTAGAGACAGTGTTTCACCATGTTGGCCAGGCTGGTCTCAAACTCCTGACCTCAGGTGATCCGCCCGCCTTGGCCTCCCAAAGGACTGGGATTACAGGCATGAGCCACTGCCCCCAGCTTCAGTTTGGAATTATATGGTGACCTGTCTGTCTTCCGATTGTCTCTTCCAAGGATGGTGGGACCCTTGAGGGCAGGGAACTTATCAGTGTTGTTTACATTGGTCTCACAGGGTCTGAGCTCAAGAGTTGATACACAGTGGATGCTCAGGAAACACTAAGTGATGAATGACACATTGCTGGATTTGAGATCACCCCCTCCCCACTCCATGACTGAGGTTGACTAAGAAGCATCCCACACTCACTAGGGCTAGCAAAGCTGTCCAGGCGGTCGTTGGCTTGGGAGCTGTTGGCAAGGGCCAGTGCGTAGGAGGTTATGGCTATGGCAAAGGTTGTCTGAATGTCAGGAAGTTTTCTCTCCAGGAAGCCACGGGCTCTCTCGATGCTGGCCATCAAATTCTAGAGGGTCAGAGGGAGGAGGCCAGAAGGAGATGATCAGAGGAAAGAAGTCTAGAAGTTAGAGGGACCCAGGGGGACATAAGGGTGTGGGAGCTTTCCAGATGCTGGGGCTAGAGGACCATACAGGTCCTGCCCTCCTCTCTGGGGTCCTACCTTCTGGTTGCACAACTCCTTTCCCTCATTCAGGGCTATCAGGACGAGAGCTGTGAGGGATACATCCTCCTCGGAGCCTTGGTAGCCACCCTGTGGATGCAGAGTACAACCTGTGATCCCCTCAGTGTCTTGGAGATGCCTTCCTCAGCCTCTCCTGTCTGACCCTGAGAAGTTTCCAGGTACCCAGCTCTGGGCGGGATGATGGTGGAGGTGGGATGAAGACAGAAAGGAGAGGTTTGCCTCCCTGGGGTCTGCCCTACAGTCAAAAGCTATCGGCCGGGCACGGTGGCTCATGCTTGGCCTAAGATGTGATCTTGTTTGGAAACTGGGTCTTTAAGGATGTAATTAAAATTAAGAAGAGATCATACTGGATTAGGGTGGACCCTAAGTCTAATAACTGGTGCCCTTATAAGAAGGTCATGTCGGCCAGGCGCGGTGGCTCACGTCTGTAATCCCAGCACTTTGGGAGGCCGACTCGGGTGGATCATGAGGTCAGGAGAT
>NW_012099432.1:360381-361678 GCF_000951045.1 Mandrillus leucophaeus | reverse complement strand
TCTGAGTGACAGAGTGGAACTCTATCTCAAAATAATAAATAGTAATAATAATAATTTGGCCTGTTGCTTGCAGAGAAGGCAGCAAAAGTACTTTTTGGAGGAGAGTTGGAGGAGCCTATGAGTGGTTAAGTGTGAATACTGAGAAAGGAGTGGTGGGGCGAGGCCTAGGAGGTGATACAGACAAAGATAGCTGTGAGCTACAGCAGGTGTTTGAGCAGGGGAGAGATCTGCCAGGCTGCGTTTGAAAGACATTTCTGGATGCTGGTGTGAGGGGACTCGGTGGGGATGGGTGTGCAAGCTGGGGAGGACTCAGTGCCCGAGGGAGGAGGGACAGGGCAGGCCACTGCTTGATGTGGGGATGAGGAAGAGTGTGAGGTGGTTTAGACCTGGGCGGGGATGTGATCCTTGGCACCGAGCCTCAACTCTTTCCTGTTCTCATTCTGCCCAAGAACAGATTGGGAGCCTGAAATCTCCGTCTTAGCACACAGAGTCCCTGGGATTTGTTTGAATGGCCCAGGCAGGGAGGGGTGTGATCACCTGCATGGAAGTCATGACCACGGGACCCTCCTCCAGGAAGTGCCCGTCCTCCGCCTGCCTGTTGGTGATGATCCAGTTGGCCATGTCACAGAGAGAGGACAGGCTAAGCACTTGGGTCGTCATTGTAGAGTAGGCCAGGGCAAAGACACGGAACACATAGCTTGTGAGCCTGTCAGGAGAGGGTGAAGGTGACACCTGGGAACAGAAGCCAAGGGGGCTCTGGGATAGGGGGAATCTACGCCATGGTCCACACCATTCCAGGTGGACCCCTGCCATTTGCCGCTGCCCAGGCCTGCCAGTGTAGAACTCCCCAGACCCGTGTGCTGGACACCCCAAGACCCCAAGACTCTACAGCGTGGATGCTCCTGAGTCATCAGACCCCAGACTGGCCCCGTGGGCTTCCAGGGTGGCAGTGACAGGAGAGACAGGGTCATCCTCACCAGGTGCTTCCTGGGCTCCCCTTGGAGGTGTGGTAGGTGCCGTCTGAACTCCGGTGGGTCAGCATCCGAGTGTAGCCTGAGGCAACAGAGCAGGGCTTTGAGGGACAGTCAGTGTTATCAGGAATAACCTGGCGGGCAGGGACTGGAGGTGACGTGGGGGTGTCACGCATAGAGGTAATCTAGAGGGGGAGACCTGTTGTCCAGGTGTGCTTTGGAGGGGTGTTTAGGGCCCAGGTGTAAGTGAGGAGCAGGGCTCAGGAATGACTTTGAGGGACCCAGGATGCAGTTGTCTCTGAGTGTAACCCAGGAAACCTTCACCT
>NW_012099432.1:356788-358416 GCF_000951045.1 Mandrillus leucophaeus | reverse complement strand
GGATCACCTGAGGTCAGGAGTTCGAGAGCAGCCTGACCAACATGGCAAAACCCCATCTGCACTAAAAATCCAAAAATTAGCCGAGTGTGGCGGGGGGCACCTGAAATTGCGCCACTGCACTCCAGCCTGGGCGACAGAGTGAGATGTCGTCTCTAAATAAATAAATAAATAAATAAATACAAATAAAAAAATTAGCCAGGCATGGTAGCGGGCACCTGTAATCCCAGTTACTCAGGAGGCTGAGGCAGGAGAATGGCTCGAACCTGGCAGGTGGAGGTTGCAGTGAGCCAAGATCATGCCAGTGCACTCCAGCCTTGGTGACAGAGCGAGACTACATCACAAAAAAAGAGAAAAGATTGAAGCCTGGGGAAGGGGTCAGGTGAAGAATTCCCATGGGTGTGTCACAGCTGGGGGATGACCTTGGGGAATTAGTACCAGGTTGCAGTCTGGGGAAGGAGTCACAGTTTGGGTGTTAATGCCTGAGGCGGGGGCTGGGGGGGTTCCATGAAGATTTCCCCAATCTTGGGGGTGCCCCAGCCACCCTCTGGGAGATCCCCAGGCACCCTCATGGAGGCCCCAGGAGGGTCCCAGCTCTCACCGCTGACAATATTCTTCATCACTTGGTCCCTGTGCTCCACCCCGACCTTGCCCCACTGGCGGGTGGCATCCAAATAGCGGGACAGGATGATGACAGGTGTCAGGGAGCTCAGCGTCTGCTCAGGGCAGCCCGTGGGGACCCGCAGCAGATGCCGAATCTCATTGGGTGTCAGGCTGCCCACAATTGTCTCACCAAGGATGTCACCTGTTGGGTGGGTGAGTTGGGTCACCCTGGGAGTGGCCTATGCCTAAGCCACCATGGTTCACTGATCGCCCCACACGGCCACCCCCAGCTCCTCCTGCCCTGGTGCCTCGTGGACCTTAGAGGACCCAGTATCAGCCCTCTCCACGTTCCTGTGTCCCCCAGCACCTTGAACACTGATAAACACTTCCGCCTCCGTGTCGGGTACCATGTTCAAGAACTCCTGTCTTGGCACCAGTTTTGTCTGGGTCTGACCTGAAGAACCACAACCTTCTGTGACAAGTGGGCTCTGGGGCTGGGGAAGTCAGGGCGCACAGAGCCTGGGGCTGAGGCTCGGAATCCCCACCTGGGCACACCCGCTCATGCCAACTCCTTCCTCCTCCCTAGCACAGCCCCAGGATCTCACATACCCTCTGCAGATTTCACAAACCTTGGGGTTCCAAGACGATGCTGTAGGACGTTTGCTGGATCTGACCCCCTGCCTGAGGGATGAGTTGAGGATATAAGTCAAAAGCAAAAACAGCAACCACAGTAAAAATGACAATTGCAATGATGGTGAGAGGAGGCATTCCTTGGCTGTGATAAGCACAGACTCTGGAGCCCAAATTTCTGGGTTCGAATCCCAACTCTTCTGCTTCCTAGCTGTGTGTCCTTGGGAAAAATTAGTTACCCTCCCCCCAACTTTTTTTTTTTTTTTTTGAGATGGAGTCTCGCTCTGTTGCCCAGGTTGGAGTGCAGTGGCCGGATCTCAGCTCACTGCAAACTCCGCCTCCGGAGTTTACACCATTCTCCTGCCTCAGCCTCCCGAGTGGCTGAGACTACAGGCGCC
>NW_012099432.1:351925-352743 GCF_000951045.1 Mandrillus leucophaeus | reverse complement strand
CCAGATTCTGGCATGGAGGCTGATGTCCTACCCCGGAGTTTCACCATGTTGGCCAGGCTGGTCTCGAACTCCTGACCTCAGGTGATCCACCCGCCTTGGCCTCCCAAACTGCTGAGATTATGGGTGTGAACCACCACGCCCAGCCAACTGATTGAACTTTCAAATCTGTTCTCTCATCTCACTCCCATCTAGGAGCCCTGTTTATCGATCCTGGGCCCACCTGCCCAGCCTGGACCTGGTGGAAGCCCTGCTGTCTGCACCAGCAGCTAGGGAGTTGGGGGTGCCCATTACCCGGACCAAGAGTGTCTTCTTCACGTGGTCCTGGACCCCGTAGCCCACAGCCTTGACCTCCACGTCCACTTTGCCTATCTCCAGAGGGAGAAGCACAAAGGGTACTATCTTGGAGGAGGTGGGGGGCACGACCACCACCTGGCGGGATGGTGCTCCTGGCTTTGACGCACTGCACAGTGGCTCCTTGTGGGGGAACTCCACTCGGACCTAGGGCAGGATGGGCAAAGGGAGACGGTATCGATGTATGACGTAGTCCAGGACCCTAGGGTTACAGTCCCCTCCCCATCCTGAGATGCCCGAGTAGGTGACAGTGAAGCCTAGTGATGGGGACCACAGACCCAGCCTGAGTCAGAGCCCAATCTGCCATTTATGTGCTGTGTGACTCCGGGCAAGCCCTTGAACCTCTCTGTGTCTCAATTTCCTCATCTCTAAACCAAGAGCAATAATAGTACCCATCTGATGGAGTTGTTGTGGGGTTTAAATTCCTTCCTTCCTTCCTTCCTTCCTTCCTTCCTTCCTTCCTTCCT
>NW_012099432.1:345402-346925 GCF_000951045.1 Mandrillus leucophaeus | reverse complement strand
AAAAATACACCCTAGCAGAGGTTTTGGCAGGAAGTTGAGGGCTTGGGGCTTCACCTTGGCCTGGCGATCCCTGAAATTGTACAACACAGCTTGGATCTGGACCTGCTCATTCCTGACCACGGAGGAGGGCAACTTAAGGTCCACAAAGAACGATTTCATAACTGTCAGCTCAAAGGGGTCCGAGACACAGAGACCTAAAGCCAGGAGAGCACACTGGGTTTAAGCAGAGGCTTGGTGCGGGGAGGGGCTGGGTAAGGTCACCATACCCCCATTCCCTTAGCACTGAGCTTGCTGGGACTCACCTTGTCCAGCCTTGAGGCTGACCGCCACAAACTGCCATGTGGTGATGGAATCTGGCACGTTCACAGAGATGGGGTAATGGGAGATGCTGTTGTGAGTGAGGAAACATCACTGAGTTTGTGCTGCATGGACAGAGCTTCCGGGTTGGGGGTCGCCATGCAGTGGTTGTGGTCACCATTGAGGATCATCAGGTCACCTCATTAGTGACAGCATCGCTAGAGGGTCATCCTTTTAGGGAATCCACTAAGATGTTTTCCCCATTGTGGGACTGTCCTGAGGCTCAATGTCACTGCTGGGGTCATTGTCCCTGACCAGCATCCACTGATGATTGCAAGGACCTGGGACCAGATTCTGGCATGGAGGCTGATGTCCTACCCCGATTCACTCTTCGGCAGAGTGAACTTCCTCCAGAGCCAACTCTCAGGGAACAAGGTCCGTGCCGGCATGTCATCCAGGAAGAGGTCGTCGAAGTCCTCCTCTTCATCCACTGGAGGGAGCAGGTATGAGGTAGAGTCTCCTTCATGTTTCTTCCATGTTCCACCAGACTCCTTGTGAGATCCTCCTCTCCAACCCTCCATGGCCCATATTACCCCTTAACCTGTCCCATGTCACTCTGTATCCCTCCATGAAGCCCCCACCCTGCATCTCCTGCCATGGCCCCCTCACTTGTCCCCAGACGCAGCTGATCCTCTCGAGCCTCCCGAGTCAGGGTCTCAGACAGATGGCAGCAGTCCAGGAAAGCAGCCACACAGGCTGGACCGTGGCGGACATGCCAGGTCCTCTCCTCACAGGACAGCTCCACTGGGCTTTCCCGGAGCCCAGCCTCACAGCACTTTTGCTCCAGCTCTGTCTTAAACTTGTTCACTGTGGGCCAGAGTCAGAGGGAAAGAGGAGGGTTAGGCAGGACCTAAGGACCATTCACCTTGATGCTATGCACACCTTGCCACTATTTAGCAATGACTCCGTGGTAGATTCTATGCCTAGTGCCTTATCTGTGCCCTTTCTGAAGCCTCATATTGAACTCACATGGTGAGATTCTGACAAGGAAGCTGAGCCACAGAGAGGTGAATTCATTTGTCTGGAGTCAAGGCTTCCAAGTGGCAGAGGTGGGATCAGAATCCATACTGCTTTTTTTTTTTTTTTTTTTGAGACGGAGTAGCACTCTGTCACCCAGGCTGGAGTGCAGTGGCGCAATTTCGGCTTACTGCAAACCTCTGTCTCTC
>NW_012099432.1:339370-344641 GCF_000951045.1 Mandrillus leucophaeus | reverse complement strand
CATTTCCCAGACTCCCTTGCTGCTAGGGTTCTGAATGGGATTAGATGCAGCCACTAATATGCTCTTATGAGAGATCTGGGAGATAGAAGAGAAGCAGAAACCATTTTTCTTGCAGCAGTGGTAGCTGATGGGTGGGCTCCAGTCTATGTGTGTTTTTGTAATGGGCACAATTTCGTGTTTGATTATCAACGTACCAGCCTTTTGAGAGATATTGGCAGCAGTTTCCTGATATTTCATGGATTGCAAGACTGAAGTGGGGTGATCTTGAGTCCCAGCAAGCAGGCTTCCAACTTCCACCCCAAAAGCCCATCTAATGATTTTGTAAGCACCAAACTCCCGCTATTAGATCCCTCCCTGCTAGAAATGCATAGAGTGGTTTTGGTGTCCTGTTCTAAGCCCTTATGGATACCTTAGGTTGGGGAGATGGAGCGAGGCATACAGCTTTAACACTGACCTGCATTCCTCTTTGTCTCCAGCCTCTTCAGGGAGCGGCGATGGCGGCTAGGAGGAGGGTCCTGGGGGCAGGGCCAGTCTGGGAGTCAGAGGGAATGATGATAGAACAATTACCAAGATCATTATCAATATCCTTGATGATGTTTATTGGGTGTTTGCTGTATGTCCAGCGCTTTATATGCATCACTTCATTTCATCTGACAGCCTCCTATATTCAAGATTTGTCACTTAAAAGCTGGGCAATTTTCAACAAGTCACTTAACCTCTCTGGGTGTTAATTTCCCCAGTGATGTAAAATGGGCATAACCAGAGTTCTGTCAATGAGATCATGCATATACAAGTACTTAGCACTGGGTCTGGCATGTAATAAATAAGAACTGTTATTAATATTACAATTTATAGCTGAGAGAATACACTCTTAGTTGTCTCCAAATCCATTATCATCCCTCATACAATATGGAGGCAAGTAAGCTTCCATATTTTATAGATCACTCAGAATAAAGATTACATTTCCCAGCCTCTCTTGCACTTAGATGGGGCCATGTGACTGTATTCTGACCAATGAGATGTGGAAGAAGTGTCCTCCCCTTTCCACTTCCCTTCATCTTCCTGCCTGGCATGGATGGACTCCTAGAAGGAGTCTGAGTCCCGGGATGACCTCTGTAGTGTTACTGAATGAGAAATAAACTACCTGTTTAACCTACTGTTATTTGTATCTTTGATACACATGGCTAACCCTGTCTTAACCAACACACAGTGAGTTACTTCTGTTATTATCTGTAATTTATGGACAAAGAAATCAAGACTCGGAGAGAAATGTGACTGGCCCATGGTAAGTGACAGGATGTGGATTACAGCCCATATCTGTTTGACACTAAACCCCACTAGGCAGCACTGCCCCCATTCCTGCCCTCCTCTTGCCCCAACCCCCCAAGCCTGTACCTGTGCTTGCCAGGCTATCCATTCCTGTGCTCATTTTCAGGTCCAATCCAGCATCCTTGAACACAGCAAATCTGTCTTTTCCACTTCCTGCTGTGCAGCCAATGTCATGTTCCTCCACCACATCCCAGACCTAGAGGTTAAGAGAGGAACCTGGATTTGGGACCTATATGACTCCTCCATGAAAGGAAAAATGGTATACTGGAATTGCAGGCTCAAATAATAATTCTCATACTATCTCCCATTTTTTCAGCTCTTATCACCTTTCAATCATTAGGCTTTGCACCATCTCCTTGAATCATTACGTTGATGTTGTCCTCTTTATGGCTGAAGAAGCTGAGGTTCCAGCTAGAATATCCTGGCAACATCTTGGCCCAAAGCCCATACGCTCTTACCTTCTTCTGAGTGAGCTTGTGTTTGCTGTTCAAAACATAGACAGCCTTGTCCACAGCCACCAGCCCCACTGTGGCTTCTGCATCACCTGTCACCTTCAGTTCCACTTGGCTGTTGGGCTCCAAAGAAGGGAAGAATCTATCATTCTTCAAGCCAACTTTCAGCTGAGCCAAGAAAAAGAGAGATGTCAGAAAAAGGGAATCATAGACCACACAACTCCACTTTCAGGTTTATGTTCCCTACTGCTCTGGTGTAGCATCTGAGAACTCCACTAGGCTAATCCCAATTCCATGTATTTATTTACTTGCATCATCGCCACACCTTGTGTTGAGCTCTTAAGGCCACATATTCTCCTCTTCCTTGGCTTCCAGTTTGGGAATGCCTAAATTTGTACGGCCCCTTTCTGGGGTTTTATGATGATGATTCACAACTATAAGGAGTTTGGCTTACCGTCCCTATGCATCTGTCATTCACATCAATCCATATGGAATCAGCCACCAACTCAGGATCCTGGCTCACTCCTCTGGGAAGTAAATAAAATGCCAGAATGCGGAAGGAGGGCAGCATCGCTGAAGTCACATCAATAATGGCTGACGTGTAGACACTCCCCTGGCTTTTTGACTGATGTTTGGCACTCACAATCTGGCCCTTACTCAGGACCTTGGAGACAAGGGAGATCAAGGATGAGAAGGGTAAGGCCAGTCTTTCCCTGAAGCTGTCCCACCCCACAATGGAGGCTCATAGTCTCTTTTCTTCAGCCTCTTGATCTGAGCCCACTCAAGATTGTTGCCATCTTCATATCTTTTTTCATAGTTTCTCCAACCCAGCAAGCCAAGGTTTTTCCAAGGAAAGAATTCCTTGACTCAGATGCTGGTCCTAGCCCCTTACCAGGATGGTGAAGTGAGTAATCCGGTCCTTGGTTTTAGGGTCCTGATGCTTTGTATTGAGGCTCAGCTGGATGCTGCTGCCAACCTCTGTGCCCAATGTCTTTACTTCGATGTGCAGGAAGTTTCCTGACCCATCTTGAGTCAAGTAAGGCCAAGCTGTCATCTTGGCTGAAGCCTGCTCCTCTGGCTGAAGAGATTCCTCAGTTTTCACCTAGAGAGGATGATGGGCAAGTAAACCCCAACCCTTCCAACTCACACAGCTCCAACTCCACCCTCCTTGCCTTGTCAAGTTGGTACCTCGATGGGGAGCTTGTCCAGATTTGCATCTGTGTTGATGGTCAGAGTGGCCAGTCCCTCAGTTGAGGTGCACACTTTGTAGTTTTGGGACTGGACAAGGACTCTGTCAGCTGGGGATCCATCAGGATTTGAGACGAAGACCTGGGGTGGAATCTGGGGTGAGGTGAAGGAAAAGCCTGGGGTGGCCTGGTGTGAGAGGTGAGACTGGAATATGATCTGAATAGGACTGCTTTGTACAACTTTATACATGGTGCACTAAACAACACCAGGGGCACCATTCATATTAGAGTTTTTATGAATGGCGCCTCCTAGAGCTTTGCAGTGTACAACCACATGTAGTTACACTGGGTGTTGTGGAGCTGGTGGTAAGTGGGAAGACTGAGAGTGGAGAGGGAAGGAGGACACACGAGACCCTACAGGAGTCTTGGAGTAAGATTGGTGCCAAAGGACATCCCTGATTTTCCTAATGCCCATCCAAATTAATATATGTGAAAAGACCATGCTTTGCTTTGCAAATGCAGCCTCTAGATAAACCCTCAAACACCCTCTTCCAGCCTGATTGTGGCCTCTAAGTCCCCATAGAGAAATTCTGGAGTCATCACTGTGCTTTGGGGGTATCTGGGTTAAGGTTTGGGGGCACTCTGGGATTAGCCTGGGGAATATGATGGACTCAACCTTCAGATGAGTTGGATGCAGGTGAGTCCAGTGTGGGTTTTTGTCTCTTTGTGGGAGGTCTGTTTTGGGGACGGGGCCCTGAGTCCCTAGGTGTAGTGAGTCCAGACTCTGACCCGAAAGTGGAAGGGCATTCCTGGCTTGAAATACTGGGGTGTCCTGGTGAACTTGATGTTGTATGGGCTCTGGACAATCTTCACCCCTGAGGTCTCGGCTTGCACCATCTCACCCCCTGTAGAGATAGTGGGAACATAGAGTATGTGAGGGAGTTCAATTTCTTAAGTGAGTGGCAGGACTAGTATGGGAGCCCCATCTTGGTGAAGGCAGAGAAAGACAATAACACCATTTCAACTCCTTCCACCCTTTCTGGTGTTTCCCATTTCTCTATTGAGGAAACTGAGGCTAGGAGGTGGCCCAAGGTCACGTGGATGGAGTGTCTGCATTGGGCAAGAACACCATGTCCTGACCTCAGTCAGGGGCCTGGGTGAGGGTGGCACCTGAGGAGAACACGGTGACATTGACAAAGATTGATCCTCCAATGAAGTCCTTTTCTGGGCCTTGGAATGCAGCCATCAGTATATCCTTCCGGAGGGAGACGTGGCCCAGGCCTTCCGAGATCTGTTCTTAAGGTAAGAGAGAGGAAGAAGATATGGTTTCTTGGGAAGTGATAGAAAGTGGAGTGAATTGGAGGCTGGGGAGCTGGGATTCAGTCACCTCCACCCTCTGCAGGGAGCTTTGGATAGGGATCCGGCGGGAGTCCAGTTTCACCCCAAAGATGACCAGAGCATGTCCGTCCACCGGCTTGTTAAATATATACCTGGGGGATGGAGGACCATTCCACTGTCTCTGAAGCACCCACATACCTCATGTTGCTTCAGAGATGACTGTCCACATTAGGAGGGGCAGAGGTGGAACTTGGAAACTTAGATGGTTTCATTGATGACCCACACAACTCTGGGAGGTGACAAATATATCCCATAAAGCCTTGATGGGTTGTAGATGTGGTCTGTGCAATCTCCCAAGATGGTAGAGGTGGACTTAAAACTATATAAAGCCACAAAGAAGTCTGGACAACCTACGAAGTGGCCTGTGCAGCCTCACCAGGGAAACTAGGTGGCCTATGTAGCATGTTAGAGTGGCAGGAATGATTCATATAATGTCCAGAAGTGCCCTTCACCAAGATGGGGCTCCCATAGCCCGTATAATCTCAGGTGGACAGCATTGCCTGCACAACCTCATAGAGCAATGCAGATGGTCTGTAAAACACAAGGCAGCAAATGTGTCATTTGCCATCTCATAGAACTGCAGAGATGGTTTGGACAATCTCTCAATGGCAAAGGTAACCTGTACCACCTCATGGACTTTCAGAGGTGGTCTAAACTGTGGAGTGGCAGATGAGATGAGACTCAGGACAACTCCATTGGGTAGACAAGGTGGCCTCTACAAATTCATAGACTTGAAGAAATGGTTTGTACAACTTCACAGGTGGCAGACATGGTCTGTACAACCTCACAGGACAACACAGGTGGCCCAGAATATCTCATGGGTAGGAGGAGAGTGCGTCTGCCACCCTAAGTGCTACAGAAGTGGCTTGCTTCTTCTCTCTTTCTTTTTTTTTTTTTTTTTTTTT
>NW_012099432.1:335962-338290 GCF_000951045.1 Mandrillus leucophaeus | reverse complement strand
CCTGCTCCCTCATCTCCTCCCAGTGCTGCTCCTTCCTTTGTGGCTCTGCCAAGCCCCAAGGGCTGGAACACCAGCACCCAGCACTTAGCACCCAGGTCAGGCCCTGGTTTACAGTGGAGGCTCCCCTTGAAACCTCCTTTCCATTCCCAGTCCCGTCCCTGGCATACTTATCTTGCCCACCCCACCCACAGCCTTCTCACCATATTCCTTCACATCAAAGGCAGCCTTGAACTTCTGCTTGGGTGTACTTTGGTAGCTGGCTTCGATGGTCCAGGTCCCCAAACTGAGGCACAGAAAGTTAAGAGAGATGGAGACAGAATGACAGCCTCCCTTGCCACCCCTCCGGCTCCCAGACCTGACAAGGGCACCTGACAAGCTCTGGGAGGTGAAAGGAGCTGAAAAAGAAGCCGTCCTTGGCTCTCAGACTCTGGCTAATCACGGTGATTCCCTCCGGGTTCTGTGGGGATAGGGGGTGGGGCTGGTGACTGCCCTCTGGGAGGGCCCTTGTGGCTCATGCTTCAGCACGCCGTGCAACGTCAGTGTCCAGGATCCACCCCCACCACCCCCCCATCGGGAAAGACCACCTTGATGTCCAGAGTGAATGTCCTGGTCACAGGGTCCATCTTGTGGTTAACAGTGAACACCCGGTAGTGAACTAGGGGAGAAGGAGGACTCTGAGTGTTGAGTAGAGGAAGGGAAAGACAGAGAGAGAGAGAGTTTGGATCTTGGGCAGTGGTGGGGGCCACTTATGCAGAGAGAGAGATCTTGGGAGGTGGAGAAGATTTTAGGGGATGGGAGTATCTCAGACGTTGGGAAAGACTGGGAATGAGAGCCAGTGATTGCTCCAAGCCAAGTGCCTCGGGGCTGTACCCAAGTGCTCAGGGGTGTAGATGGTCTTGTCTGTCTGGATAAAGATGTAGCCAGCATGAGGAGCCACCAGCACTATCTTCTCCATGAATGAGGAGTCCGAGGAGGGTGCCCAAGTTGCCCGGATGATGGCATATTGCTGCCCTGGTTTTGGGGGGTACACCAGGCTCTCGGGAACCTGACAGAGAGAGATATCCATACTCCTCAGGCTCTGCTGGGGTCTCCCTGACTGGGAGTAAAGCCCTGGGACAGATCCTGGGAGGAGCAATTGACTGAGGATCTTCTGGTTCTGCCTTTGGGAGCTAGGTTGCCATGTGCAGTTGTGCAGGTTGCTCACTGAACGAGAGCACCCAGCCAAAGGAAGGACGAAATCCAGTCCATGCTCAACTTCCCAAGCTACCAACAGAAGGCACCTTTTATAGTTCTCGGAGAGGCATCAAATGGGCTAGTGGAGGCTTCCTGGAGCCCAGGCTTAGGGACTTTTGACTTCTAAATGGACAGGATGTTAGAGGAGCGGTAAGTACTTTGGGCCCTGCATCTACTCTCCAGACACAGAGTCTGCCTTTTTCTACCTTTATTGCTGACCCGGAGCCTCCCTTTGTGGTCACGCATTCCAGCCTGTCACCCACCGTCACAGGTGCCTGGTCCATAAAGTTGTTTCCTGGCGAGAGAATGAGCTGGCTCCTTGCCAACACTGTCTTCCTCATGGGGAAGTCCCATACCGTGAGGTTCACCTCGAGGGTCTTTGTGAGGGGCTGTCTGGAGTCCGAGTGGGCCTGAATGTGAATGCTCTCCGGACTGCCAACCCTCAGGACTCGGGGGGTCACCAGGATGTACCTGCCAGTAGACAAACACAGGGGCATTAAGGGACTTGAGTAGGGAAAGTGACACCAAACAGGAGTCACAAGCTGGAATCACGCAGACATCAGATGTGCAGGAAGCCGGCTGAGCCCCCTCCATTCCCCAGACTCACAGAGGCTCAGCGTGGGTGAGGGGGCTTCCCAACAGAAGCAGAATCCACCCGAGGGGCCAGGGCATGTCCATGGTGGGTGGGAGGGTGACGGGTGGCCACAGGCTGCAGATATCTGTCCTCTTGTCTGTCCTCTTGTCTGCCCTGGCCCTGGCCTGTTTGCCTTGACTGGTCGTGGCTGAGTTAATATCTAAACAGGTGTGGGGCAAGAATCCCTCTAAATCCAACCAGGTGGAGTTGAGGGTGTTTCTCTCTTCCCAGCCAAGCCTCCAAGATAGGCTTGAGAAGTGCCCCAGCTGCTTCCTTGGGGGCCACAGTGGTAAGCGAATTGCCTGTTCCATGAGCCATGAGGGTCTTTATCCCCCCCTACTTTTTTTTTGAGACAGAGTCTGGCTCTGTCACCCAGGCTGGAGTGCAGTGGCACAATGTCAGCTCACTGCCACCTCTGCCTCCCGGGTTCAAGCAGTTCTCATGCCTCAGCCTCCCAAGTC
>NW_012099432.1:329180-330392 GCF_000951045.1 Mandrillus leucophaeus | reverse complement strand
CCCGCCACCTCGCCCGGCTAGTTTTTTGTATTTTTTAGTAGAGACGGGGTTTCACCATGTTAGCCAGGATGGTCTTGATCTCCTGACCTTGTGATCCGCCCATCTCGGCCTCCCAAAGTGCTGGGATTACAGGCTTGAGCCACTGTGCCTGGCCCCAGTGTCTCTTATCTACACAGTGGGAATTGCCAGGTAGAACCATCTGAGCCATTTTAAAATTTTTTATTTTTATTTTTTGTGTTTAGAGACAGACTCTCCCTCTGTCATCCAGGCTGGAGTGCGGTGGCACAATCACAGCTCACTGCAGCCTTGACTTCCTGGACTCAGGTGATCCTCCTGCCTCAGCCTCTCAAGCAGCTGGGACTACAGGCAGGCACCACCACGCCCAGCTAATTTTTTTCTATTTTTGGTAAAGACAGGGTCTCCCTATGTTACCCAGTCTGGTCTTGAACTCCTGGGCTCAAGCAATCCTCCAGCCTTGGCCTCCCAAAGCCCTGGGATTACAGGTGTGAGCCACCATGCCCAGCCTGGAGTGTCTATTTTTACTGTAGCCACATTCACCTGGACTGTCTTTTTCAATCCTCTCAGCAATCTAAGGAATTAAGGATCATCACTGGCCCATTTTGCAGATGAAAAACTCTCTGGACTCCAGGGCTGACACCTGGAATTCCAGCACTTTGGGAGGCAGAGCTGGGAGGATCGCTTGAAACCAGGAGATGGAGACCACCCTGGACAACATGGCTGACCCTATCTCTACAATTTTTTTTTTCTTTTTCTTTTTCTTTTTCTTTTTTTGAGATGGAGTCTCGCTCTGTCACCCAGGCTGGAGCGCAGTGGTGTGATCTCTGCTCACTGAAAGCTCCGCCTCCCGGGTTTACGCCATTCTCCTGCCTCAGCCTCCCGAGTAGCTGGGACTACAGGCGCCCGCCATTCTACAAAATTTTTTTTAAAAAATTAGCTGAGTGTAGTGGTGTGTGCCTGTAAAGACCAACTGTAAGGTCCTCTGAACGGGCTACACCATAGTTGAGCCATTGTGACCCCCGTGACCCACACCTACAGGCCTCCTGGGGTCACAAAGACTGGAGCAACAGGAGAACCACTAAAGAAACAGCTAGTTCCGGCCAGGCGCGGTGGCTCATGTCTGTAATCCCAGCACTTTGGGAGGCTGAAGCGGGCGGATCACAAGGTAAGGAGATCGAGACCATCCTGGCTAAC
>NW_012099432.1:322865-324460 GCF_000951045.1 Mandrillus leucophaeus | reverse complement strand
CAGGCGCCCGCCACCTCGCCTGGCTAGTTTTTTGTATTTTTAGTAGAGACGGGGTTTCACCATGTTGGCCAGGCTGGTCTCAAACTCCTGACCTCATGATCCGCCCACCTCAGCCTCCCAAAGTACTGAGATTACAGGCATGAGCCACTGCTTCCAGCATATAATATACTTTCATCTGCCAAAGATTCATCAAGCATTCACTTTGAGCCTGGCCCCTATTTAGCATGCTGGGGACACGGCAGTGAACATGGCAGACAAAATCCCTTCCCGTGTGGAGTGGACATTTATTGCAAACTTAAAAATGGCATTTTCTACCGAAATCTCATAGTCTCCCATGAATTGGGGCTTAACGTGTGCCCATTTTCTAGATCCTGCCTTCATAGAGAGCTGAAACCAAGGGCGTTAGAAGCAAAGAGAGGAGTAGGATCTAGTGATTTATTTCTTGGGCATTTGTCGAGCACCTACGAGGTGCCGGACACTGTTCAATGTGCTCTATGTCCCCTAATAGAAACCTTGCAGCTGGGTCAGGAGTGGTGACTCAGGCCTGTAATCCTAGCACTTTGGGAAGCTGAGGCGGGAGGAATGTTTGAGGCCAGGAGTTCGAGACCAGCCTAGGCAACAGAGTGAGACTCAGTCCCTACAAAACGAACGAACAAACAAACAAACAAAAAAACCAGGTGTGGTAGTGCCCACCTGTAGTCCCAGTTACTCAGGATGCTGAGGTGGGAGGATTGCTTGGGCCCAGGAGGTCGAGGCTGCAGTGAGCTGTGATTACATCACTGCACTCCAGCCTGGGCAACCCTACCTCAAAAGAAGAAGAAAATAAGAGGAAGAAGAAGTAGTAGTAGTAGTCTTGCAGCCATGCTGAAGTAATTAGCACCCATTGCACAGATGAGGAGACTGAGGCCCCAAGAGGCTAAGCAATTTGCCCCATGTCAGGCAGCTGGGGAGCAGTGAGGCTTCAGCTAACGCTCTTAAGTTGATGTTTTAGGGAGCAAAGACTCAATAGAATCAAATTAAAGCCTGCCTCAGGGAAGCAAGTGACACTTAATTTGAAAGGTTCTAGAACATTAGTGTCTATTTACTGTCCCAGGGTCTCAGGAATCTCCACTGGTTCTGTTTTGTTTTTGTTTTTGTTTTTATGGAGTCTCACTCTGTTGCCCAGGTTAGAGTGCAGTGGTACAATCTTGGGTTCAAGCGATTCTCCTGCCTTAGCTCCCCAAGTAGCCGAGGTTACAGGTGCAGGCCATCACAACCGGCTAATTTTTATACTTTTAGTAGAGACGAGGTTTCATCATGTTGGCCAGGCTGGTCTCGAACTCCTGACCTCACATAATCCGCCCACCTTGGCCTCCCAAAGTGTCAGGATTACAGGTCTGAGCCACTGTGCCTGGCGTCCACTGGTTCTGTTTGGCTCTGCCTGGGCTGGGGGTGGGCGTTCCCCTTCACCAGGTGTTCACATCCCCCCTCTGTTGGGGGCAGGGATTGCAGGTGTCCAGGACAGGTGATTGTCCAAAGGCAAAGGTCCTCAGGGCCTCTCTCCGAAGTCCTTCCCTTCTTTTCCTCCAGTCTGGGCCTTCTCTCCCAGTACCAGT
>NW_012099432.1:306463-321327 GCF_000951045.1 Mandrillus leucophaeus | reverse complement strand
GGAGCTTGCAGTGAGCCAAGATTGCACCACTGCACTCCAGCCTGGGCAACAGAACAAGACTCTGTCTCTAAAAAAAAAAAAAAAAAAAGAAAGAAACAGCTAGTTCCTGCCTTAACTTATTAACCGACCTTGCAACATTCCACCGTTGTGATATGTTCCTGCCCTACCCTAACTAATCAATAGACCTTGTGATATTGTGCCTTGTGATCTCCCCCAACGTTGTGGCTATAAACCTTGTGACATTTTTCCCCTGCCCGAAAAAACTGCCCGTAACTGTAACTTTCCACTACCTACCCCAAACCTTTAAAACCAGTTCCACTCCCACCACCCTTCACTGACTGTCTTTTCGGACTCAGTGGCTTGCACCTGAGTGAATAAACAGTCTTGTTGCTCACTCTTAGCCTGTTCAGGGTACCTCTTCAATTAGATGCGCGCAGAACATTTGGTGCTGAAAGCCCTGGATAGGGGATCTCCTCCTGGAGACCTACCCCTATTCCCCTGAGCTCTTCCTCGAAGAGACTCCCTTCGACCTTGGGACTTCAGACCCGCCCCTGCAAAAGGACCCCACGCCTGCCTACAGATCAGTTAAGCTGCCTCAGTCTCTCTTCATCTTTCTCTCTCTTTTTCTTTCAGACAATGAACCTCCTTTTTTCCGTGTTTCTGAAATCCAATAATGGTCACAGCTGTACAACTCCGGACTTCCACTGGGGACACCCACTGAAGATCCTAGTGGTCGTTCTATTCCTTGTCTCTTTCTTTCCCATCCAATCTTCCCTGTTCTATCATGGGCAACCTCCCACCCTCCATCTCTCCTCCTTCCCCTCTGGCTTGTGTCCTCAAAAATCTCAAACCTCTTCGGCTTTCACCCGATCTAAAGCCTAAACGTTTATCATTATTATTATTATTTGCTGTAACATGGCCTGGCCCCAAGATAAATTAGACAACGGCTCTCAGAGGCCAGAAAACAGCACTTCTGATTTCTCTATTTTGCGGGACTTTGACAACTTCTGTCACAAAATGGGCAAACGGTCTGAGGTACCCTACGTCCAGGCATTTTTTTTTTCTTTGACACGGAGTCTCGCTCTGTCGCCCAGGCTGGAGTACAGTAGCGTGATCTCGACTCACTGCAAGCTCTGCCTCCCAGGTTCACACCATTCTCCTGCCTCAGCCTCCCGAGTAGCTGAGACTATAGGCACCTGCCACCATGTCCGGCTAATTTTTTTGTATTTTTAGTAGAGATAAGTTTTCACTGTGTTAGCCAGGATGGTCTCAAACTCCTGGCCTCAAGTGATCTGCCCGCCTTGGCCTCCCAAAGTGCTGGGATTACAGGCACGAGCCACCGCGCCTGGCTGTCCAGGCATTTTTTACACTATGATATCTCCCTAGCCTCTGCTCCCAATGTGACCTGTCCCAAGTTTTCCTTATCTCCCTTCCTTCTTCCATTGGTGACGCTGATTCCTGTTTGTCCGTTAATCCCTCTGATATTTCTCCCCCTCACCCACCCGAACTCGGTTCTAATTCCCCCTCAGCATCTGATCCCTCTTCTACCCACAACCCACCCCCCTTATGCCCCTCCCATCACCACCCCTCCTCGCACCCTATCTGGCTTACAATTTGGCCCCGTGGCCGGCCCCCTGCCCCTGCCCCTGCCCAGCAATTTCTCCTTCGAGAGGTGGCAGGAGCCGAAGGAATAGTCCAGGTTCATGTCCCTTTCTCCCTGTTGAACCTTTCCCAAATTAGTCAATGCCTAGGCTCTTTCTCGTCTGACCCCACCAACTATATACAAGAACTCCGATACTTAACCCAGTGCTATAATCTTAACTGGAATGACTTAAACATCATCCTCATCTCTACTCTGGCTCCTGAGGAGCGAGAGCGAGTTTGGACCCTAGCTCAATCTTACGCTGATGACTACTGGCACCTTGAGCCTGGCCTCCAAAAAGGTGCTAGGGAGGTACCCCATGAAGACCCCCAATGCACCTACCAGTCAGGGCTCCAAGGAATAGCCAGGCAGGACCATATGATCTCTTGCCTAGCTCAAGGGCTTCGGAAGGCTGCATATGAAACCATCAATTATGACAAACTAAAGGAGACCATTCAGAACAAATACAAAAATCCAGCTCAGTGTATGGCCCATCTAGCTGCCACCTTCAGGTGATACACAGCACTAGACCCTGAAGGGCCGGAAGGCCGCCTTATTCTTTTTTTTTCTTTTCTTTTCTTTTCTTTTTTGAGACAGAGTCTCGCTCTGTCGCCCAGGCTGTAGTGCAGTGGCCTGATCTCTGCTCACTGCAAGCTCCGCTTCCCAGGTTCACGCCATTCTCCTGCCTCAGGTCCCAAGTAGCTGGGACTTCAGGCAGCCGCCACCATGCCCGGCTAATTTTTTGTATTTTTAGTAGAGATGGGGTTTCACCATGTTAACTAGGATGGTCTCAATCTCCTGGCCTTGTGATCCGCCCACCTCGCGCTCCCAAAGTGCTGGGATTACAGGTGTGAGCCATCACGCCTGGCTCTGCCTATTCTTAAATGAAGAATGCCGCTTTTACTTAAATCAATCTGGCCTCATATATGATAACATTAAAAAACTTAAAGACAAAGCTCAAAAACTTGCAAATCAGGCAAATAATTATTCTGGACTTACCTTGCCATTCTCTAGCCTAGCTTCATGGCTCCTTCCACTAACAGGCCCTTTCGCACTCATCCTTCTTGTCCTCTTGATCAGACCTTGTCTTTTCAGGCTAATCTCTCAGTTTATACAAAATCGTATCTAAGCTATTACTAATTAATCAATACGGCAAATCCTCCTTCTAACAACCCCGCAATACCAACTCCTACCCCAAGATCTTTCCTCAGTTTAATCTCTCCAACTTTAGGTTCCCATGCTGCCCCAACCCCACTCAAAGCAGCCCTTAGAAACATTGTCCATCACCCCAAAACATCACCCATCACCCCTCCTTGGCACCCCTAAAATTTTCACCCCAACATCCCAACATTACACTACTCTTTCTCATTTTATTTCTTTCTTATTTTATTTTTCATTATTAAACATAAAAAGACAGGAATGTAAGGTCCTGTGAACGTACTACACCGTGGTCGAGCCATTGTGGTCCCTGTGACCCACACGTACAGGCCTCCTGGAGTCACAAAGCCTGGAGCAACAGGAGAACCACTAAAGAAGAAGAAACGGCTAGTTCCTGCCTTAACCGATTAACCAATCTTGCAACATTCCACCATTGTGATCTGTTCCTGCCCTATCCTATCTAATCAATTGACCTTGTGATATCATGCCTTGTGACCTTCCCCTACCTTGTGACTATGCACCTTGTGACATTCTTCCCCTGCCCAAAGAAACCGCCCCTAACTATCTTTCCACTACCTACCCCAAACCTATAAAACCAGTTCCACTCCCACCACCCTTCACTGACTCCCTTTTTGGACTCAGCTGAAAAGTGAATAAACAGCCTTGTTGCTCACACTTAGTCTGTTCAGGGTGTCTCTTCAATTAGACGCATGCGTAACACCAACTACTCATGGGGCTGAGGTGGGAGGATCATTTGAGCACGGGAGTCAAGGCTACAGTGAACAGTAATCTTGCCACTGCACTCTGGCCTGGGTGACAGAGTGAGATTGTGTCCCAAAAATTAAAAAAGAAAAAGAAAAAAAAAAAAAAAGAAGAAGGCAACCGGGAGTGGTGGCTTACTCTTGTAATCCCAGCACTTTGGAGGCCAAAGCAGGAGGATTGCTTGAGCCCAGGAGTTTGAGACCAGCATGGGCAACATAGTGAGACCCCATCTCTATAATAGATAGAGAGAAAGAAAGAAGAAAGAAAAGAAAGAAGAGACAGAAAGAAGAGAAAAAGAGAAGAAGAAAGAGAAAGAACGAATGAATGAAAGAGAAGAAAGAAAGAAAAAGAAAGAGAAAGAAAAGAAAGAAAAAAGAAAAGAGAAATAATAGAAAGAAGAGAAAAAGAAAGAGAAGAAAGAAAAAGAAGAGAAAGAACGAATGAAAGAGAAGAGAAAGAAGGAAAGAAAGAAAAAGAAAGAAAGAAAGAAAAAGAAAGAAAGAAAAGAAAGAAAGAAAGAAAGAAAGAAAGAAAGAAAGAAAGAAAGAAAGAAAGAAAGAAAGAAAGAAAGAAAGAAAGAAAAAGAAAGAAAGAAAAGAAAGAAAGAAAGAAAGAAAGAAAGAAAGAAAGAAAGAAAGAAAGAAAGAGAAAGAAAGAAAGAAAGAAAGAAAGAAAGAAAGAAAGAAAGAAAGAAAGAAAGAAAGAAAGAGAAAGAAAGAAAGAAAGAAAAAAGAAAAGAAAGAGTGGCACTAAAAAGGTGAAGGATCCTGTCCCACATTGCACAGCTAAGAAACTGTGGCACAGCGAGGTTGAGTGTCTTGCTCAGGGTCACACAGCAAGTTTAGTGACGGAAGCTGAGTTCGTGAACCCGAATGGTAAAGGGAGCCCAAGAAAGGTAGGGGGTAGACCTAGCTCCACCCAGGTCCACCTGAGCGGCAGACAGTGGCCTGGGACAGACCGGCTGCTCGGGCGCAAGTCCACGTGGCCTCTCGCACTTGGACACCAGAGGGCGCAAGCGAGCCTCCGGCCAGGCAGGCAGCTGCGCTCGGCCCCTCCCGCAGGAATGCCAATGAGGGAGGGAGGGGACTTTGGCCGCCCGCCCGGAGCAGCTGCGCCTGCCGCTCAGATTCCGCCCGCCTTCCCCTCCCTGGGATCGGGAGTTAGCACCGAGAAGGCGCGGGCGGGAGGGGCGGCCTTGTAGGGATGTGTCCTTGCAGAGATGCAGCCTCTGGTTTTACTCCCTCCTCCAGGGCTTTGAGCTCAGAGCTTCTCAGGCAAGGCCGGGCAGGACCCAGGAGACCAAGGAATGAAGCTACCGTCAACATAACTATTCAGGGCTCTAATTTATTAGACACTGACTACATTCCAGCCCTTAATAAGACTTTCTTCCTGGCAAGTTCCATTTCACAGATGAAGAAACTGAGGGTTAGAGAATTACCCTGTCTTGTCCAGGTAGGAGGTGTCAGGAGCTTCTCAGGTTGGACTGTACTGCCGGGATGTGCCAGCTTGATCACTTCCAGTCCCCAACCCAGGCTCCTTGAGTCAGTTTTTGATTTCCACAGTGTTGATGATGTGGGTAGAGCAAATAGACAACAGTCTCGTGCCCATGGAGCTGACATTTTAGTGGGTGGAGACAGGCAAGAAACAAGCATAGTAGTATATGCCTTCAGGGCATGGTGGCTCATGTCTGTAATCCCAGCACTTTGGGAGGCCGAGCTGGGAGGATCACTTGAGCCCAGGAATCTAAAAGCAGCCTGCTCAATAAAGCAAGACCCCTGTTTCTATTTTTGTTTTTTTTAGAAAGAAAAGAAAAGGACGGGAAGGGAGGGAGAGAGGAAGGAAGGAAGAAAGGGAGGGAGGGAGGGAGGGAAAAGAGAGAGAACCATGTCAGATGATGGGAAATAAAACAGATAAGAAAATAAAGGGACAGTGTGCTATCTTGAGGTGATCCTGGAGGGCCTCTTGGAGGAGGTGATATTTGAGCACATGAAGGAAATGAAGAAGGGAGCCTTGTGGGTATTTGGGAAAAGCATTCTATGTAGAGGGAACAGCAAGTGCAAAGGTATTGAGGTTGGTGTGTTTAAGAAACAGCAAGTAGGCCAGGCGTGGTGGCTCACACTTGTAATACCAGCACTTTAGGAGGCCAAGGCTGGAGGATCACTTGAGTCCAGGAGTTTGATGTTGCAGTGAACTATGATCATGCCACTGCACACCAGCCTGGGTGACAGAGAGAGACCCTGTCTCTGAAAAGAAATAAAGAAAGACAGACAGACGAAATGGCACAGCAAAGAAGTCAGTGTTGCTGGAATGAGTGGGTGATGGGGAAAAAGTAGGCAATAATTTGAGACAAATATTCAGTGGTCAGATGATGCAGTTTTGATCTGAGTCTAAATAAGAGGGGAAGCATGCCAGACGTCATGGCTCACACCTGTAATCCCAGCACTTTGGGAGGCCAAAGCGGAAGAATTGTTTGAGACCAGGAGTTCAAGACCAGCCTGGGCAACATAGTGAGACCCCATATCTACAAAAAAATTTTTAAAAATTAGCTAGTTATGGAGGCACACACCTGTGGTCCCAGCTACTCAGGAGGCTGAGGTGGGAGGATCTCCTGAGCTGGGAGGTTAAGGCTGAGTGATTGCACCATTGTACTTTAATCTGAATGACAGAGCAAGACCCCCGTCTCAAAAAAAAAAAAAAAAAAAAAGGCTAAATAAAAGGAGAAGCCACTGCAGAGGTTTGAAAGGATTGAAAGGAGGAATGACGTTGTCTTTGGGTTCTAACAGAATCAGTCTATGTATGTCCTTTCTTATTTTATGTATTTATTTATTTATTTGAGACAGGGTCTGTCTCAGTCAGCAGGTTGAAATGCAGTGGTGCGATCATAGCTTACTGCAGCCTCCAACTCCTGAATGCAAGGGATCCTTCCGCTTCAGCCTCCTGAGTAACTGAGACTACAGGGACATGCCACCACACCAGGCTAATCTTTTTAATTTTTTGTAGAGATGGGATTCTGCTATGCTACCCAGGCTGGTCTCAAAATCCTGGACTCAAGTGATTCTCTTGCCTCCACCTCCCAGTGTTGGGATTACATGCCTGAGCCACTGTGCTATCAGTATGTCCTGTGGTTCTGTGTCTTAAAATTTAAAAGTAAAATAATAATAATGGCCAGGTGTGGTGGCTCATGCCTGTACTCCCAGAACTTTGGGAGGCTGAGGCAGGAGGATCACCTGAGGTTGGGAGTTTGAGACCGGCCTGACCAACATGGAGAAACCCCATCTCTACCAAAAATACAAAAATTAGCCGGGAGTGGTGGCGCATGCCTGTAATCCCAGCACTTTGGGAGGCCAAGGAGGGCGAATCAGTCAGGAGTTTGAGACCAGCCTGGCTAACACGGTGAAATCCCGTCTCTACCAAAAATACAAAAATTAACCGGGCATGGTGGCGCACACCTGTAGTCCCAGCTACTCAGGAAGCTGAGGTAGGAGAATCGCTTGAACCCGTGAGGCAGAGGTTGCAGTGAGCCAAGATTGCGCCACCGCACTCCAGCCTGGGCGATAGAGCGAGACCCTGTCTCAAAAAAGAAAATCCTCCAAGGTATACATGATTCCAGGAAACAACTGTAGTTCACATTTATTTGTATAGTATGCTGCTTTTAGTGAAAAAGTTTTTTAAAAAGTATATATTCAGTTTTTAAAAGTACTTTTTTAAAAGTATATATTCAGTATATATTATTTAAAAAACTTTTTTGAAAGTATTTTTAAAAAGCATATATTCAGTATATACTATTTAAAAAGTATGTATTCAGTTTTTAAAAGTATATATTCAGAATATCCCCTTGGTCCACAGAGCTCTGGTGTCTGCATGGGGGTGCAGGGTGGGTTATTAATTATTCCTGCATTCTCAGTCCCAGGATCATGAAGTCACGAGGTTGAATGTAGCAGAGTCTGTCTCATCCTTCAAGGCTCATAACAATGCCTCTTCCTCCAGGAAGCCTCCCTTGCTTTCCCAGAGACAGCTGCAGCTTCCTGCTCTGGGCTCCCCAGGCCTAGTTCCCAGGGTCCCTCTCTCTGCTCCACTGTGATCACAGAGGAGTCCTCAGCCCCTGGCACCCACCGTGTGACTTTCTATCTCTATGAATTTGATTATTTTAGGCATCTCAGATAAGTGGAATTTTCTATCTGGTTTATTTCACTCAGCATGGTGTTCTCAGTCTTTACCCACATGTCAGAATTTCCTTCCTTTTTAAGGATACACAAAAGTCTGCTTATCCATTTGTGAGTTTTTGTTTTTGTATTTTTTTGAGACAGAGTCTCATTCTGTTGCCCAGGCTGGAGTGCAGTGGTGCCATCTTGGCCTCACTACAACCTCCACCTCCTGGGTTCAAGTGATTCTCATGCCTCAGCTTCCCAAGTAGCTGGGATTAGCTGCTACCATGCCCGGCTAATTTTTGTATTTTTAGTAGAGAGAGGGTTTCACTATGTTGGCCAGACTGATCTTGAACTCCTGGCTTCAAGTGATCCACCTGCCTCGGCCTCCCAAAGTGCTGGGATTACAGGCGTGATGCACCATGCTTGGCTGGCTTGCTTTCTCTCTCTTGCTTTCTCTCTCTCTTTGGAGCCAGTAGTTCAACTGTCTTTTTAAGTTTTTATTTAATTTTAAGAAATTGAGCTTTATTAAATAGTAAATGTAACTACAACTTGTGGTTATAAATATATATTTAATGGAAAAATATACATACATTGCTGATGTGTGCTCAGATACATTTTGTTGATGGGGTGTGTGACCAGGAATGTCCCCTTGGTCCACAGAGCTCTGGTGTCTGCATGGGGGTGCAGGGTGGGTTATGAATTATTCCTGTATTCTCAGGCCCAGGATCATGAAGTCACGAGGTTGAATGTGGCAGAGTCTGTCTCATCCTTCAAGGCTCATAACAATGCCCCTTCCTCCAGGAAGCCTCCCTTGCTTTCCCAGAGACAGCTGCGGTTTCCTGCTCTGGGCTCCCCAGGCCAAGTTCCCAGGGTCCCTGTCTCTGCTCCAGCTGTGACCGCAGAGCAGTCTATGCCTGAAAATTGAGGCCCTTCTGGGATTCTAGCCATGTCCAGGCACAGAGCAGGCGAGGGGGAGTTTGCAGAATGAATGAATGAAGCGTCTTCATCCCTTGAATTAGATGTGGAATGAAGAAGTCTGGTTGTTCAGGGATGGGGATCGTGAGCTCCGTTCTGCTCATCTTGGCCGCACTCGCGTTGGGAGGCAGCCGCAGGACAGACATTGAAGGCCAAGGCTGAGGAGGCGTGGACAGCGGAAGAGGAGGCGGTGGGTGGTTCGCACATACAGGCTGCCCGAGGAGTCCACAGTTTTGAGCATGGTCAGCGGGGAGTAGCGGACGTTGGTCTGTCGGCGCAGGGGTGGCCGAGCGGAGCTGATGACATTGACAATGGCCTGCAGAGTGGAGCCCCTGAGCCCTGGGACCCAGGGAGGGCTTCACCCCGCAACATACCTGAGCCACCACTTGGGGCTCTGGGCCCTTCACTCACCTGAACCACATCCTGTGGGCTCTGTCCCACGGAGCGAAACAGCTCCCTGGAGGCTGGGAGATAGAGGTCCCGGAAGTAGTGCAGGGTGTCAGGGTCAGTGCCTGGGAACTCAGCTGTAGAAACCTGCGCCAGAAGCTTCCCCTCAAACTCGGTGACCACGGGGCCTGGTTCCACCAGGGAGATGCTGGCGACCGGGCAGGGGTAGTGTCAGTCTGATGCCCCAACTGCTCCCTGACCTATTTTGTCCATTTATTTATTTATTTATTTTAAGATACAGGGTCTCACTCCCTTGCCCAGGCTGGAGTGCAGGGGCATGATCATAGCTCACCACAACCTCCAACTCCTGGGTTCAAGCAATCCTCTACCTCAGCCTCCCGAGTAGCTGGGACTGCAGCTACACACACCACCACCCTTGGCTAATTTTTAAATTTTGGGTTGAGATGGGGGTCTCGCTGTGTTGCCCAGGCTGGTCTCAAACTCCTGACCTCAAGCGATCCTCCCCTTTCAGCCTCTCAAAACGCTGGAATTACAGGTGTGAGCCGCTGAACCCAGCTTCATTGTCTTCATCTCTCCTCTCCCCCTTTCAATGCCACCTCCCCAGCACTGCCTCCAAGCCCCCTCTGCCCACGTGCCCGCCTCACAAGATGTTGAACTGCAGCAGTTGGATAGCCAGGCTTTCGAAGAATCCCTCCAGGGCGAACTTGGAGGCTGCATAGACATCGTTGAAGATGACACCTGTGAGGGTCAGAAGGACAGCTCTTTGGGGATCTGGGAGGTGGGCTTTGTGGGTTCCAGGGTGATGGGGTCTTTGGGAGACAGAGCAAAGAGGATGTGGAAACCAGACAGAGCAGATACATGGTGCCAAGATGATGTGGGGTATGGCATTGTGTGATGGGGTCATGTGGGGTCAGAACGAAGTTGTTCTCGGGTGATGGGTGCCACCTCCTCTCAGCTCCACCTGGTCCCAGGAAACTCCCCTATTTCCCTCCATTCTCTAAACCTTTGGGGCCACTTGGGGATCCTCTTCATTTTTCTCTTCATTAGGGCTGTTGTCTCTCTCCCTCCCTCCCTCTCTTCCTCCCTCCCTCCCTTTCTTCCTCCCTCCCTCCCTCCTTTTCTCCCTCCCTCCCTTTCTTTCCTTCCTTCCTTCCTTCCTTCCTTCCTTCCTTCCTTCCTTCCTTCCTTCCTTCCTTCCTTCCTTCCTTCCTTCCTTCCTTCCTTCTCTCTCTCTCTCTCTCTCTCTTTCTTTTTCTTTTTTGATAGGGTGTTGCCCTGTCCTGCAGTCTGGGGTGCAGCAGTGCAATCACGGCTCACTGCAGCCTTGAACTCCTGGGCTTAAGCGATCCTCTCACTTCAGCCTCTTGAGTAGCTGGGACTACAGGCACACACCACGATGCTTGGCTGATTTTTAAATTTAATTAATTTATTTTTTGTTGTTGTTGAAGGGAGACGGAGTCTTACTCTGTCGTCTAGGCTGGAGTGCAGCCTCTGCCTCCTGAGGTCAAACGAATCTCCTGCTTCAGCCTCCTGAGTAGCTGGGACTACAGGCACACACCACGATGCTTGGCTGATTTTTAAATTTAATTAATTTATTTTTTGTTGTTGTTGAAGGGAGACGGAGTCTTACTCTGTCGTCTAGGCTGGAGTGCAGCCTCTGCCTCCTGAGGTCAAACGAATCTCCTGCTTCAGCCTCCTGAGTAGCTGGGACTACAGGTGCACACCACCACACCTGGCTAATTTTTGTATTTTTACTAGAGATGGGGTTTCACCATGTTGGTCGTTCTGGTCTCAAACTCCTGACCTCAAGTGATCCATCAGCCTCAGCCTCCCAAAGTGCTGGGATTACAGGCATGAACCACCGCATCTGGCCAAAGGTTTGTTGTTTTTGTTTGTTTGTTTGTTTATTTACTTTTTTATTTATTTTTTGAGACAGAGTCTTGCTCTTGTTGCCAAGGCTGGAGTGCAATGGCACAATCTCAGGTCACTGCAACATCTGCCTCCTGGGTTCAAGCAATTCCCCTGCTTCAGCCTCCCGAGTAGCTGGGACTACAGATGTGTGCCACCACACCCGGCTAATTTTTTTGTATTTTTAGTAGAGGTAGGGTTTCACAATTTTGGCCAGGCTGGTCTTGAACTCCTGATCTCGAGTGATCCACCTGCTTTGGCCTCCCAAAGTGTTGGAGTTACAGGCATGAGTCATTGTGCCTGGCCTAATTGAAAAAAAAGTTCATAGTAATAATGTCTTGCTATGTTGACCAGGCTGGTCTCAAACCTCTGAGCTTAAACAACCCTCCTGCCTAGGCCGCGCAAAGTGCTGGGATTATAGATATGAGTCACCATGTCTGGCCACTTTTTCCTTCTGAACTTCATAATCCTTCTGAACACAATTCTCCAGGCTGATTTATTTTATTTTATTTTATTTTATTTTATTTTATTTTAGAGACAGAGTTTCACTTTGTTGCCCAGGCTGGAGTGCAGTGGCACAATCTTGGCTCACTGCAACCTCTGCCTCCCAGGTTCAAGCAATTCTCGTGCCTCAGCCTCCTGAGTAACTGGGATTACAGGCACATGCTACCATGCACAGCTGATTTTTTTTTGTATTTTAGTAAGAACGGGCTTTCACCCGTTCTTACTGGTGGTCTTGAACTCCTGAGCTCAGGCAATCCACCCGTCTCAGCCTCCCAAAGTGCTAGGATTACAGGCATGAATCACCAAGCCTGGGCTCCACACTAATTTAGAATATGATGTAAAACCCATTCACCATCCTCCCAGTCTGGGGAGGATCAGACGCTGGTGGGATTTCCAGGGGTGGGTCCCCACAGCTCACCCTGCAGCCCCATGACGCTGCTGATCACCACGATGTGGCCCTGCCGCCTCCTCTTCATGCCTGGAAGCACAGCTTTGACGAGACGGACAGCTCCGAAAAAGTTGGTGTCAAAGACATTCTGCATGGCAGCAAGGCTGAGCCCCTCCAGGGGCCCTACCAGACCCATTCCAGCATTATTCACTAAGAGAAGAGGTACTAAGGTTACCTTAAAGTCCCTTACCCTTCTAGCATTACTTCCAGACACCCCCTGAATCACCCCACCCCATACTCCAAGTCCAAGGCCAGTCCAGAGTATCATGGGTGGACAAATATGAAATCTTGGTGATCTTTAAACACAGTTTAGCGTTTGTCATAGGAGATCCTCAGCCCTGAGTGGGAGGAAGGGCTGCTGGGAATAGTGGCCCCCTTAATCCATGAGCAATTCAGTTCTGACCCCAAATTGCATCAAGACAGTGACACCCACCTTCCTGCGAAGGTTGGGGACCTTATGACTTATTTCTGCATCATGCTGTCTTCCCCAAGTGACTCATCCAAGTAATTTTCCCAACCACATATGACTTTCTCCATATATGAGAATTTCTATTCCATAAAATCTGCCCCACCCCCAGGCCTCAGATTATTACTAGTGTCTCTAATATTTTTATTTTTTAAAAAATTGATTTTTGGGCCAGGCATGGTGGCTCATGCCTGTAATCCTAGCACTTTGGGAGGCCAAGACGAGTGGATCACCTGAGGTCAGCCTTCGAGACCAGCCTGACGAACATGGAGAAACCCCGTCTCTACTAAAAATACAAAATTAGCCGGGTGTGGTGACGCATGCCTGTAATCCCAGCTACTTGGGAGGCTGAGGCAGGAGAATCACTTGAACCCGGGAGGTGGAGGTTGCAGTGAGCTGAGATCACGCCATTGCACTCTAGTCTAGGCAGCAAGAGTTAAATTCCATCTCAAAAAAAAAAAAAGGTTTTTGGCCAGGTGCAGTGGTGCACGCCTGTAATTCCAGCACTCTGGGAGGCCGAAGTGGGCGGATCACTTCAGGTCAGGAGTTTGAGACCAGCCTGGCCAACATGGTGAAACCTCGCCTCTATGAAAAATACAAAAATTAGCTGGGCATGGTGGCAGGCATATGTAATCCCAGCTACTCAGGAGGCGAGGCAGGAGAATCGCTTGAACCTGGGGGGTGGAGGTTGCAGTGAGCCGAGATCACGCCACCGCACTCCAGCCTGGGCGCAGAGCAAGAATCCGTCTCAAGAAAAAAAAAAAAATTGATTTTTGAGTCAAGGTCTTTCTCTGTCTCCCAGACTGGCTCTATCATAACTCACTGCAGCCTCAAACCCATGGGCTCTAGTGAGCCTCCCACCTTGGCCTCCTGAGTAGCTGGGATTAGGCATGCACCGCTATACCTGGCTAATTCTTAATTTTTTTGTAGAGTCAAAGTCTCACTATTTTGCTGGTCTCGAGCTGCTGGGCTCAAGCAATCCTCCTGTCTCAGCCTCCCAAAGTGCTAGGATTACAGGTATGATTCACGGGACCCAGCCCTTAATAAATCAATTGGTAGGATCAACTGGTCTACCCCTGTTGGCCAACTGGTCTACCCCTTCTATCCAGGTTCAGAGATTGGTGAAGGAGCCAGAGAGCTGGTGCTCAGACCTTGCCGTATTGAGGGTCTATACTCAGACCAGGATGGGGCTCAGTGAATCAGGGGCTGCGACGTCTTACCCAGCACGTCCACTTCTCCCTGGATACAGCTGAGACACTGAGCCACCGACTCGTCACTGCACACGTCCAGCTGGGCCACAGTGAGGGTCTGCCCCAGAGCCTCCCCAGCAGCTGCCTCCAGTGTCTCCTTCTTCCCCAGGTCCCTCATGGTGGCCACCACTGGGGGCAGAGAGTAAAGCAGGGACAGGCACTGAGTTCCTTTCCCCTTGGTGTGGGCTCCACGTTTCTGTGATCTTGCATTAGAAGTCACAGAGAGATGGAAACCCACAAGTTCACACACCCACATTTATCACTCAGCCAACAAGTAAGTGCACACTTGTGTACATGCATCTCCACATACCTGTATCCATCCTTCCAACCATGAGTTCAACAGACATTTATTGAGCATCTACTATACACTATGCCCTATTCTAGGTGCTGAGGCTATGGCATGAAATAAGATAGTCCCCAGGTGTGGTGGTGCAAGCCTGTAATCCCAGCACTTTGGGAGGCCTAGGTGGGAGGACTGCTTGACCCCAGGAGTTTGAGACCAGCCTGGGAAGTATCCCATCTCTACAAAAAAATTATATATACAAATTTGCCAGGTGTGGTGGGTGGCCCCCACCTGTAGTCCTGGCTACTTGGGAGGCTGCGGTGGGAGGATTGCTCGAGCCCAGGAGGTTGAGGCTGCAGTGAGCTGAGTTGGAGCCACTGCACTACAGCCTGGGTGGCAGAGTGAGACCCTGTCTCAAAAAATAAAAAAATAAGGCCGGGATGGCTCACATGTGTAATCCCAGCCCTTTGGGAGGCCGAGGTGGGCAGATCACAAGGTCAAGAGATGGAGATCATCCTGGCCAAAGTGGTGAAAGTTCGTCTCTATTAAAAATACAAAAATTAGCTGGGCGTGGTGGCACACACCTGAAATCCCAGCTACTCAGGAGGCTGAGGCAGGAGAATTGCTTGAACCTGGGAGGCAGAGGAGGTTGCAGTGAGCTGAGATCATGCTACTGAACTCCAGCCTGGCAACAGAGCGAGACTCTGTCTCAAAATAAATAAATAAATAAATAAATAAATAAATAAATAAATAAGATAACATTTCTGCCTTCATGGAATTTATAGCCTAGTAGGTAAGACAATAAAATACACAAACATAAAACAGACTGCCATGAAAAAAATGCATACATACCTATAGCCAACATACATACATACATGAACGCTGAAGTTAATAGGCATATATATATATATA
>NW_012099432.1:289799-305208 GCF_000951045.1 Mandrillus leucophaeus | reverse complement strand
GGAAACATGGGTGCAAGGGATGGGATGCCTGAGTTCAAATCCCAGCTCTGCCACTTTGCAGCTGGGAGACCTTGAGCAAAGACCTTTGACAGTCTGCATCTTCGTTTCCTCATTTCTAAAATGAGGCAGGCCAGGCACAGTGGCTCATGCCTGTAATCCCAGCACTTTGGGAGGCCCAGGTGGGCAGATCACCTGAGGCCAGGAGTTCGAGACCAGTCTGGCCAACATGGTGAAATCTCATCTATTAAAAATACAAAACATTAGCCGGGTGTGGTGGTGCATGCCTTAATCCCAGAAACTCAGGAGACTGAGGCATGAGTTGAATGTGGGAGGTGGCGGCTGCAGTGAGCCAAGATGCGCCGCTGCACTCAACCTGGGCGACAGAGCAAGACTCTGACTCAAAATAAATAAATAATAAAATAATAATAAAATGGGGTGGATGATAGTGCCTGCCTCACAGGTGTGATGTGAGGATTAAACGACTTCCTGGATTCAGGGCACTTAGAATGCAGCGTGGTACATTGTAAAAGCTCCGTAAACATTAGCCTCCAGCAGTTTAATACACCCATCTGCCCGCCCACAGGAACGCACGTTATTCCCTGCACACTGGCGTTCAGGCTCTCATGCTCAAAGCTGTATGTGTCTCTAAAACAGAGAGCAGAGGGCTGGGAGAAGCACCCCTGCCAACTGGGGCAATGCCCTCACCCCCAGTCGCCTCCTTGTAAGTAACAACCCTTTGCCCACTTTGGCTCCAGCATGTACCCTCTGGGTCAGGGGTTCTCCTGGTTGGTTAGGATGCAGGTTCCAGGGATTTATTCTAGAGCTGCAGAAAGGCAAGTTCTTAGAACTAGAAGGCCATCCCTTCAACCCCCAAGGTCAGGAGCACTTAAGAAGCTTATCTCAGTAAAAGCAGTAATCTGGGGAGACTGTGGAGGAGTGAGCATCAGGGTAGTGATTATTCCAATCTAGGAAATGCCCTAGTGAAACCCTTCTAAAAATATCACCCACCCACCCCCTGCCACTCTCAGCATGCTTTATTTTGTTTCTCAGCACTTATTCCCACCAGATATAGCAACAATTTCTTTTTATCTGTTTATCGCCCGTTCTCCCTCTCCTCCCCGCATGACACCATCCTGAGGTCTGAGATTTTTGTCTGTTTCATCCCCAGTTGTGTTGCCAGCATTCCGAACACCCAGAAGGTGCTCAAGAAATATTTGTAGGATGAGGGGATGATTCCTGGAGGGAGAGGAAGACGGCATGCATCCTGAGTTCTCCCCAAGCCCACAAGTGCAGCTGGGAGAGATGGGTAGGGGAGACAGTGCTGGGGAAGCCGTTTCCACCCTGCTGCCTCCTAGCGCCGCCCTGCACCTCTTACCCTGGTAACGCTTCTTGGGGTCATGGGCCAGCTGCACTGCAAGTTCCAGACCAATTCCTGATGAGCAGCCGGAGATCAGCACAGTCTGGGGTGCAGCGGCCATGTTGATCCCCTCCCTGGACGCGTGACCTCCGCCGGGCAGCACCTGACTCTGACCATTCATCCTGGGCTCGTCTGCTCCCTCCTAACCCCCTCCCACAGATCCCCTGCAGGGCAAAGCCTCCGCCCTGGCCAGGAGACCCTCAATTCTGGACTGACCCTGAACAGGCAGTAAGAGAGAATTTCTTAAATCCTCTCTGCACCTCATTTTCTTCATCTGCGAAAAATTTCTTCTCCACACCTACTATACACATCACTGGTTTTTGTTTGTTTGTTTTTAAGAGACAACTTCTTGCTCTGTCACTCAGGCTGCAGTGCAGTGGCACCACCGTAGCTCACCGCAGCCTCAAGCGATCCTTCCACCTCAGCCTCCAGAGTAGCTGGGGCTACCAGCACACACTACCATACCCAGCTAATTTTTAAATTTACTTTGTTTTTAGACATGGGACCTTGCTCTGTTGCCCAGACTGGTCTCCAACTCTTGGCCTCAAGCGATCCTCCTGCCTTGGACATTTGTAACTGTTTTCTTAATTTTTAATTTTTATTATGAGTGTAAATTATTATTATTATTATTATTTTGAGACAGAGCCTTGCTCTTGTCACCCAGGCTGGAGTGCAGTGGTACAATCTCGGCTCACTACAACCTCCGTTTTCCAGGGTCAAGCGATTCTCCTATCTCAGCCTCCCAAGTAGCTGGGACTACAGGTGTGTGCCACCACACGGAGTTGATTTTTGTATTTTTAGTAGAGATGAGGTTTCTCCATGTTGGTCAGGCTGGTCTTGAACTCCTGACCTCAAGTGGTCCAGCGGCCTTAGCCTCCCAAAGTGCTGGGATTCCAAGCGTGAGCCACTGAGCCCAGCCGAGTATAAATTATTTAGGGCTGGGGAGAGTTTCTGTGAAAGTTGGGGGGAATTAGTGTCTGTATTCTGGGTGAAGAATCTCTGATTGAAGGGAGAGAGTGAGAGAAGGAGACAGAGAATGTGGATCCAGAAATGTTGTTTCACAGAGGGAAGGGGTGTAGAACTGTCAGAAGATGTAGTTAGACTACAGGAAGAACTTCCAGCAAGGCAGGGCAGGCAGGAATTTTGTGAGAGCCTTTTAGTTGGAGAAGTCTCAGCTTCAGATGTCCCTGGGGTGGGGGGAGGCGCAGCTTGCAGAGATTCCCTCTCCTCCTCCCACCCTGGGGGGCCCCGTCTCCCCCTCAGGCCTGATGGGGCCCCACCCCCTCCTCTTCAGGGACACAGAGACTCTTTGTCTGGGGAGTCAGAGACTGGGAGGAAGGCACTGCTTGCGTCTCCCTCTTCCCCTGGGGCGGGGGTGGGGGAAGCAGGGTTCGGGGAGCAGTTCAGGGCTCAGGATACGCCTCTTGGTTCCTCCCCTCCCTCGGGAAGCACCCTCACATCCTGCGTGTCTGCGCTTGTCCAATTGCATAAAAGCTCTATTTGACCTCCTGGGGGCCTCTTCATGCTGGAGGTGGGGGTCCCAGCACGGTGAGGGGGGCCTCTGCCTCATCCCAAGAATGGCAAGAATCCACCCTTTCCTCCCCATGACAGTGCATTGCTTTGCAACAGGGACAGATTTCCCACCACCCCCGGACCTTTTTTTTTTTTTTTTTTCTGAGACAGATAGAGTCTTGCTCTGTTGCCCAGGCTGGAGTGCAGTGGCACAACCTTAGCTCACTGCAACCTCCACCTCCCTGGTTCAAGTGATCCTCCCACCTCAGCCTCCCAAGTAGCTGGGACTACAGAGGCCAGCCACATTGCCTGGCTAGTTTTTGTATTTTTAGCAGAGATGGGGTTTCGCCATGTTAGCCAGCTGGCCTCTAACCCCTGGACTCAAGCGATCTGCCCGCCTCAGCCTCTCAAAAGTGCTGGGACTACAGGCGTGAGCCACCGCACCCAGCTCAGACTCCCCCATTTGGTGGGGATTTGGGATTGGGGCCAGGGCATCCACTGGAGACCTGGTTTGGGGTGGGGGGAGATGAGGGTTAGGGATGGAGATAAGACCCTTTATTTGAGGAATCAATAATTTGGGGGAAAGTGAAAACTGTGTTTTGGGATCTGTGGTGAGAATCTGGGACCAGGACACGTGACTCAGGGATTTCAGTGGAGAGATAAATGTTTGGAGTAAGACTGGGGACCCCATTTTGGGATCTGGGGTGAGGTTTGAGGTGGGATCAGGACCCCTTAGGGACCTGAAGGAAAGGCTCTGGGGCTGAGGCTGGTACCTCCTATTGTCTAGCTAAGGGACTGAGGATAAAGCAGGTAGGTGAATGAGAGTTTGGGGTGAGATTGGGACCCCACTTGGGGGCCTGAGTGAGGCAGAAAGGACTTGGTGCCAGGTGAGGTGGCTCATGCCTGTAATGCCAGCGCTTTGGGAGGGCAAGGCCGAAGGATCACTTGAAACCAGAAGTTCAAGACCGACCTGGGCAGCAAGCAAGACCCTGGTCTCTACAAAAATATATATATATTTAAATTAGCTAGGTGTGGCAGTATGTGCATGTGGTACCTGCTTCTTAGGAGGCTGAAGCAGGCGGATGGCTTGAACCCAGGAGTTGGAAGCTGCAGTGAGCTATGATTGGGCCACTGCACTCCAGCTTGGGTGACAGATCAAGACCCTGTCTCCAAAATAAAATGTAAAAATAAAAGAAAATAAAAAAAAGATTTGGTATAAACCTGCACCTCCCCCTTTTCCAGGGCCTGGATGGAGGCTGAAGGTTTGAATGAGGCTAAGCTCTCCTTTGAGGGGATCTGCTAGGCCGAAAAGGTTTGGGGTAGGGCTGGAACCCTCGAACTCCAGGACTGGGTGGGAGTGACCCTTCTCCTCCACTGTGGGGTGGGGCAGGAACAACCCAACTCCTGGCGCTCGGCTCCACACCAGCCGGCCAATCAGCGCTCAGCACAAAGTTTCCCAACTTCCCAGTCCAGCTGTCAGCGCTCCCCCTCCAAGGAGCCCCGCCTGGCCAGGCGCTGGAGCGCAGGGCGAGGCCAGGGCGGGGTCTCGGGCAGTTTCCCGCGGACCCCGAGAGGAGCGGGCGCCGCGAGTGACTGCACCGAGCCCGAGGAGTCGCCGCGCCCGGCAACCGCCCCGACTGGTCCCCCGCCTTGCCCGTGGGCCCCGCCAGGATGGGGAACCGCCAGGGCCTGGGCCAGCCGCGGGCCGGTCTCTGCCTGCTCCTGGCGGCGCTGCAGCTTCTGCCGGGGACGCAGGCCGGTGAGCCGGGAGGGAAGAGATGGGACCCAGGGTCCACGACTCAGAGAGGGCCTAAAAGAGCGAGGCATGGAGGGGCGTGGAGGGGGAGGACGTGAGCGCTGCGTGGGGTCCCGGTGTGATGTGGGCGCATGAGTGTCCGACTCTGGGTGATTTGTGGGTGTGTGACTGTTCGGGGGTAGGGGTAGGGATGTGTGACTGCGTTTTCTGGCGAGCGCGTGGGAATGCATGCAGTGTGCAGGTGTGTGCGTGTGTGTAGCATGTCTGTGCATTTGGAGTGAAATTGCATGTGTGCTTGCATGTGGAGGTTGATGGCGATAGTGTGACTGTGAGTGACAGGGCAGTGCTGGGAGGGTGTGTATTGCGACAGGTGAGTATGCACTTGTGCGTTTGTCTATGTGCTGATTTTCGAGGGTAACCGTGTGTGTGGTTATGCGTGTGACTGTGTGTCTCTGAGTGCCCCTATGAGGGGTGTAGTTGTGATTTTTGGGTGCAAATAATTGCCCATGAGGATGAAGGTGAGTGGGGACGAGTATGGGGGGGCTCTTCGGGAACCCACAGTTTCTTTTGCGTCTCTTTAAATGGCTTCACCCCATTCTCCCTTTCCCTCCTCTGCCCCAAATTGGCGAGTGCCCGTCTCCTCCCCTCCCTCCCTGTCGCCCCCTCCCCCACCCCGCGGTCCCCAGAGCCGCGATCAGCACCATGGACAGGGCCTCGGGGAGGGCCACGGTGAGGGGCGAGGCGGGGCGGGGCGCAGGGCGGGGCGGGAGTGGAAGTTGCTCCCCCCCTCCCACCCCAGCTGCTGGAGCCTTGGGTGTTTTTTCCGAGGAATTTCTCAGGGGCCCCCAAGGGGTCCCGGGGGCCGCCGGATGGGTGAGTCAGCGCTGACGCACGCCCAGCTGCGCGCATCTGGCTGGGCGCCCTGTCCCGCCCCGCAGGGTTCGGAGTAGGGGGCGCTCCGGGAGTCAGGGGATGGCGTGGCTCCCTGGGGCTTCCCTGATCTGAGAGACCTCAGACTAGGCCCTCCTGGAAATCCCTTTCTAAGGTGAGCTCAGTCTCCCAACACACACACACACACACACACACACACACACACACCCCTACAGCACACTTCTTACTTTGGAGTCCAGGAAGGTGCCTGTCCATATGGTTAATCCCTGATTGGACCATTCCGCATTCCCACGCTCACACATCCACACGGTCATGCAATCTCAGGCATCCACGCTGAGTATAAGTCCCCTGGGACTCGAGGAATGTGAAACACCGTGTCCAGGCAACCCTCTCCAGTCACCCGCCAAATGGTTCCAGCTTTTATGACCCTCCCACGCGCTCAGTTTCTCACACACGCTGCCCCTGACATCCGAACAAACGCTGTCAACATTCACAACCCATCACCCACTCTCTGGCTGGGTCACACTCTCACACAGAACGGCACTCCCCCACCAGAAGTCTGAGGTGTTACAGTCACAGACACACCTGCAAGCTCGCTGCAAGCGTTACATGGCTACGCGTCAAGTAACTGCACCTAATCCCTCCATTAGAAGCAAAATATTTGCACACATTGACACCCGGAGAAATGACATGCCCAGCTATTCTCTGCCTGGCTCATTCAGACTCACCCACGCTTGTACAATCTCATGCACATACACATATTTGCACACACACCGCACACCTGGGGGATTCCCAGCCATGCCCTGACTCAGCCCCTGCCTCTGTCCCTTCACATCCCAGACCCCAGCCAAGATCCCCCTGGGGGCCCTGACCAGCACAGGGGAGAGTGGCAGGAGGCAAGTTGGGTCCCTGACAGACCCCCCACCCTCTGTCCCCGTAGGCAGGACTCAATGCCGCTTATGTGACTTTTTGTCATAATGCCAGCTATGAAAAGAAAGGGCAGTCAGTTTCTGAAAGGTCATTCCAGAAGGGACACAAGTTTCAAGCAGGATATCTTTTAGTTGGATGCTGGGAAGGACTTTCTTACTGTAAATGAGTGGTAGTTGAGGAGAGACCCTCTTTCCTCTGCAGAGAGGTTAGTGTGCAGGTCAGGGGAGAGCCTCCAGGCTGGGTGAGGTCGTTGATCTCAATCCTCCCCTGGGCCCCAGCCTGAGATGGGGCAGCTGGGATGATTGTTCCGTGGGGAAGTGACTCTTGTGGTCAGCAGAGCCTGGGAGCCCAGATCTCAGCCCCAGGGGACTGCAACCCAGATTTCTCTTAATAACAGCCCAGCCACAAAACAGGCAATTAGAGATGGGGGCTGGGGTGATGGGTTGGGGAAGGCGAGTGGAGAGAGATTGAAAAAAGAGAGAGAGAGAATGAGAGAATGAGAGAGAGAGAGAGAGACTTGGACACAGATAGAGGCCTGGAAAGACCCAGCACAGAAAGTGGGACAGAGAGAGGGCGGGCAGGGATGCGGAGAGAAGGAGATTGGAGGCAAGAGGAAACAGAGGCTGACACAGGCCTCTGAGGAGTCTGGAAAATGAGGGCTCTCACCTAGGAAGAGTGGGAATCGGGGTCCTTCATCCAAGCCCCTGCCTCCCCAACGTCTTACCCCCCCGCCCCAGCTCCCTGTGGTGAGATCAGCAGAGCCGCCCCCAGGGGTGAGGTCATGGCAGATTCGGGAGAATCTAGCTCCTGCCAAGAGGCTGGGGCAGGGGGTCAGTGGGACAATTTGCTGAGTGTAGGGGGAGGGGGAAACCAGACAGGGGGCTCGGGGCCCAAGGGAAGCCCCCACCCGCCCCTGCCCAAGCCATGTGGTTCCACTTAGCACTGGCTGGGCTGCTTTTCGGGGTGGGGCTGGTAGCGTGGCCTAGATTAGGAACTGTTGGGCCAGACAAGTCCTTTCCTTAGCTGGGATGAAAGAGGGACAGGGTCAGACAGGGGAGGTCTGGAGGTTATTGGAGACAGCTGATCAGAAGAAGAAGGTCAGAGAGATGAAACGAGGAGGTCATGGGTCAGGTGGAGGAGATCAGGATAGGCAGTGGGAGAAGGTCGGGGGTTGTCAGAGGGTGGAGGTCAGAGGGGAAAGTCAGAGGGAGGAGATCAGAAGGGAATGTCAGAGGGAGGAGGTCAGAGGGGAAAATCAAACGACAGGAGGTTGGAGAGGAAAGTCAGAGGGTGGAGGTCAGAGGGGAAAGTCAGAGGGAGGAGATCAGAAGGGAAAGTCAGAGGGAGGAGGTCAGAGGGGAAAGTCAGAGGAGAGATCAGAGGGGAGGCTCAGAGGGAGGAGGTTGGAGGAGAGGGTCAAAGGGAGGAGATTAGAGGGGAAAGTCAGAGGGAAGAGGTCAAAGGGGACAGTCACAGGAAGGAGGTCAGAGGGGAATGTCAGAGGAGAGGAGATCAGAGGGGACATTCAGAGGGAGGAGGTCAGAGGGGAAAGTCCGAGGGTGGAGGTCAGAGAGGAGGGTCAGAGGGAGGAGGTCAGAGGGGATGGTCAGAGGGAGGAGGTTACAGGGGAAAGTCAGAGGGAAGAGGTCAAAGGGGAAAGTCAGAGGGAGGAGGTCAGAGGGGAAAGTCAGAGGGAGGAGGTCAGAGGGGAAAATCAAACGACAGGAGGTTGGAGGGGAAAGTCAGAGGGAGGAGGTCAGAGGGAAAAGTCAGAGGGAGGAGGTCAGAGGGGAAAGTCAGAAGGCGGACGTTGGGGTCAGGCAGAAAAAGGAGATCAGAGGGAATAGACGGGTCAGGCAGAAGAAAATCAGAGGGCCAGAGGGGGTAACTGGAAAAAGAAGTTAGTGGGCATGGTCAGAGGCAGAGTGGTCAGAGGGAGGAGCTCCAAAATGGCTGTAGTCAAAAGGAAGAGGTTGTGGGTGACAGTGGTCAAAGGAGGAGGTTAGAGAGAGGGAGGAGGTGGGGGAAGAAAACACACTAGAAGCCCCTCCTCTCCACATGGGTTTCCTCTGGCAAGGGGGCTCCAGGCCTGGGATGTAGCCCTAGGGAGCCTGTGCGGGGGAGTGGGGAGAGGGGGACAGTTCCACTCTGGGGCTCAGGCCAGGAAGCTTTGATTCATCCCAGAACTAGGTCAACTTTTTTTCTCACCAAAAACCAAGGGGAAATAAAAACAGAGTCAACAGGCTGCTGAGGTCGGAACATCTGTGGGGTGATGAGGAGGCGGGGGGTGCTGGGGGCCCAGGCCTGCTCCTTCTTCCTGAGCCACAAACACATGGTGTGAGGGAGGGAGAGGCTGAGCCCCCCCCAAAAAAAACCCTGAGCCTCTGTCCTGGAGTCCTGGGCTTGTTCTAGCTGTTCCCCACCTCTGCCCCCCAACGGCTTCTCTCTGCTGCAGATCCTGTGGATGTCCTGAAGGCCCTGGGTGTGCGGGGAGGACAGGCTGGGGTCCCCGAGGGGCCTGGCTTCTGTCCCCAGAGGACTCCAGAGGGTGACCGGGCGTTCAGAGTGGGCCAGGCCAGCACACTCGGCATCCCCACGCGGGAACTCTTTCCAGGTGAGCTGGAGTAGGAGGCCTGGGTACCTCCCTGGAGAGAGGCACTGCTGGGCCATCTGAGCTGCCCTGTTCCCTCTGCCCACCCAGATGGCCACTTCCCTGAGAACTTCTCCTTGCTGATCACCTTGCGGGGCCAGCCAGCCAATCAGTCTGTCCTGCTGTCCATTTATGATGAAAGGGGTGCCCGGCAGTTGGGCCTGGCACTGGGGCCAGCGCTGGGTCTCCTAGGTGATCCCTTCCGCCCCCTCCCCCAGCAGGTCAACCTCACAGATGGCAGGTGAGCATGGGGAGAGTGGGCAGGGGTCCGTGGATGAGGGGTGGGGTGAGAAGCACCCACACGGAGGCCGTCCCCTTGCAGGTGGCACCGTGTGGCGGTCAGCATAGATGGTGAGACGGTGACCCTGGTAGCTGACTGTGAAGCCCAGCCGCCTGTCTTGGGCCATGGCCCTCGCTTCATCAGCATAGCTGGACTCACTGTGCTGGGGACCCAGGACCTTGGGGAGAAGACTTTCGAGGTAGGAGTTCAGTGACGGGGGAAACTGAGGCAGTGGGTTGGATGTTTTGTCTACAGCCTGAATCTGGAGAGGATATTAAAGAAGGAAGATGTCAAGCTTCAGTCTATCCCCAGGAAGCTGAGGGAAGCAAGTGCATGCTTTCACATACCGTTGCAGCGTGGAATTGTGAAATTGCAGAGCCACAAGACCATAATTTTTTTTTTTTTTAAATTAATTTTTATTTTTTTTGAGGTGGAGTCTCGCTCTGTCGCCCAGGCTGGAGTGCAGTGGCTCCATCTCAGCTCACTGCAACCTCCACCTCACGGGTTCAAGCAATTCTCAGCCTCCCAAGTAGCTGAGATTACAGATGTGCACCACCACGCTCAGCTAATCTTTGAATTTTTAGTAGAGACAAGGTTTTGCCATGTTGGCCAGGCTGGTCCTGAACTCCTGGCCTCAAGTGATCCATCCACCTTGGCCTCCCAAAGTGCTGGGATTACAGGTATGACCCACCGCGCCCGGCCAACACCATAAGTCGTGACGAGGCCTACTTGACTTGTTGTAGGAAGATCCGGTTGTGCTAGTGCATGCTTGTGTGTGCCGTTGCAGTGCGTGACTGTGAGATTGCAGAGCCACAAGACCATAAATTGTGACAGCGCCTACTGGGCTTGTTGTGGAAAGATCTGGTGGTGTTGTGTGTCTCAGACTGTGACCTGAGATGGTGCTGGTTGCTGTGATAGTGTGTGATTGTATAGGGGCAGTTATAACTTTGGGAGCCAGCAAGCAGCTGTGTTGTGTGGCAGTGTGATGTGTGTTCTGGGTGTGGAGACCTTTGTTAACTGTGTGTGACCGTGATGTGTGTCACCTCTGGGAGGCCAGGACCTGATCTACCTCATGTTCCTCCTTATCCCTAATACTGGATCTTCCCACAACAAGCCAAGTAGGCATCGTCACAATTTATGGTGTTGGCAGGGCACGGTGGCTCATACCTGTAAGTATGAGCACCCAAAGTGCTCATCCCAGCACTTTGGGAGGCCAAGGCGGGTGGATCACTTGAGGCCAGGAGTTCGAGACCAGCCTGGCCAGCATGGCAAAACCTTGTCTCTACTAAAACTTCAAAAATTAGCTGGGTGTGGTGGCACATGCCTGTAATCTCAGCTACTCGGGAGGCTGAGAATCACATGAACTCATGAAGGAACTGATGCACCCCTAGTGGGGCAGATGTGTGGGATGGGATGTGGCTTGTGGTTGAGATCGGGTGTGCCCCCGATAGGATCTTTCCTTGTCTTAGTTAGGGGGTAGAGGAATCACTAGGGCTGTCATGGGGTCACCTCCTCCTTATACGTAGTGTGCTCTGGATGGGAGACCATCACACCCTGGTACCAGGAGGTGGGTAGGACTTCTGGGGGATGAGGGGTCAGAGTAAGCCTGTGGCTGTATGGCTGCCTTCCTTGACTCCTATACCCCCCACCCGCTAGGGAGACATTCAGGAGCTGCTGATAAGCCCAGATCCTCAGGCTGCCTTCCAGGCTTGCGAGCGGTACCTCCCCGACTGCGACAACCTGGTACCGGCAGCCACAGGGGTGAGTGAGGGGCTCCATGACTCCTAATCTCAGGACACAGGCTGGGTCCTTCCTGGCTCCAGATCCCTGGAAAGAGTGAATTCTCATCCCCCAGACAGAGGGTTAAGTGACCCATGACCTCAAACACATCCCAGGTGTGAATGACTTTGACCTCAAGTCATATTCCTGAGCCACCCTTGACCCCAGGTTACATGAATAACATCAACTCCAGGTCACAGGGCTGAGTGAGGACACAATGGACCATGAGCCAGCCTCACCCCAGGTGACCTGAAGGATGGGGTCTCTGCTGGTGGGATGCTCTGGACCTGACTGGGACCCTCCTCCCAGGCTCCCCAGGGTGAACCAGAGACCCCTCGTCCTCAGCGGAAGGGGAAGGGAAAAGGGAGGAAGAAAGGGCGAGGTCGCAAGGGGAAGGGCAGGAAAAAGAAGAACAAGGAAATTTTGACCTCAAGTCCACCTCCTGACTCCCCAGAGAACCAGGTAAGAGCCCTGAGACCACCTGACTTCCGGCCTTGACCATCTGACTTCTGGTCTTGGTGCTTGACTTCTAGTCTCCCATCCCTACTAATCTCTGGTCCCTCATCTATGATCTTTTTCTCTGGTCTCTGATCCATGAGCTCTGACTTCTCTCAGCTGACTGATGACTGTCAGGGTGACTGATGACAGGGTGGGAGTGGGTCCCATCTTACAAGCTCTCCCATCTCTGACCCCCTCAATCTCCAGTCCTGGGGCACTAGAGGGAGGGGGCAGACCCAGATAAGCTCCTGATTTTAAGCGGGTTCTTGATGAGGGCTACTGTTTAAGGGGGATCATTGGCTGGGTTGAATGATGTGTTCATTAGTTAGTGTGTCATTGTTTGGGGTTCCCTTCTTGGGGTCATTGGGGACGGTTATTCATTGGGAGAGTCATTAATTGGGGGCATTATTTGGCTTCCCTGATAGGGATTGCTGGATAGGGGGGAATCATCGAGGAGATATTAACTGAGATCAGTGTTTGGGGTGCATCTAGCTGGGATCACTGTGGAAGGTCATTGATAGAAACCATTATTGGTGCCACCGATGTCCCCAGTTTAGGGTCAATGACTGGGGGGTTGTTGGTGGATGGTCACTGACTGGAAGTCATAGTGGCATCACTCATTGGGGCCACAAGTTGGAAGAGTGATTTCAGGGGGTCGCAGATGGGGTAACTGATTTGGGAGTCCCTAAGGGGATTATTAGTTAGGAAGTCATTGATAGGTGGAATTACTGTTTGGGGGTCATTGGTTAGGACACTTTTGTTGGGCTCATTTATGGGTATTCATTGTTGGAGCATCACTGGTTAGAGGAATAATTGATTAAGGGTCACTGATGGGGGTTATTAGTTGGAGAGTCACTAGTTAGTGCTAATAGTCAAGAGAATGTCACTCGTTGAGGTCACTGGTTGGGAAAATCACTGAATGGAACAGTAACAGGTTGAGGCCAGTGATGCCAGTGGGAGGGGTTGTTTGTGAGTCACTGGTTCTAGAATCATTGGGGTCTGTTGATGTAAGTCATTCTTGGTGGGTCACTGGGTTGGGGGGTCCTTGGTGGGGGTCATTGCTTGGGGTCTTTGGCTGGTGGGGGAGTCACTGGTTGCACTACATCTCAGTTCCAGATCTTCTTGGCCAAGAATACAGACACCAGGAGTAGTGGGCCCCTCTTCAGCCCCTTCCTCAGCCTTGTCCCCTCACCTGGGGCCCCACCACCCTCTTCCCACACCCCCCAAGCCCTGCCTTGACCCAGTTCCTCTGCAGCTGTGCAGGCTAGAAGGAGCCGCCACTCCCTCTCTGACTGTGGCCTGGCTGACTGGCCGCTGAACTCTGCCTTGGGAGAGGACATGTGGGCTAGGCTTCCGGGAGCCTGGCCCTGAATGTTGGACCTTGACCTTGACCTCTGGGTTCCAGGGCCAGGCTGGCTCAGCGCCTCCTCCATCCACAATGGCTCCCTCTGCTGGAAGCCCTGGTCCAGCCAGCACACTTTTGTCTCCACTGGCCTCCGGTGCTCTTTGGGGAGCCTCCTCTGTCCTGGCCCCAAACTGGGAGCTCCTGGGGACAGTGGGAGGGTGCCTCCCTTTTGTCTTGATTGCCCTGACCTGAGACCCAAAGCTCCCTCCATCCCCGCTCCAGACCTCCACTGACATCCCCAAGACAGAGACTCCAGCTCCAAATCTGCCTCCGACCCCTACGCCTTTGGCCGTCGTCTCCACTGTGACTACTGGGCCCAATGCCACAATCCTAGAGGTTGGATGGGGCTGGAAGAGGGAAGACCTCAGGGGTTTGGGGGGTGGTAGACAATAAGGAGGTCAGGGAAAACTTTGGTCTGTCCTAATGTTCTCAGGGGAGCTTGGACCCTGACAGTGGAACTGAGCTGGGGACCCCGGAGACCAAGGCAACCAGGGAGGATGAAGAAGGAGCTGATTCCACCATGGGCCCTGACTTCCGGGCAGCAGAATACCCATCTCGGACTCAGTTCCAGATCTTTCCTGTGAGTCTAGGTGGCTGGGGTTAGGTGCAAGAGAGTGGGATTCCTATATAAAATTTTTTTTTAAATTTTATTTATTTAGGCGGGGCACAGTGGCTCCTGCCTGTAATTCCAGCACTTTGGGAGACCGAGGCAGGCAGATCATTTGAGGTCAGGAGATTGAGACTAGCCTGACCAACATGGTGAAACCGCATGTCTACTACAAATACAAAAAATTAGCCGGGAGTGGTGGTGCGCACCTGTAATCCCAGCCACTGGGAAGGCTGAGGCAGGAGAATTGTTTGAACCTGGGAGGCAGAGGCTGCAATGAGCCAAGATCGCGCCACTGCACTCCAGCCAGGGAAACAAAATGAGACTCCATCTTGAAAAAAAAATTTTTTTTTAAATTATTTTATTTTTACATTTTTTTTAACTTTTGTTTTAAGTTCAGGGGTACAAGTGCAGGCTTGTTACGCAGGTAGACATGTATCATGGGGGGTTCCTTGCACAGATTATTTATTTCATTACTCAGGTATTAAGCCTAGTATCCATTAGTTATTTTTCCTGATCCTCTCCCTCCTCCCACCCTCCGCCTTCCGACAGGTCCCAGTGTCTGCTGTTCCCCTCTCTTTGTCCATGTTTTCTCATTTAGCTCCCATTTATAAGTGAGAACGTGTGGTATATGGTCTTCTGTCCCTGTGTTATTTTATTTACTTACTTTTCTCACATCTTGAGGGCTTAGAAGGGATTCCTACCAGGAGCCACGAAAGGCCAGTCTCTCTTTTGGCTTCGGCACCTGCTTGTGTCAGGCACTGTGCTAATAGTTGACTCTGTGACTAGACAGAGGTGCTTGGCTTTTACTCCAAGTACCAGGAGATGCCACTTGAGCACTTGTGAAGGAACATGATCTGACTTGGAGTTTTGAAAGCTCCCTCTGGGCCGGGGGCAGTGGCTCACACCTGTAATGCCAATGCTTTGGGAGGCGGAGGCGGGAAGATCGCTTGAGGCCAGGAGTTTGAGGCCAGCCTAGACAACAGTGAGGCCCCATCTCTTAAAAAAAAAAGAAAAAAAGAAAAAAAAGAAAAGAAAAAGAAAAAAAAGAGCTCTCTGGCAGCTGAATGGCACATGGACAGTAGGGGGAGCCAGAGGGGCAGCAGGGAATCTGCAGAGGGGATGTGACCTGGAGGGAGATGGGAGGGAGGGATGAGAGAAGTGGACCGATTTGGAACATGCTCCATATTGGTCTTAGAGAAAAAATGGATACACATTCGATGTAACCGAACCCAAGCTCAGTGGCTTGATATTTGAAAGGAAAACAAGAGAGACGAGAACTGGTGGAAGGAAAAGCAGGTTTATTCCAAGAGACAGCAAACCAAGAAGATGGTGGACTCTTGTTCCGAAGCACCATCTTAAGTCAGTACAAATTTTAGGCTGTTTTTATGTTAAGGGCAGGGAGAAGAGAAGAGGGTAGTGATCAAGAGGTAACTGAGGCAGGGTACGGTGACTCACACCTATAATCTCAGCAATTTGGTAGGTTGAGGCGGGAAGATCACTTGAGCCCAAGAGTTTGGGACCAGCCTGGGTAACATAGCGAGATGCCATCTTTACAAAATAAAGAAAAAATTAACCGAACCCAGTGGTGGCGCGTGCCTCTGGTCCCAGCTGAAGCGGGGGGATAGCTTGAGCCCAGGGGGTGGAGGCTGCAGGGAGCCATGATCACACCACTGCACTCCAG